>NW_023458564.1:30123839-30189481 GCF_013731165.1 Rhagoletis pomonella
GTGAAATGAATATTTTTAATTTTTCAAATAAAAAAATAATATAAAAACTGTTTTTTTTTTATTATTATGAGGATTTTTACTATTGGGGTACAAACGTATCCCGGGTGTGTGTTTACGTATATAATGTGTTTGGAAGACTGTAGCTCCTGAACCAATGGTCCGATCTGGTTCAAATTTTGAATTTGAACTCAAAACTAAATAATCTTCCTAGATCCGAGGTATAGAGGTATAGCGGTTCAAAAGTTACAACACTTCAAAGTTGAAAGTGGATACATTTGTACCCGGGTGTGTGTTCTAGGGTTAATAAACACGCCGTAACGAAGACAACGATAGGTGTCTTTTCGGATAGCCAGGGAGCCTTAAAATCAATGAATGCGGTAATGCAAAGATGAAAGGAAAAAACAAGTCGAACAGTTCTTTTGCAGTTGCCCAACTTTAGCTAAGAGTAGAGCAGGCTTTCTAGGTAAGCCATTTTTTAGCTCTCTCACAAAACTATAAAAATAGGATTACTTCATAAGAGTTTTAAAATCGTTACATGAAAAATAGCCAATGAGGTTTCTGTATTTCTCAGTAGTATAACAATGGACCTGCAGGGTCTGAGCGAGTTGGTCTTTTGGACTGACTGCCACATATTTTCTATGAATTCGTAATGTCATTAAGTTGATCCTTCAAAATTAGATCTAAAGCGGCTCTTTAAGTATTTCTTTGGAAAGTTGAAAGTATCCATTTGTATTGTAGGTATTCATTAACTCTTGACAAAAAGTCTCCGAGGTTGCAGTGTCCCTCGTTGTTCGTCAACTAACTACTTTGTTATTGCCTAACCAGTAGATTCATTTGGATCACTCTTCTTTCGTTTGAGTCTAGATATAATATGCCCAAATTTCCTGCTAGATGTTTGCCACATATATATATGTGTATGTGTGCACATACGTTGTAAGTATATATTTATTTGAAATTTCAGCAGAAAATTTTTGGTTGAATGTGATTTTATATTGGCAGTTCCACACACGGTTGACTATGCCCAGAAACATCAATCTTTAAATTGATTTGATCATTCTAAAACGTAAGTAAGGGGAAATCAAGTTGAGCATACTACTCGCATGTTTGTGTGTGTGTGTGTGTGTGTGTTTGCATAGTATAAATAGTTTTGCCTACCCGTGTATTTGTATACATCTCTTCTTTGCCGCTAGCGCCATAAAGATACTAATGATACTCACATTTTTAGAAAGAAGAAAAAGGTTAAATGATTACAAAAGGATAGATACACACATTTAGTATGTCGTGGAAAGCATTGCTTGTGTGTGATTCAGACCCATTCTGGGAATCCATTATTCCATCAAAAGGTACAAACAAACGGAAGCACTCTCACACCCATCTTACCAATTTCGTTTTCAAAGAAACTCATACAATTGCACTAATCCTTTCCCTCATCACAGCCTGAATGTATGTATGAAGAAAAAGATTCCTGAAAACCCACACAAAACCAATTGAAAGGAAGTAATGACTGCCGAGAACTAAAGCAGCATAGCGAGCGACGGGTTCAAGCAACAAATGAAGTTTTGCATTAGAGTATCCGAACGTAGATTAAATGTAGTACGTTCGAGTGGGCACAGATATGGAATTTCGGGATGAAAGGATATAAAGGACTATGCAAATAAATCATTCAATAATATTTCGCCGACGGTGACTATCTTCTACATACTTAAGTAGCAGTGCATGAATGAATTGTGGGGTGAACGCTGTTATCGACAGTTACCGACACACTCGCTAAGTTTTCACATAGTACATGGAGCGTGTCCCCTTTCGCACTTTCATATGTAAATATTCTGAAATTCTTTATTGAATTCCTTTTTATTTACCTAGTTCTTTCCACTTGAACGTTTTCGCATGAGTCAAACTAAAATCTATACCCGGGTATTCGGTGCATCCATCCATCCTGCTACGATGCGCCATTGCCCATACGCGCATCCATTCGAATATGCTCAATTGAATTCTATGTTAATAGCTTTGGATGTTCAAACGCATCATACAAAAAGTTTTACTTACCTACAAGCATACATACGTATACTCAAATGGAGCATTCCAGCCCGATTCGGGCACCATTTAGCTTTTGCATCTCTATTTTTTTTTTAATTTTTACAAGCTTTTTTTAACATAATTTCTATATATGTTGGTACACTTTATGAGTCATGTCTGGCAATAAATTTTTAACCAATTTCCCGATGAGGCAGCTTACTCAGGAACCGATGACAATGCAATATGAAAAA
The DNA here is from genome assembly GCF_013731165.1 of Rhagoletis pomonella. Classification (NCBI taxonomy): domain Eukaryota; kingdom Metazoa; phylum Arthropoda; class Insecta; order Diptera; family Tephritidae; genus Rhagoletis; species Rhagoletis pomonella. Next base: position 30,126,107 of record NW_023458564.1, read on the forward strand.
TGAGATAGTCCGCTAGGTGACGTAGGAATCGAGATATTTGAAAAACCTACATGGAAGGAAGTACCTTCACAAAATATTTAATCGATAGGTGCCGCGGGAGTAGATATATTTTTAAACTCCCATGCATGATCGGATTTCTCTCATATTTGGTATGTACATATATTACTTACATAAAAAGCATTAACTTCAAAAATTTTTTTTTTTGAATTTTGATTCTATTTGATTCATATTTAGAAAGCTTGTTTTAAAGATATTTTTTACTATTAACTTATTTATGTCATAGTAGTAATTTTTTTGTCCAGCCGTTTCCGAGATAACGATTTTTGGAAAATAATGGGCCGATTTAAACCGTTTTGTTTCTAGGAAATTTTAATTTTTAAAACATGTTTGGAATATGTAATTGAAAAAAATTTTCTGGACCGTATTTCTATAAAAATTAGTATTTTCAAGAAAGCACGTACTGATCGATTTCGCTTTATCAATTGTTATCAGTTTCCTTAAATTTCGATCAAACTCTTGGATACTCATACACTGGGTATCCTGCTCATATTTCGTACAAAATATAATCATTTAATTTTCCAATCATTGATTTAAAAATCCGAAAAATAAACCCCATTCTCAGCCTCGGCTTAGAAGTTGCGGAATCACTGACAGTTTTAAAAAAAAAATTTCACGAAAATGGATCAGCAAGTTTTTTTTTTGGAAATTTGCATTTTATATCAAACATTTTTGAATTTTATAGAAATACGGAATTGAAAATTCATTGGCTTTATTATTCCAACAGCGTTTTTAAAATGTAAAATTGAAAAATGCATTTAAAAAGGGGCATGTGTTTTTTTTTTCAAAAATCGATCAACAGGACAAAAACAAATTTAAAAAAGTCAGGCAGGTCTCTCTCAATTGGTACTACAACATAAAAAATTATTAAAAAATCATTGATGCAAGTGCCAATGTGTCCAAATCGGGCTGGAATGACCCATACAAATATTTATAAACATATCCTCGTTGCAACGGCTTCAAGTACAACTACTTATTTATATGTGTACATAGCATACATACTATATACACATTAGGGTGGTCCAAGAAAAGGTAAAGTCGGAATTTCAATGCTCTCACCCCCTAGAATTATTCTATACCGAAAAAATATACCCCTGTTTTTTTCTAAATCAAAAAATATTTAGAGGTCGCCAAGAGCACTCAAAGTTTCTCATGTATTTTATATGGGAAAAAGGCAACTTCTCGTAGAAATAGTATAGAATTCATTAGAAAACTATGTTTCCCTTCAGGATTTTGATTTTTTTTATTTTTTTTTGTGTTTTTGAGGGACCTAAAAAAATAATTGCTACTAAAAATTCTGACTTACATTTTTTTTTGGTCCAGCCTAATGAACATACAGACATATGTAATTGAAGCTTTGTGACAAGTGACAATAACAAAACCAACACAAAGATCAATTTCGCAATAATGTTACTGTTGTGTTAGATACTTGTATCTAAATTTTTTCATATTTGAACTAAGACGAAGTTGGTGCGCTCAGATTTTGAGAATATCAGCTTGTCATAAAGAGAAGGTGACTTGGCCAGTGATTATCGGGTAAAGAAATATACAGCTCCGGGCCGATTGTTAATCAAAAATATTAAAAAGGCATTCTGTGTCAATTGGGACGGCGAATTCGTCTAATAAGGCCAGAGTTGTTTAAAGCAAAAAATTGGAATTGTCACCACCATAACACACCATCTCACAAGGCTATCATCACCATTGAAGTCGATTCCGGAAAATACATAAAAAATTTATCGACGATTGGATCGTTCATTAGAGTAAATTTATTATTTCGGAAAAGCTTTCGTGTACTTTTGAGGCGATGCTTCAACTTGTTCTAATGATATTTATTTCTTATGGCCTATTTCTCGCTAGGTATTTTGACAGAATGATATTTTCTTCATCCTCATGTTGCATAGCGGAGCATTTTTATAATAAAATCAGACCAAATTCAGACCGCTTTGATATAAATCTCTTACGCATATAATTTTTCAAGCTTGTGTTATTTTACTAGCGAGCATATAAAATAGTGGTAACCGGTCTTACTACTAAAATAACCCTCTGTGGGTTGTTTTTTTATATATACAAATCTTTGCTTTTAAAGATAAGAACACCTGATGATGGCTATGTAAACTACACACGTTTTGGTTTCGTTTCATTTATTCATGTTTTTATTTTTATTTAAGCATCCCATCTCTGCTCAAGTTACTACTATTTAATCAACTGACATATTTTTTTTTCATTTCCATTGAAAAGCCACAAGCTCGGATTTAATTTTCCTAATTGCGCATATAGCCTAAGCTATCTTGTCCTAATTTGTAGATAAATCCTTTTAATGCTTCAACGCATAACAACATATTTTGCCTTAAATACATTTTCTTACCATGTTTATAGATATACATATATGTATGTATATGAATGTACTTGTACATACACGTAACGTAAATCAGAACACAACACAATTTAAAGATGAGGCATTTAACTGAACAGCCAGACTATGTAGCACCGCATGTGTCATTGTGCTTGTCCACAGGCCAGCGTGGAGCACACAACAACGTGAGTGCCTGACTCGAATCAGAATGGCTTTTCCGTAAAATTTACTAAAAACATACAAATATTTGTATGCAAGTACGTAAATAACTGTATAAGGGCTTTAATGTCCCTTCACTTTGCAGCAGTCACTTCTCATTCGCCTTATCCATGAGAATATGTTTGCGTTTGTGGTCAAAGTTTTATTGTTGCATGTAAGGAGATTTGTCACACTTAACATAAATGGGTTACGATCCCCAGATACCCATGCACCACGTACACACTAACAACCACAAAGTCTCAACATTTGTGTATTTCCTCAGGCCTAAACAAATTTGATTACACTTTGAAAAATAGATAAATATATTTAATATAATAATTTATAAAAGCCGTTTTTAAAGAAAGTTTTAAGACCTTGCATTATGGAGGAGCTTTTACTCAACAAAAGCTTTAAGTGCAAAATCAATACATTGACTGTCCTTATTTTAACAAATTTGTTTGGAAAAGGAGTATTTATTTTGATACTGCACTTATGTATATGGAATCGTTATCCGAACAAGAGCTGCTGTCTACTAGTCTTTCAAAACACTCGGGACGTCGAGCATAAACCCCATATCATTCTGACATACTCGTACATACATACATATGTACGATTCAAGTATATACATTATATTTTGCTTTGCTGCCTTTATGCTTAAGTGCACGTTTAAGATACCTACCCCAAAATGCGCATCTGAGACATTATTTTTAACATTTATGAGGAAACTGCTCCGATAGATGCATTCAACATATGTACCTGCACATTGGCGATAGCTGCCTTAAAATTGTGCAACTAGTATCAATTATCAAAGAAAGTATTACGTTTACCTGCACTGGCCTACAATTACCTAATTTTACAAGCTTTTATTTATTTTACTCATATCGCAGAACAACGGAAATGGCTATCAATTTTTCTAGTTATATAGATAATAAGATACCATTCGAAAAAAAATTTCGCTTGCATTATTTTCTACGTGATAAGTGCTTCTCCATTATTTGGTTTCATAGGTATTCGGATTCCTTCCTCATTGAAGTAGTAAAGAAAATTCGCTTAAGTGCCTTTTTCGGTTAGGTGCACTAGGTTTTCGCAGCTAAGCAAAATATACTGTAGTTACTCTACCTTTGTTATACAATAGTACTCCATCTTGCCTCTCGTAGCGGTTACTCTTTGCAGCTTTTTCTTCATATTTTTTCTAACTATAAGTTAGGTGACAAAATATTATTAACAGTCAGCAGAGCAGTGCTTTATTCAACTTTCTATCTATCGAAATCGCCGTAAGTAGTCAGCAACAAGGAACAGTTTAACTTCGATTAGAATATTGTGATTTGTTTTTAACTTGAGCTATCTTCGCTTCCTCAAATTGTAACAAAAATGCATTTGTTTTTGGAAAAGAGTTAATAGTTAATGTTAGGTTAGGTTGTCGCGGTCACACTCAGGCAAAGGGATCATTGCGATGCCGCGTGTGGGGTCAGCGACTACCAATCCCAACTTAAACCATTTTGAACTTCGCGGTAAATTTAGGAACTTCCAATAGGAAGCTTTGTGCGAAGTCGCACCAGTTCATCGACCTTACTATTCTTATCTATGTCGCAGTGTCCCTCAACCCATATCACCTTTGGGCGAAACAACTCAGCCATCTCGTTATGAGATGTGCGCCATTTCATGGCTACCATGGAGGTTTTCGACTAATTCGTTAGGGATTTTATGACCGCCTGGCTGTCAGTGAAGATATAGATATCAACTTTGCGTATCACATCACACTTTACCATTTTCGTGGCCCTGTCGATTGCCAACATTTCCGCCTGAAAAACACGACAGTGATCCGTGAGACAAAAGCTAAGGGAGGCTCCGAGGTGATGGGAACGCCTTGCTTGCACTCTTCCCTTGAGGGCTAATGAGCTAACTAATGGTACATTTTAGTAATTTGGAGAGACTTTTTCGCCAAATGTGCCATTGGACCATTTTAAGTCTCCAACTGTCCGGTACGATTTTTTTTGCATAAACTTCAGGCGCAATCAGTTTCTAGAAGTTCTCCACTTGTTTAGCTCGGGAAAACTTTCAGGTCAATCAAAGGCTTCATACGGTCGTTCAACCATTTCCTCTTTGATCTACTGGTATGCAGTTCTTTATATGAAGTTGTTCACGCTTGCCTGTTTATCAGATTATGTGGTTATATTTTTTAATCGGTTTACAACACTAAAATACACTACACAATAATAAATTTTAACCGGATAACCTGATAACCAACATGATGATGAACAACCTCAACTTTTTTCTGATAAAAGCTAAATTTGTATGAAATCTAAAATCGGAACTAGGTCTGTAATACTGTCAGGGATTTAACCTGTATTATTAAAAAAAAAAGTCACAAAAATCAATATCTTCTTGCTCCTATTATTAGCTCTGGTTGATGCCGCCGGGCCTACGCGTAGATAATTAGGCCGATTTATCACAGATGGTTTGAATTAGAGTCGAACTCATACTGAATACCACAGAATTTGTGTGACGAGAATTAACGGACACCAAATCTAAAGTAGTGTTGTCATTTTCCCAAGAAGGTTAGATTTCTTCCACCGAAGAGTAGTTTTGGCTGCTGAGTTTTATAGAAATCTTATACTGTGGGAATTGTATTTAATGTGAAGTTTCGTGAAATCAGCTTACTTCCAAAAAATATAATGGGCGATAGATTAACATTTCCCTTGGCAAAAATTTCTCAACAACTCAAGCTGAATTATTTAGGAGCAATTTAAAAATTTCGGTTTAATTAAGTTGTTTAAGCATCTTCTACTCTGAGTTCTATATCACAAAAGATTACCTAAAACACATGAAAATATTAATATACTCACGAAACTAGGGCCCAAATATACTTAAGTACTAAAACAGGTTTTTATTTCTTTTCTCTGACGTCAGTTTTTTGTAAGTAGGTACTTTGAAACTTCATGGTTATAATTAATTTAAAAAATTTAAAAAAATGGTTAGAATAACAGTATAGGTTACAAAAGAAAGGCTTAAAAAATGCTAATTTTGGGTTAACAAGGACGAATAGCTATTGAAATGTTCCTTTAGTAAATTTTGTTGTTTCCTAAACAAAGAAAGTTAGAAGGAGCAGATGCAAGGACATTCGTCCTTTTTAAACCAAAAAAAATTATTTCGTTCAAACAAAGTTCTTATCCATATTCATAGTCCACATGGCACTGAATGGTTTTCAATAATTTTTTAAAATAATAAAATCCTTGAAACTTCAAAGTCCTTAAAAAAGTTCTGACTTTAGAGAGAAAAATTAAAAAAACTCAGTTTTATCATATTTTGAGTAGACCTGAAAATTATCGATAATCGTACTAAGGATGGTTTTTGATGTTTTCAAAAAACTATTAATATACTATCGAATTATAATAATAAACAAGTGTGGATGTAGTATACATTCAAAGTTTAATTATTCAATGCACTTTATTAATATTTTTGTACACTTTAAGATTGTACCAATTATTTTTTAAATTTTAATAACCAAGCTACAAGTTACGTTTGCATAATATAAATATATGCACTTAACTATAAACATCCCGCGACAAAATGATAAGTCTGCCGGCTTGGTTTGATTTATTTATTTTTTTACTAGCAAATACCTGCCGCGTTTCACTGCGTCTTAAACGTATTTTTATGTTATCTTTTTTAAAGATATGGAAATTAAAGCAAAACCACAAAATAGTTTTAGTAATTATTTTAGTATTAAGAAAATCTTTGTATATGTTTTGTACATACTCCGTGGGGTGGAAATCGAGCCTAGGATCTCAGAAACGAAAATCACTTTCTTTACTGAGATTACCCATTTCCTAAAAACAGGCATTTTCTATTAAGTAGGTTAATGTATTTATCTAATGGTTTCGGGAGGATAACTACATCGTAAAACTAACATTTGGCTCGCCTTATTTTTCGGTGAAACGCTTTTGCCTAACTTCTACTCAAACACGGTTTCTACACTTTGTTTCTGAACGCCCTTCGCGCTCTTAAAAGTATCACCAGATGCTATAAATGCACTTAAATGATTATGAAAGTGTTTTACAACGAATATTTTTAAATTAAGACTTTTACAAAGTTTTCAGATTCGAAAACAATGCAATTAAAAATGCCGTATCACCATTTTCTCGGAACGCGCATAAATGTACATATACATATATGTATGTATGTATGTTCATACTCGGCTCCAACGCCGCAGTTATAAAAATGCGGCAAATTTAAATTTTTAATTTTTCAATTTAAATATTTTATTAAGTACGTGGCAATTTATTGTAAGGCAAAAAATTTTGTCAAAGGGTTTAGTAAATCGACTTGGTGGGGGCTCACACCCATGCACAGCATAAAAGGTACAAAGAAGTAAGAATTATGTATTTGGCCACATCCACCAACGCGAATATAACAACAGCGTAAGTAGAGCCAAATGCTACGGAAAGGGCTTCCCAGCAGTCATAACTTTATCCTAAACTCGACGGCTGTATATGTATGTACGGCGATGACTACATATTTAAGCTTTGGAGATTCACACAGCAACAATAATTCAAGAAACGAATGAATAATTTGAGCAGAGGACTATGAGATTTGAATGCTATTTCCGCGTTAAAGAAATTTCAGCTAAATTGCTGTTGTTGTGCTAAGCGAACCGTTGCCATTATGGATGCCATGAGCGCATACCATTCGCCCAGTTCCCAGACATACACAAATACATACATACTTGCACAATGAATTGGCAGAAAAGGTGGAATTATGAAAAAAATGTTCACAATACCCTCAACAAAGTCGGGTTAGATATACACAAAAGTGAACAAACACTCTGGAATACCGTGACAAAGCTTTTAGGCGGGAAATTTACAAAGCGACACAAATTGCCTCCGAAAAAATTAAAATGTTGCAACAAAAGCGTTACGACATCGACCTTTACGTTGCCGGCTGGAACATTGTGAAAAAAAATCTGAAAAGCAAGTGACATCGTTTCTCATTTCTTATTTCTTATTCATATTTAGCTCAGTGCTTGAACGTTAAATCGCCTTAGAACTCAATGTACTTGGAATGGGATGAATGAGTTGAAAATAATTACGAGATAATGAAATTTCCGCACACACAGACTTAGATATTGTTGTTGCTGTCATTGTTATTATTGATATTTTTCATTTGTTATTTTTGCAAGCGGAACAGTGTGTTTTTCGAACATCTTTTTGTTACCAAATAGCTTCCAAGTATACCAAACACAAGCCAAACTATTCTATTATGGACGCAATTTCTTCTTACTTCAAGAATATCTTTTTGACTGGTAGGTATCTTGTAGTAGCAATACTGAACTATTTTCAAATATATTTTAATTGCGTTTTGAGTATTACATACAAAGATGTTGATTTACATATATGTTTGAGAACGGGAGGCCCACGCAGAAATTCAGATAAAATATCTAATACATAAAAATCTCATGTCATCCGAAACGGCTCGACGTTTTGTTATGAAATTTTTTTGTGTATATTTGGTAGGTATTGCAATAGGTCGTAAAGTATATTTGGCGGTTATTAAAAATAGAGGTGTGGCTCCTCTCATACAAACCGAATTTTTGCATACTACATATCTCTGGAAATGTTCATGGTAGAGTACTGGAACTTGGTATGAAGATACATTCATATTTTAAAGCAGTCGCATACTCATGGAATAAAACTTGGGGTTATTGAAAAAGAGGGGGCGGGGGCCACTTCCCATTAAATAGAGCATTTTATACTACATATCTCTGGCAGTGTCCATGATTGCTTCTGCCGTTCCCCTTATCATCGTCCTCACCGTTGTCTTCATCGTCATTTTTGCTTTGAATTCTTACTATTTAGGATGGCAATGGAAATATGTCGACCTTGAAACTACAATCTTAGCAGATAAATGTGCCAAAACGTTTTAGTAAAAACAATTTATTCTGGGCGAAACGAAGTTCGCCGGGTCTGCTAGTTAAACAATAAAATTAGAAGTTAATTAAGTTATCAGTCTATCAGGCACTTACTGTGCGAATGTCCTGCACTATCTAGAAGACGACATAAATGTATGGGATCCTGGTAGTTAAGATATGAATAATCAGATTTCCGTAGAGGCTATCGCCGCGAGTTCTATAGGTTAACCAGAGATAAATCTCGTTTAGTCGATCAGCTCAAGAATTTTTATATTATGCTTACTTCCTAGCTCAGTGAGTATGAATTCCACATAACACAAATTTATTTAAATTCACCAAAAGGAAAATATGTTATAAGCTTTAATACGAAAATGTAAATCTGCTTTTAAAAATTGATTATTGCTCAGATTGTTTAATTCATTTACTAATGAGTTGATTTTAAGTATTCAGAATTCAGCTTAACAAATCTGTAATGTTAACATTATCTCACAATTAATTTCGTATTAAGTTCAGAAGAAGTTTTATCTACATATCCCATTCCATTTTGATCTCATTAGCCAGAGTTAGTTTTCATACCATTCCTACACAAAGTTGTCTAACTACTATTGCACCTTATTTAGTCTCAACTAATCCTTTCCGAGTATATATGGAGATTAATCAGTACCGCATATTATAGACAAAAAATGTATAGAGCTGCGCACATGGTATAAACTCACTTCTTCTTTATATTCTTGCTTCCGTTCTTTCCCTTTCAATTGTAAATTCCAAGTGAAGCCATGTCCTTCTCTGCCTGGTCTTTCAACCCCAGAGAAAACGACACTAAAGATGGCACAACGCCGCAAACCGTTTGTCTCTAAAACAAATATATCAAGGGATGACGGATTAGCGGGCAGCTCTGAAAAGAGTTAACTCGTTGGCCACAAATGCCCATTGCTATGCCCAGGGGGTTACCCCATACCTATCCATATATGTTTTTGATTCAAGCGAATTTTAGCAGTTCACCCAGTGGAGCTTTCCCCAAGATATCCAAATTTTCGCGATGCCATGCAGTTGTGCAGATTTTTCCACATACTGTAGATGGCTACTCTGGTCACTCTCTCGATTTCTGAAGACAGAAATCGCTGTGAAGGTTTTACGATCCGGATCGCTTCCCGAAGTCTCATCTCAGATGCCACTCTAACACATTCGTCTGCTTCTTCATTCCTTCCTTTTAAGAAATGGCGGAAGTTCGTTCCAAAATCCATCAGTCTTTCTCTTTCTCTCTGCTACCACCAGAGAGTGTCGTGTTGAATTCTTTCAGGGTTGGAGCGCTGTATAAACCTTTCACTCCCAATAAACATTTGGGCTGATGGTCAATCGGAGATCAAATATATATTCCAAATTCCAATGGTGTACACGTATTGGAGAATCAACCCATTCACAAACAAAATGGCACAGTTTTGGTATGCAAAATATACTGAGTTTTCCACTTGAGTAAAGCTTGGATGTAAATTTTTGAACTGAATTCAAATTTTAATCAAACCTCAGGAAAATTTTTGCAGAACGAAGTTGTACCTGCACTTGAGAATCAATAATTTCTCAATGATTTAGAAAAAAAAAATTTAAAATGCTGCATATTGGACAGACGCCAAAGCGCAAAGACCAGTAAATCTTCCGCAGAATCTTTTTCTCGAATATTTCAAAGGAAACAAATATGGCGACATTTTATAGTTCATTTCCACCAAGCCTTAACTGCAGTTTATGCCTATTGGAATATACAGATTACAACTCGGTCACCTCTTGTTAAATTATTATTGAGCTCTTAACCGCAGCTAAGCGTTTGGTGGAAATAGGCTATTAGTCCACCGAAAGCTAAAAATTAAAGAACAATCGAAATACATTTGGCAGAGTATTTTTGTAAAAGTGTCTATCTGTCTACCTAAAAAAATTTTCCATCAGCCGATAGGGTATAATTACTTTCTTCATAGAAGTAGCTCGACCAAATATATAAAACTTGGTTGGTAATACCAGGGTTAAAAAAGTCGCAACGGATTGGCGCACGCTTGTCTTTCACTAGTTTTTAAGAAACACAATTTCTTTTTAAAACACTGTATATGTAAGTATTTTCATATTTTATCTCAAAGCCCTTGCGAAACAATTCGTTATAATTCAAGCGACATGAAAATTATGTTACCTTCAATGTTCATTTTAGTTAAAAAAAAAACGGGCATCGTTCAGTGTCTAAAGCAGTTTTGCTCCCAAGGTGTGCGCAATGTCGGCAATGTCAACGATGTGGTGGCAAATTTGGCTACAACCACATTGCTCCGCGACACATACCCCCATACTGGCGCATGCATAATCGTAGATACGTACATACATACATACGTATGTTCTATATTCGTACCTACAATGAAGTTAGTAGGCAGGAGGTAGAGCTGAAGGGAATGCACTAATTTAATATTAAAAGGATTTATGAGACGTTTTCCTTATTTTGACAACAGTTTTTGGCTGCCTTGACGCAATTTTCGCTTAAACGAATTTGTACGTTCGTTAGAGCTTGGTCTCTGTGCTCCATGGCTGGTTGACTGGCTGAGTGAGTGAGTGGCTGCATAGTTAACTGAGTTGAGCTTGGCTGGCAACAGCATCGTTATTTAGTTAGTTAGTTAGTCAGGTAAGGGAGGTAACTAATGCGTATTGGGGAGACTTGCTCAACGTTAACATATTTAAAACCCACTTTAACTCGCATCCTGAAACGCATTATGATGTGGCAAGTGTGTAAGCTTTAATGGTGAAGCGTTAATATGTTTGATTGAACAGAGTAACTGTGTGTGTGCTGCGCCTGCCTAAAATTTGTGACAGATTTGAAAATTCATACAGAATAAATTATTCACGACGAAGTGTTAAATTGATTTTCTCTACCTTAACACCTTGCATAGCAAATTTCAGCTGCCGGGCACATACATATCTACTAAACCCTTTACTTATAATAGATGGATGTGAGGCTTAAATTAAGATTTGATGGCAAGCATTATGCTGTGTTAGATAGCTGACATTCTCAAGTAAAGGATTAAATATTCCACAAATTTGTCGCCTTATTTAAAGCTTCATAAAAGCTTATAAGCACGCAACAATTTTTACTTTAAATTAGAGCATATGCATTTATTCATTAAAAGGACATTTCTGATTGAATTTGACATTAATTCGACATTCAGATTGCTTTCACAAAAAGTAGTAGGCGTTTTGAGTAGATAAATAATTGAAATAGGGTGTGCTTTCGATAATATCAGCATTGCGGAATTTCATGAATTGACAGAGAAACATTTGTAAAAAGGAATTCATTTCATTGTTAGTTTCTTGTAATCTTTACTGCCACATTCACAGGCGTGCCGCATCGATAACAGTCAAAGTTGATTATGTTTCCACGTTTCTTTATTACTTAATTTTTCGACTGTGATACATTCAAAGCTTTTCTGGGTCATGACACTAACACAATCAATTCACTGACATCTAGTTACTAATTTGTCCCTCTGGTCGTCACTCACGCCTACAAATTTAAAAATATCGCCGATGTGCGTGAGCTCTGCTTGCCTATTTTATTTGGTTTATTTAATTTTTGTTGCCTTTTATACGTGTAGGCGCAATCTATATCTACTCGTATTCAGTCGCAATTTGTATTTTTTCAACTTTTATGTATACTTACATGCTTACCTAGCTACCTTGATATAGAAAGGCCTTAACTCATTTTAGTTTGGAATTCAGCTTTCTGCAAATGTAGATTTCACAATAAAGACCTTATTGAGTTTTAGTATTTATACGAAATCAGTGTTTTAAAGAAATTTGTAATTGAAGAACTAAATTTTTTATAAAAATTTATAACTCCTATGTAAAGGGTAAATTAATGTTAGATAGGACTTTTCTCTATTAGGGTAACGATAAGTACTTGTGTGTATACATAAATTAATTTCTGTCGCACAGTGTGGAAAATAAATTTTTTTATTACAAAATTTTTTATACAGAGAAAACGGCTAGCGCAGTAAGTGTAATGGTATTTTAAAGCTTTTGAGACCGAGAGTTAAAGAAAAAAAGCCCGTTGGATAAAAAATTTTCTTGGACCTTGAAATGACTTTCAAGAATAGTGGGTTCCTTTATTGACCGGAAAACAGTATCCAATGAAATTTTTAAAAAGCTTTAAACACATATTTTTGCTGCTCTTGCGCCAAAAAATCCATTTCCGTATTCGGAAGAAATCTTTTGTAAAAAATCCCATTACATGCTATTTTCAGTTCAAAAAAGAAAGTAATAAAAAAATTTTACTTTAATGTTTTTTTTTTATCTAAAAGCCGCATAATTGCCTATTTCCACTAGAAGCTTAACTACAGTTAAGAGCTCAGGTAAGTTGCAAAAATTTTCGCATGCCTTTTTACTTTCGTTTGCTTGTACAGACTTAACATGAGGGGGTAAGTTAAGCACAGTTCAAGTTGTAACCTTGTTTTTTTTAGTAGGCATAAACTGCAGTTAAGGCTTGGTGGAAACGAACTATAAATCAACTTAAAAAAAATAAAATGTGTTTGTCGGTTTTTGGAACAAGGAAAATAATTTTCTTGATGCAAGTACAGGAAAAATATGTACATAATTGTTTTTTTAAGGTAAAACAGGGGTAAAAATTAAAACCTGCTATTTTTGAAGGTAATTGGAAAGGTCAAGTAATTTTTTTTATCCTGCGGAACTATTTTTCCTGAACTCCCTGCATTAAAAGTTTTAAAATGCTGTTAAATGTTTTTCTCGTTTTATAGTCCATTTCCATTAAGAGCTTAACTGCAGTTAAGGCTTGGAGGAAATGGGTTATTAAATTTTGTCACAAAAAAAAATTATTTTCCACATTGTTTGCCATGGAGCTTGTAATTTTAGCCGGTTATTGTCACTATTTTACTAGCCCTTCAATAAGCTGAGCCTAAATGGCAATACAGTTCAAAAAGTAGAAGGTATAACTTCTTCCTCTTGGCTAATTTTAACAGTTTTTAACAGTTCAGCGGCTATGGTTGAATGACAGTGGAAAGAAAGAAGTTCTCAGGTGTGTACTGACTGCTGTTTCATCAAACAAAATGAATAGCATTGAATCGATTTAACGCGAACAGTAAAGTAGAAAAGCGTAAATAGCTATTATCTTATTCGAAGATTATTATTCGTTCCCGTAGTCATTATTATATCCAATTATGATTTCCATTTGCGTACATATACATATAGTGCTTTTCATAACTTTACGTCCCTCACATATTGACAAGATTTGACTAGTTATCTTAATAATTTTTTTATTTTAGATATTTATTTATAAAATTATATTGTATGCTTTAACAAAAACCGTATAAGTCCAACGTTAAATCTGTATGCAAAATTAAAATAAATAATACAAACTTTCGTAAATAGAGCATTTTTCAGTCAAATTCTGAGATAGGGCGTTATTGAGCCATTTTCTGACCGGCTGCGTAGATAGGACGATCTTCCGCTCAGCCGTCTTTATAAAAAATACTGATGATTGGTATTTTTATATATTGTAGATTTCACCCTTTCATACAAATTCTAGTTTGCTTTACATTAAAACTCATAGTTGATAACTTGACTAAAATGCCTGAAGCAAAAATTTCATCGGAGTTTGAGTCCTTATTTCCAGCTTAAAGGGATATGAACACAGAACATTACTGGCTAAGAATGTGTACATAACAAAACGAATGACGAGAAACAGACGAGGACTTATTCATCTCTCAGATCAACCAGAAACGCTTTGTATGCGTGTTTTCTAAGAGGTGAAGGATTTCGACCAAAGCCAGTCGAGCTTAAAACTGGGCATATTTGGGTATCGAAGTTTGTAAAAAAGTGGGAAATTTTTGTTAGTAATAAAAATGCTGGACGAAAAATTAAGCGATCTTAGCATTTCCTTCCAAGCTTTGCCAACGTAAAAGTGCGTGGCCAAACTGTAAGGAGGAACCACATTCTACTTCCAGATATCAGCTCTTAGGGCCGGTTTTTCAATGTCTGGTTATCACTACTTGCCGGTTAAACATCATTATCGACGTAACATCATGCATATGCATATGCAAGCTTCTACCTTCGATTAGTGTTAATCAGACATTGAACAACCGGCCCTTAGTCTCTAAACGCACAGTAAGCCACGATTTCCTCCATGAAAACAGTGGAGTCACCGTTTTGCTCGAGCATAATGAGTAGTAGTGAAGTGCATTCTATTCATTTTCTGTTACACCATGCCATGGGAAGTAAAAACTCTGTAATTGCTGATTCAAAATTAATCAGAAGTTTTGAATAAACATTACCAGCTAAGTTTAGCGTTAAAGCTTTCGCTACTTTGTTAGCAAATCGCGATTTCACTTAGCAGAATGACGGGTAACCACGATGGAGGCAACCCATGTGCATACATACATATGTTTGTATGTAAATGCAACACTCTACAAATGCGTACACACATTATACTAAATTCGTACCCGCATGCCACAACTCCCACAGGCACTTTAGTTGGACAAACTGACAAAAACACACACTCACATACATACATATTTATTTATGTATGCACAGTGCAAACACTGTATGTATGTGTGTATGTATTATTGTATGAGTACCTAGTACATACGAGTATGTTGGCTCAGCTTAGTTTGATTTGGCTTGGCACGACTGTTGCCGCTGGACCAAAATGGGTGGGAGACGAGCGAGCAGGAGCACTGCTTTAGCTGGCTACACGTTATTTATGCATAACAATAATGAATATTATACAACAAGCCCGAAATGTAATTCTGTGTAATTAATTATTAATTTATGCGCATACATTTAACTCATGAAATTGTCGTTCTCGTTGTCGCTGTCACTGTCGTTGTTGTCATTGTTGTTTTTGTTGCCCTTGTCGCTGGCAATGCCATTATTGTCCTTATTGTCATTGTGATTGTAATTGTAGTTGTAGTTGAAATATATTTGTCCCAGCGAAAAAAAGAGGCTTAGCGATTCGACACCGCGAGCACATACAAAATGATAAGACCTTAAATTTTAGGCGGCCAATTTTATTTCACCCATAATTTTAGTTCCTTTGATTTGACAGCTATAAATCGTTATCACCGCCCTAAGTGGTGATTGCCAAATTTAGCAGAAGCAGCAGAAAACTTGAAATTAACAAAAAAAACAAAGGAAAAATTATCGCACATCTTAAGAAATTCGCTGGAGTAAAGTGTTTGTAAAACTAATCGAACTGATTTTTTAGTTTAATTCAAAAGCATTTTGCAGAAATGACACTGAAATAAAAAAAAAAAATGCGTAAGACATGTTTTTGTTTGATTCAGATGGCGGCCGTTGTGGTATAGTCGTTAGCCTGGGTTCAACCCGCCTCTAAAAATAAAAATAAAACGAAAAATTGTTTGCAATAGCGATCGCACCTTAACAGGCAATGGCCAACCTCTGAGTGTATTCTGCCATGAAAAACAGTTACTCATAAAAATACAATCACTATTCGGAGCCGGCGTAAAACTATAGGTACCTCCTAATTGTGTGACAACATCAAGGCGCACGCCACAAATCGGAGCAGAAGCTCGGCCAAACACTGACATATTGTGTAAGCGCCATTCTGTTATTATCATTTTTAATGGAGCCATATACATAGTCAGTTAACTAATCACTGAGATGAGTTTAATATTTAATCACACCATCGGCGATTTCACTGCTGGGTATTTACCAAAGCCATTATTGTCTGCGTGCAATGTACTTATAAATTTACCCACTTTTGTATGTGGATGCTGGCAACTGCTATGGAATTTTGCGAATATGTCTTCATACTCCAACAAATACACAAACTTTCAAATATTGGGAAATACATATGTACAATGTATTCACAGTAGGGCGGAGCAACTTAATTTCGAAAAAAACTGCATGGCATATTCGATTTCTGCGTTCGATTCGAAGCAAAAATGGGGAATAAACTATATACCAAAAATGACGCTTGACCCTCCCAATTTTTAAAATAAAACTCAGTGTATTTAAATTTTTTTGAACGAAATTAATTTTTCATTCACAAAATTTTGTGTGTTTCTTCATATTTAAGAAACTACTTCACAAAGCCGAGAAAATGGAAAATTATGTTTGTGAAAAATATTACAATATACTGCCTTTTCTTTTGAAAATCGAGAGGGTCAAATGTCATTTTCGGAATATAACTTGTTCGCCGTTTTGCTTAGAATTAATCGTAAAATTTGAACTCGATATGCACTTTCTTCGAAATTTTTGCTCCGAAGAAATTACTCCGCCCTAATGCACATACATATGTATGGCTGCTTAACATGTCTATGCACTTACATACAAACTTGCAATTATTAGTCTTTGCATGGTTACATAAATACATCATATGCGTATGTATGTACATCAAATAAAAATAGATAGTATGTAGTAGCTTAAAGTCAGAAACTCAGGAAATTATTGTGACTCGACTGCAAGCATGTATATTATTTAGTATATGAAATACATAACTACAAAGCTACATATGTCAGATGCACAGTAAACGCTCTATACTTAGACTAGCACCAAACTAATAAATTCTTTACAAAACTATTGTAGTTATCCCTCGAAATAAATAGGCAAAGTCGAAAAGGATCTAGGCCTCGATTGCTTTGCCAGCCTGAGTATCGCGGAGAGGGACATCGAAGGTGGTGAAGCCATGGAGGCTATGCGACGACCTGATGCTGAAGATCCTACAAATAAACCTCCAAAACAGTGAGATCGCTTCGTATGGGCAGGTGAAGCAAAGCATCAAGTCCCCCGGAAAAATACGCGATATTTAGCTGTCGTAGCGCCTCAAAGTAGATCAGAGGGCAAATAAGGTTTGCGTCGCATTGTGTGCATGCAAAAATATGCTGGGCTACACCTGGGGCTTATCGCTTTCTATTTCTCACTGGATCTTCACGGGAATTGTCAGGCCTATACTGTTCCATGAGATATCGGTTTGGTGAACAGCAATTGAGAGGAAAATATTTCTTGAGAGAATAGAAAGTGTATATAGGCTACCAATAATCGGAATGACAGCGGAAATCAGAACTACATCAACGGCGACTCTTTGCCTCTCTTTCTGGCAGACTTATTGGCCAAGAATATGCCGTCAAAAACCGCCGCCAGGCTTTATGCTACGGGCCAGTTTATGTGCAGGTCTTAGGCCGAAGCCACGTAAAGAGCGGCAAAGCGGCTGAGCGGCTTAATTAAAACATATGAAATACCATTGAAGTGGCCATGCTCTGAGGGGAATTTTTGTATGGCGCCGCTCAGCCGCTTGCCGCTCATTGCGTGGCCTTAACGGTCACAGTAAGTACAGCATAAACTTTACACGGACAGATTGACTATGTGATCCCGTATCCCGATAAATGTATACCTAAATGCTCGGAATGAAATAAGAAATACGTTAAGCCATGACAGTCTGTCACTCAGTCCGTCAGTTCGTCCGTGCATGGGCTTACCCAGGTATGGGCTGGAGTTTCGTGAAATAAGGGTCAAAAGCACTTTTTTCCGTGGGAGCTTATGGGTTAAATTGTTCTACGAAAATATTTCCAATGAAATTTTACTATATATGTCTTAACCTTTCATTTCGTTCGGACATTTATTTTAACCATTTTTTCGACTTTTTTTAAGGCTATTTAGGTCGAGACATGAAAACTTTAGTAGGCCATAAAATAAAAAATGTGAGCTAACTTTTATAAATCCATCAAGTGTTTCACTAATTGGCGGGTATACTTTCAGAAAATTTTAACAAAGTCCGGGGTGATTTCGCCTTTCGCACAGAGTTATATTATAAAAAAAATTTCATTTTATTTGAAAGAAAAAAAGTTACGCAGGTTTCAATTAATTTTTTGTGTGGAAACAGTAATTACTCAGGATGTGATTAGTGAAATTTTTTCATTAAGCAGGATTTTATTATTTCAAAAATTATTTAATCGATCAATCACACAACCCGTATAAAGTTATGGTTCTTGATCAAGAAAATCTATATTTCAGGTAGCATATTGACAACATATACTTCACCTATGGCACTAAAACTTGTGGTATGGGATTCATGCAAAGGTCTAAAATTACAGTCCGAAAAGTCACTGTATATTATTATATTACAACGGCTACACAACCCAAGCAAGTAAGCATGCGTTACCCAAAAAAAAAATGATATTTATAAACACATACCTACCACTATATGCATACATGTTTATGCAGTCGCCATTCGGAGTCGGCTTTGTCCGACAACATCAAGGCGCATCGGAGGGAGTAGAAGCTCGGCCAGACAATAAAATTTTATTATCTTTATATCGCACACCCTGATATAAAGTGAGCTAACTCAAAATTCGGAGAGGGAAATTTAACTGCTTGCGGATAGTACAGATTTAATGCAAATAATAGTTAATAGCTGTTTAGTTAATTTATATAATCATGAAGAAAAAATATCTCCATTAATTGGATGAATTGATTGATGCAAAAAAATTGCCAAAAATATTTTCGAGTTGATCGCACTTTAGATCTAGGTGCGCGATATGTGTTACAACTAAAACTTGTATCGTTCCTCGACCCAATTCCAAAGTAGACTTTGTAAAAATGTGATAAAAAACGTATCAATTTTATCAACAACAAATAATATTTGCATATACACATGTATTTATATATGTAAAAATTGGCCCTTTTCAATTTTCCATTTGAATACTGGTATTAGGGCATATCAAATGTGAGTTGTAGTGTGCGATACATGGGACTGTGCAAATACATAATCACGGTTTAGAGATTATAGTGTAGGTGTATCTACTTCTATATTTTTTTTTTTTTTGTATATCCATTTGTATCTGCTTGCCAGCCAAAGGCATCAATTGCGTGAACAAAGTTACAATACTCGTAGTACTTTCATGCAATGGGTGTAAAACAAAATGAATTCATCAGATAAGTGAATGTATGGGTGTTTGTACAAATATGCGTACGTAAGCTGAAGCCGCAAAATGTTGAAACGGAAGGATACAAATAACTTCTGCGGTAAGACGATTGCCATTGGGCTCAGTCGCACTTCGCTTGATTCCATTCTGCGAGTTATACATAAATAGTAAAATGTATTGTGTCCAGGTCTGGCGGTCGCTCGTTCAGTCGGTCGGTCGGTTGCTCGTTTAGTCGGTTGGTCGGTCGTTTGGATTTAGTTTTTTGTGCGAGTTGCATGCCGGTGTGTCATTCGCAAAATTTGGGGTCGGCAAATGGTTTTGATTTGATTAATGAATGTTCTAATTAAACAAAAACGCGTTTACCAACTTTTGCCACACGAAAATGAATAAACATCCAAACGAATGTGTAGCGGAGTTGATTGTATGAGTATGTAGGAGTAGAACTGCTGTTCAGTCAGGAAACAATGTAGTGAAACTCAATCGCTAATGCGAATTTGGGAACAAATGAAAACTGTGGATAAGTCTCAATAGTATGAAAGCGATAAAGGCATGGAAAATGGAATAGACATGCTAGTAAGGTATGTGGATGTACAGGGTGGCGAATGGAATGAGTCACAAAAAAATATTTTATACATTTTTTTCTGAGTAAGCAATCGATTTCAGGGAGTGCATATGTATATTTCAGTAGAAGTGGGAAGTGAGTGCCCAGGAGCAGTTCTACTCTTTCCAATCCCGTCGTGGTGCCGGAATCACCTTGCTTCTGCGAAAACCCAATTGGGATTGAGGATCCCTAACATTTTTTTCTTAATCTGGCATTCTTGGCAGTACCCTCGACACCACTACAGAAGTCCTTCCAGACAGACGCAAAACTGCTTTTATCTTTGCCACTAAGTCTTTTCCTTGTTGAACTGTGTCCTGCAGGATTTCCGCAGTGAATGCAACTTTCGAGTCCACCAGTGGTGTTTTCGCGTTGAGATAAACCTCAACCAAAGCATCATAGTAAATCCGAGTAAAAGAGTCAATATATCCTCCAACTCACCAGTGGTGCCGGTCAGGAATGATCAAAATTTATAAACACCACCTTTCTGTGATCGATCATACAAACTAATGTTTTTTATATGTTTAGAAAACTCCTTTTCAGTTCAAAAATTTCTAATCACTAGTACGACAAAAAAACCAAAAAATTACACTGCTTGAAAAAATCGTGCTAGTTTTCTCTTAGTACATGTACATATACATATATGGTTCCAGGCCATCAGATAAGCAAATAAAACGAAGTAGTGGATAACTTCCGGATAGCTCTGATTTCTGGGAAAGCGACACGGCATTACCTACAGCACTACAAGGCCACTGATGCGCTCGCCGATATTCTGCCTCGACGACAACTTCCTACCAGATTACAGTAAGCGCTGACATCCAACAGGGGGAAGATCAGCGTCAGGTATTTTCCACTTTCTAGTGAATACGACCACTTCGGTCTTACTGTTAGCGATTATATAAATTTAAGAAAATATATTTTAGTTTCTTTTTATAGTTATGTAAATTTACCAAACACCCTGTAGGTATGTAAACAAATTTGAGAATAAGGAGGCTGTCAAATACATAAACCTGTAACATTTCATTTAATATAGCCATGAATTCTAGTGACAAGTTGATGAGTAGATAGACGCTGATCAATAAAACTTTTAGATGTCTTTAAGAAAGATTGGGTTTGAAGTGCTTACCTACTACCTACTCCATAAAGTCAATTTGCAGTAGAATAAGTATTAGCGCATTTACACACTAGTTTCACATTCGATTAGAACTGCTTGAAGTTATTGCATATAAATATATGTACCTATAGATTAGGGTGTTACAAAAACACACAGGAAAATTAAGTTTTTGGAATTTACTTTCTTTATCTTATTACATTAAATGAGCAATTCCTGTATATATACTTAACGATTTTAATGAAATTTCGTACACCGATAATGTTTTGGATCTTAAGGCTACCTGAATGGGTTTTATCGCCGAGAAGACTCGGTATTAGTTACAAATGGATTAAAACATCATCATAATATTGGTATCAAATAGAAGGTATTTTAAAGATCCCTAATTCAAAAATATTTTTAATAGGGTTGCCACATATTTCGAATCGCATTTTTATATAATTTTTTGTAAAAAAAAAAAACACAATACAATATACAAAATGTTATCCCTTAAGATAATAGTGTAAGGTTGCCACTTATGTTCTCGATTCTACACAATTTATCTAAACCATCGCAATATGGATATCAAATTAAAGGTATTGTTGAGAACTTTGGTCAGAAAATGTTTCCCATCAGGGTTGCCACGCTTTTATGTAGTACAAATTTTTATTTTGTTAATTTCAATCAACATTTTTTATGTATACACAACAGTACATATACGCTCAACATATGTACCATTCATTCCAGCGTATTTCGGAATAGGGTTGCCACCAAAATTTTCGGGTAAGGAATTTACTCAGTAGATATCAAAATCCTATTTTTATTTGTTTATTTTCAAAATATTTTTTTAAAGCTATCCAAATCTTGAAAACTTTAAAAAGTATATGCACTCCGGGCAAAGCTCGGTCGATCTGGTACTTTATTTTAAATGAATTTAAAACAATTTACTAAGAATTTACATTTATTACTTATCTACCTCCTCTGGTTGATCCGGGCCATATATTCATCGGTGCGCTTTTCATGGAATTTTAAAGGCGTTTTTGAGGTTAGATTTGTATGGAAGGTATGCTTTAAAATAAACACACCTTTCGTATTTTCCATTATCTATACCAGCCCTGGGCAGCCACCGCCCGGCGGGCATATTCGCATACACGCATATACATACACGCTCTGCCTGAGCAGACAACGAGAGCTACATTCAACGGCACGACTTGTTTGCACTCACACTACAAAAATGCTCTGTCGAGGCTGCCCACTTCTGATTTATATCCATAAAGGTTACATATGTATGACTAATTAAAGCCCATGCCAACTCGTTTTCATTTTTTGCCAGAAAAATTTATGGGAATCTCCCACTGTGCGGGTCTACTTATTTTTGATATTCTATAGTTCTAGGGGTTGGCTGGAAAAAAATGTGTACCACCCTAATACTACATACATTAAGGTCTATATATCAAGTGTTATATGCATACTATGTACAACATAGTATGTTTATGTCGTCTATGTAGGTATGCAGTTGTTGTAACTGCCACATTTACACGAAATTCATTAAGAGGGACAAATTGGCAGTAATGGGTGTTTGCTGTTGAAACAAAATGGAGCTGCTTCGTATGTTTCATGTGTATAGATATGTGTGTGCTAGGGTGGTCCAAAAATTTGTATGCTCTCACCCCCTAAAACTGTTCTATACCGAAAAAATATACCTAATTTTTTTTATTTTGAAATCAAAAAATTTTTTGAGTTCGCTTTTATTTAAAGGACTTTGAAATTTGAAAATTATAATGTAGGAAAACAGTATGACTATTGGATTAAAGAGAAAATTCTATAGAATTAAGGCCGATTAAATTGTTTTGTGCATAAGGACGATTAGGTATTGAAAATGTCCTTTTAACATTTTTTCATTGAATATACTTGAAATTTTGCAATAATTATTTTCCAAAAATTATATGTTAAGGACAAATATGCACTTGACCATATCCTAAAATTTTGTACTTCTAGTTTTATTCACTTAAAAAATAAAACTAATGATACGGACATTTTCAATGCCTATTTGTCCTTGTGAACCAAAAATTATTTTTTTCAATTTTATTTAACTTCATTTCATTTATTTATTAATCTACAGTACAAAGTACCTTACAGACTAGACAAAAATATATACAAGCCCAATGTGGCAATTAAAGTATTATTAATACATATATAAATACCATATTACTCAAATAAATTCAATTAGTTAATAAATTTAAAAAAATCGGTTCTAGATAAAGCAAAATCAAGTAGGTTTGAATTAGATAATACATTAAAATCACTACAAGCACGTGCAATAGGGGCATTACTTGCAAATATAGTCTTATAGTTTACGCCGTAAAAAGGGTACAAATAGCGAAGATTTCTTTGGGAAACATTAAAGCTAATCCGCTCCAGTAAAACTGGACAATCAATGATACCATTAATAATACTGAAAGTAAACGAAAGCGAAAGGACTGCCCTTCTCTTTTCTAGAGAGTCCAGATTAATTACATTTGAAAAAAAATCCTGACACCATAGAGAAAAACTAAAAACGCAGTTTTACTATATTTGTTAAAATGGTATAGAGTTCTTGCAAATTAATATTTTTCGATTGGAAAACTTTGCTTCTCTTCAGGAGACTCTCTTTAATAATACCCAATTGTTTATTCAATGAGTTTCTCTTAGTAACTATATTTTATAGGCCCGCCAAAACCCCCAGAAAATGAAATGGAGGGATCAATAAAAAATCGTTAGTATAAAAACATTATTAAATAAACACTTGGGAACCAGAGTTTTCCCATCGAAAAATGTTGATTTTCAAGATTTCTATAACTTTTCTACGAAAAGTTGTTTTTTCCATATAAAATACATAAAAAGATTTTATCTCTTTCAGCGACCTCTAAATATTTTTTGATTTCAAACAAAAAAATATGGGTACTTATATTTTTTTAATATAGAACAATCCTAGCGGGTGAGAGCATAAAATTTCCGACTTTACTTTTTGAACCACCCTAGTCCGCACATGTATGTATGTACATTATATTTAGTTCGTGTTGTTGTCATTTAACAAATATGCACGTAAATTTCGACGATTAAAATTTTTGCCGGCTACACAACGGCGAAAGTTTTTCAATGCGTCACGGCAGCTTAAACGCGAGCAAGTCCGGACTCACACTCCAATTCGCATATTTTTTGGAATCATTCTCAACGGGTGGCGACGGCCCATGCCCTGGAATGAAACAATGCCCGAAACTTTTGCATACGCGTGACAGTGAGGCAGGTGCAGCCAGCTACGGTGCTGTTATACCGTTTTAGTATTTCATTGTTTTGTTTTTTTTTTTTATTATTGTTTTTGAGCAAAATTAGAAACAAAAACGTGTTTATTTGGGTTCGCTTCAAAAAGTTGTTTCCCTACCGAAGGGTCTAACGCTTATGTAGTTGGTCCCCCGCTACAATGTATGTATGTGTGTATGTGTTGTATTGCTTTGCTATGCTTTTATTTCATACTTTTGTATGTGTTGTATTGCTTTTTTTTCGTTTTGCTCTATTATTGTTGTTAATTTATGTTAAAACTCGAGATGGTTAATTCTAAAAAGTGCCTCTACCAGCCCAAAACTTTTTTGCAGATAATAAAAAGTACGATAAAATTAACATTAATGAACATTTTTCGTGTGAAAGTTTAACTACTCGCCGTGTGGCTTAAAGTTGGCAAACCTTCTGGCCATTTACAAATTTTATGTGCGCAGTAAATAATAACTGAAAAAGTGATTTTTATCAAACATTTTCAATAATGTTTACGTGAGGTTATAACTTTATTTGTATATAAAATTACGCAACCTAGCTAACTCAAAAAAAATTGGCTAACTTGGAATACCTTATAAATAGATTGCGCATGGCAAACTTAAACAATTCTAATTAAATTTCATCAAAATGGCAATGAAGTTAACAATGAATTGGTAAACGTACGCGTAAAGTTCAAAGCAAGGCTTATATGAAGCATCATAAAATCGATATACAATGAAAATGGGACATAGTCGACCAAATAAAAGCATAATTTGAGGAAGATAAATTACAAAGGATTCGCCATCAAGCAGAACATTTATGTCAAATATGCCGCCGACCTGTTCTAAATCATGCCGTTATATTATGTACAAGTAACTAGTACCTATTTGTGTATGTACTTGTTCAGACAAATGATGGTGGAAAGAGTAAGCGAAATAATAGCTAGGATTAAACTAACGGCGAGGGATTAAGTGCAAGAAGCACGAAAGGAAAGTATAATGGCATAAAACTCATACAAAATTGAAGAACCAACGACTCTCAGTGACGGACTTAGAGAAAATCATTCGAATAGAAACGATTAAATGTGAGGCAAAGAAAAGATTTAATCTGTTAGGTAAGAAAAATAAGAATATAAAAAGTAGTTGACGAATTATCTGTAAAGTACTGATGGACAAAGTGAACAGTTTAACTTCAGAAAAGAAAGAAAGGAAACCGGAAGAAGAAATCTTTAAATCGCAGAATTTCTGAGTAATACAAAGGAAGTAGAAAAAGCGGAAGGGATTTGGTTATATGTATGTATTTAGACACCGAATCCAAACGTCAATAAATGTAAATACATAAATGTCTCCAAAATAAATAAACATGTTACTTCCATGATTTTCCAGATATTGTAGACATAGGAAAATTTGAAATATTTGATAGAGAAAGACCTGTAAATCTTTGTTTTTTACTCTTCTAGGTTAGGATATCTCAAAATCCTGATGTTCCAGGGTTGCCAGATTTGGATTCAGCGCATCTAAAACCCTCGCAAAATTATAATCAGCTTTCCAGTTAAGGAGGTCGGTCTCATTTTTAAACCTTTTCTCATAAAAAGAAGCGATTAAAGAACCAGCTTTTGGAATGTTCACTTAACTCAATAGTACAAACGCAGATTTTTGGGACCTTGTAAAGGTCGGATCGATTTTTTCTTTTTGTCAGCAGAATCCAAATCTGCGGTCTAAGCATGTAGGTGACATTAAAAAAAATGAACTTCCGGCCAGTTTATCCCACTTCTGGTCGAAACCGGTTGTTGGTAACCCGACAAAAAAAGATCCACATTTTTTCGTTTTCCATGTAAAAAAAATATTCGTCAATTTTAAGGCCGAGGACGAGTTGAAGTTCGAAGATCATTTAGAGGTTGAAAAGGCACTTCCGAGAAAATAGTTCCCAACAAAAGTTACTTATTTTTAACTTTGTGCAGAATATTTGAAAAGATGGACTTCCGGTAAGTTTAAACCCCCTCCTGTCGAAACCGGAAGTCGGTAACTTGACAAAAGGATAGAGCATCCCGACATGGTGGTGCATATACGTCTTTATTTCCATAAAAAAAAAAAACATTTTCCTCCATTTTATAAGGAGTGGACGGGTGGTCTAGGGCACTTTGTTTACTTTTTTGCTATTTCCGAAACTAAAACTTTTTAAAAATACAATTCTATGCGCGATAGTTAAAGACAAATGCTTAAGAAACCAAACATATATCGTTACCTAAACGTGAATAGGTGCAAAGTCCATTTTTTGAAAGGAGAGACGAAAAATCGGTATATGTAGTTTCGCATTATCTGTTATTCTGCATGAAAAACTAAAGTTTGAAAAAAGTGGATTTGCGGTTGATTTTGGTTAGCGATATGTAAATAGCGAGCCTCTTCAATCATTAGTGCTACCCCTTGATTTTTATCACACTAACTCAAATGTATGTAACTACCTTTGTATTTTTAGTTCTTACATATTTCTCCTTTTTAATTTTAGTAATGGATGACAAAATGAGTAATATGCACAAAAACAATGAACATTTAAGTATAACGATAGGTGCAGGAGTATACGGATCGTCCTCCATTCTTACTTTCACAAAAACACCACGGAAACTCCTTGGTCGCTCTGACGTGAGCAAAACTTAGTAAATACGCATACGTGCTGGAAACAAAATAGAGGAGCAGACCATTGTGTTGGCGCCTAAATACATCAAAACACGCAAGTATCTGAAGGCAGACGCTGTCTCCGTTTCTGTCTTCCGCATGGAGGATAACAGCGACAAACTTGCTGCCAAACTGGATTCATCGAAAAGCACTGTCTAAGCTGAGCAGCAGTCAACACGAAGTGAATTGAAATCGTTGTTACAAGATGGAAAGTCCAGAGATTGCCATTGCGTCAAGCCGGAAACTCACCGCGTGCATTTGTTTACGTGAAAACAAGAGTTCACTGTCTTACTATACTTAAGTATGTGTATGTATGTATATTTAGTTGGATGTATCTATCTACGTACATACTTATGTATATAGATATGAGTTCTTAAGACACTATGCAAAGGTAGTGTGTTTTCTGCCAAACAGAAAAAAAAAACAGAAAATATATGAAAGAACAAAAGCCAAAGAAAGCGGAAGAGCAAGGAACGCATGGCGGCGAAAATTTATAATGCGACAGCACACAAACATCATAAATCTTGGCCTCTTCCAATTAAAGGGAAATGTATTTTTGATGCGTAACAAAATTTACAACTCACCACGCGATTTATATGTATGTACGTACAAATGTACATAAGTAGTAGGTAGGTAGGGGGTATAAGCGTATATTTCCATTTGTACACCCACGTTTGTCTGTGCGGTTAAAACTGGCGAATTGTATGTGAAGTTCGATGTGAAGAGCCCAGCCCTGAGACTTCGTGGTCATTCGCTTGCTCAGTTGCTTTCTTCAACTTCACTGCAGTAAAAGGCGGCGAGAGATATTACGTAAACTGTCGTGGCTCTTTATCGAAAATATTTAAGAAATGTGCTTCTTTAATTGAGTTCCTATGAAATAAGACCGATTTATACGAGTATAAATTTGGGTTTCAAGTGGCTGTCGCTACAAGTTGCACTTATGATCTGTTAAATTAACATTTCGCGCTGACGCGTACCATTTTGGTGTTTTCACACGGTCATTAAAAAAGGAATCTTTGAATGTCGCTCAAATCAAGGGTCGAAGCTGTGGCCTACTGAGTAATATCATGCGCTCCTTACCTTCTTATCCGTCCGTCCGTGCTTTCTTATCTGAAAATAGCTAAAATCCTGCTGCATTTTGGAAAACCAATTAAACCAAACTATATTTTTCAAATGCCGTGGGCACCGAGAAACGCACAATCACAGTGAAATATGTTTCAAAGTGTGGCATCATTTGCTGATTTAACATAAAAGCTCAGTTAGTCTAGGCTTAATTTACGCAGCTTAACTTAACGATTTACAAATTTATCGAAACGCATCGCTAGTGCAATCAGCGCATCAGAAACAAAGTTGATGATTCGCTTGTTATTGGTTACCATTGGTGTTTTGAAAATGGAAAATTCAGAAAAATTGTTCTTTGCTATATTGAGTATTTAAAATATGCAATGGGTCGCAACTCTGCATATACAAACAGTTTGAATACCACAGTATAACAGTTTCCAACGATTGTATTGATACGTTTTGGAAGTCAGCCAGTCATTTGTCCATCCGCTCAAAACATCTTTATGCTAATGGTGTCTCGTGTCCCAGGCCTAATGCAACACCGGACGGCAAATATAGCAAAAACAAAGCCAGCGAACTGTCCGAATCGCGTTGCTGATGACCAGCGGCTGTCAAATCGAATTGCGCGACGTACACAATACGACTGGCATGTGCAGGTCAACTAGTGCTCGTACACATGCATAAATACATAGATAGATACGTAGAATTTGCACCAAGCACGGCTAAACTGACTTGCGAACTGATGCGTGGTGATCAGGTGTTGAACGTGAACTGCATACGCGTGCGATTCAAAAACAAAACAAAAAAAAAGCAAAAAACAACGGAATCTATTTGGTTGAAGCAATAGGATTTTCAAATGCGTGGCGTCCAGCACTCGATGTGGAACGTGAGTGTGCACATCATTTCCGGCCGAATGCACCATCATGCATATACGCAATTCGCACTTTTGCACCCCACACACACTCACAGCGACCACCTTTGCACATTTTCACACGGACGCGCGTTCATTTATGCCCGCCATTTTCTATTCTCTTTACTGGCGCCACATCAGCTAGTTGAAATCGGCATTTTTTGGGTGCATTCAAGCAAATGCATCAATTTGCGGCCACCGTTAATGCGTTTGATTGCATTTTGGTAAAGCTCGTCATCCACATCCCCCCAAATCACTAGTTAAAAACATCTTTAAAGTGTGACTTGGTTGATCGGCTGTAGAGGCGCTAAAAATCATTTTCATTGCAAATTAAATGCAACCCTCAAGCACGCACACACACACCAATTTATTAAAGATTTTTACATAAAACTTTTGTGTGCTGGAGAGGTAGAAACTCAATTATCGAGGCAGGGGTATGATTAACGCAACAACTGAAGCTTAAAGAGTTAACCGCCCTTGACGCCACCTCTTTCTGTAAGAACATATATCACTTACACGGCGCAACCGGAATATATGTGGCATAGGTGGAATGAGTGCAGCACAATTGTACGAGTTTGAGTGGCACCTGTGGTGTTAAGGGTAATGGCATGACAAATCGAAAATCATATGTCAGTTGCAGTAGACATTGAGGCCACCAAGGGCCCTCTGCCGCGCCAATAGCGTCTTCGCTGGCGTCTCCCTTACAAGCAATTTATAGAAATTTACATTCGATATCAGCGCGCGCAAGATAGGTAAGAGCTATGTATGTATGTGGGTATGTGTGTGTGTGTGTACTTACAACTGCGCGTATGCAAATGGTGGCACTGAAGTGCGCGTAATTAATGTATTCCACACTCGCTTTACACGTACATGTGTATGTGTGTATGTATGTATACAGGTACCCACAAACAGATTGCACCAGCACTCGACTGCAGTACAACATGTCGTATAAGTAACACTGGGCGTGGTGCTCATATGAGTGTGCGTAATTTATGAGCTGCTTTCTGTGCAACACACTGCCACCATCATTTGCAACATACATACATCCATATGAATATATGTACATACCAGCAAGCAATTTGCCACAGAAAGCATATGCTCAGCGTTACGTTGTCGCACAATGCATCGCTTGAGTTTCTTGCAGATATTTGCAAAGCATTTCACTGCGATTTTTATAGCAAGTGGCAGTTCTTTAATGGGTAGATTGTATGATTGTGTGTTTGTATTTAAGCGCTAATGTATGTACATATGCATGCATGGATGCGTGTTGCGTGGTGTCACTTTACATATTCTTTCACTTTATTGTGATTTGATTAATTACACATTTGAAAGGTGCTCCGGCAAAGTCAACCTCGTTACCGGCATTGTCATTAAACACTTTGAATGGCAAATTTTAAAATCATAGCGCTCATCTACATACATACATATACATATATATGTATGTACAAGACGCGTCGGGCAGTTAAAATAAATGAGTTAGTGTCTCAACTGGAAAACTTTCGAATAAATGTTTTATTACGCCATTTTGTGTCTGCAAGCATTACGATTGATTAATTAGTGCAATTGCGGTTATGCAACTAAATTAAGTGGGAAATGAGAAGAAAGTTGAATGCAGAAGATACTCGCCGCAAAGATCAATAAAATTTGCATTGCGATATCTTTCGTTTCACTTAAAAGTTTCATAATCAAAGTTCAAATATAAAACCGTAAAAAGGAAGCAATGAAAATAGCAATTGAAAAGTAGAGAATTAAATTATAGACATTGAGTTTTACCAATGTCCTTGTATCACTCAGAGATGTAGGTTTTCTATAAATTTTTTTTTTTTTATCAACACTTCAGAACTTTCAGCGACTCAAACAGTTCACGTGTGGATTTTTTTATATGTATGTATATTCTTTTGTACAACGTTTTGTTCATGCGTTATCAAAATCATAAAAATTAAAGTATCTGTCAATGTTGAATTACAGTTTCAAACTTTATACAAAATTTAGAAAAAATCAATAAATATTTATCAAAATGTCAAACCTTTTAATCTGAATCATTGGAAAACTTTTGAGTATGCAGTTTATAGCTCATTAAATTTTAGTATCGGTTGATCAATCTAAAACAGTGAATCACAAAGTGGTCCAGGTGAACCCCCAGGCCAGAATCGACGGTGTTCTAAGTTGGCGTGAAAAAATGGGGCCCACGAAAATTTATCTGGTTTCGATAGTAAAAAACATATTGGCTGGGCTTTACCCTATGAATATTGGCAGACAATACACAACTCAAAAAAATTGAAGGAGCAAAAAGAAATTGAAAATTTTTCCATTTCGATAAAAGATTAACGTATTGAGACTTAAAAAAAAACACATTGAAGTTTTACGATTCTAATTTTCAGATTTCTTGGCTTTTAAGGAGCTCCGATTCACATGCAATCCTAGCACCAAGGATAGCAAGCAATACACAATTTTTCTTTCCATTCTTTTCACTCTGATATTTAGGGTCGGAGCTCAGCCGCTACACTACATTTTTTGAGGAGTTTTGGAAATATGGTAGAAATGTAAAACCGAAATCAGTAAAATTTTGAAAGTGGTCTAAAAGAAAAAAAGTTTGGGTACGTCTGATCTAGACCTTTTTTTAATTTTAAGCAAAACACTTAAAACAAAGCTGGATATCAGAATCTTTTTTTATTACCCGAAAGAACATTCTCTGACATTAATTTTTGTTCTTCTAATAAACCCAGCACAATAAAATGGAAGTTTGGAGTGGCTTAACATGTTATTTATTTGTAATAGTTTTGTTTTTCTGAACGTGAGCATGAATTTCATATCTCAAAAAAATTGAATTCAACGCGTTTTTTAAATACTTTAGTATCCACTTTATTATACTAAAATTTTATGGGCTATAAAACTGCAAGCTCAAAAGTTTTCTAAAGGCTCCGATTAAAAAGTTCGAAATAATGATGAAAATTAATTGAGTTGTTGCTGAAGAGTCCCTCAAAGTTAGAGAAAAAATTTTCAGCTGCAAAAATTTTATCACAAATGGCTGAAAGGTATCATTGTAAATAAGTTAATAGTGTGTATGTTTAGTGAGTATTCAATACAAAAAATTTCTCCAATATCCAAGGAATTTTTCAATTGCAAATCCATCCATCGTCGCACCACCTAAAGGAGTCGTCGAAATACTTGCTAGTTACCATAAGAAATACATAACTCATTTTGAAAATTATTCAGAGTAACCTGCATTGAAAAATTAAAACGTTTTGAATAATGCTTAATAATTAAGTAATACATATATTTACGACATTAAATGTAGATACATACATATATACATTTTCAGAAGTGAGTGGGAAACTTCTGGCATTGGCGAAGTATCTTCTTGCAAGATTGTATATAAAGACGTAATTATATGTATGTATGTATGAATGATTCATACTTGACTTCAGTGTAAATGTTAACTTCAATAAATTCGCAGCAACTTTACTACTCGTATAAAAGTTTCTTTCCAATACAGCCATCGGCACTTATTTCAAACAATTAACTCAGTATTGCAACATCTTTGTTTCGCGTAATAGTCAAGTTGGCGGGATCTTTCTACTCACTGCTGTCCTCTTTTCGTTTTCTATGGATTCTCTCACTCCTTAACCAATTCAGATAACCAACTAAATACATAGCCAGTTAGTTCTTAGCAGTCAGTTAGTTGATTGGTAAGTTTCTTTTACATATACACTCAATGCGTGCTGAATGTAACAGCAAGTGAAATAGTTTAAAAGCTTAGCCAAAGGGCTCGTTGTTACATGAATGAAAAGTATTCATTACGAAGCAGCTAGCACCCACCTCCTTGGGAAGCAATTGGTTTGGAGCAATTTATTATAGGAAAAAGTTCACGTGACACTCTTGTTGCGTAGCACACAATTAAAACAATGAAATCATATACATTTCTACTGATTGTAAGTTCAACAACTGAATCTGCTAGAAACATATGTATGTATTATGAGAAAGTGTCACCTATTGAGTCGTAAGTGCATATCGTTTCCTTAATGCGTAAAGGCCCTAACCAACAAATGTTTTATTTTAATGGAGAAGAAAAAAAAACATTATAAAAGACTGTTGACTTCGGAAGATTTTTGAAGATCTGTTTTGTTGCAAGAGCAAACCTGAACAGGGTTTCCCCTCACATTAATTTAAATTAAACAAAATAATTGGCATTATTTTCAGAAAAGGTTATTTAAAAAGAAATGAAATACGATTGTCGTAATATTGACTCAAATGTGAGTATATTAAAACATTTCAAAGTTTTAATTTACAATTTAAATAAGTCATCCTTTTCGGAATTTAAGTCCAGTCGAACGATCGCTGAGTAGATTTTGTACTCCAAATGCAGGGAGTCTACTCGGTATTGCGATTCGAAAAGCAAAATATTCGAGTTCAAATGCTTGGTCCCAGTGCACGGACGTTATCACTTTATTAGGAGATCTTCCAGCCTTTTAGATATATTTTATTTTTTTACAATTTTTAGAAAGAGATTTAAACGAACGTGCTATATAAATATTTTTTATTGGACAACCCTAAAATAGAAACGAAAAGCTAACTATGAACATAAGTAATTTAATAGTGAAATTGCATCTCTACCCGCTGCTCATGTATATATTTTTCGTTTGTAACATGATTCAATAATGAAAGGTTTTGTAAGTAAGACTCTGCTCACTCTAATTTATATATGTAGTTTATTAATTTATTAAGAACATTTTTAAATTTTTAGTAGTGAAATTTTTACTTTTTAAATTTGAATAAATGATTGTTCTTCATTCGCTGGCCACAACAAGACAAAATGAGGGAGAATCGTTGGCCTACAGAAATTCAATGTTGGCCAAAGAGAGGAAATTCGCTTAAATTCCGAATAGTTGTATTTGTCGATATTCGTGGAGACATATTCATTCTGTAACGTAAAGTACGCAGTAGTTCTGGTAAATGAGTCAACGAAGGTATTTAAGTATTGACATACACATCCCAATCCTGGTGTCTACGAATGAGATATTGGCAAACTGCATCCAAGGGGCCAATCTTAGCACACGACAGCTCGGTTTCGTCAATGGCGCTATGTATTGCACACTCGCGACTCTTCTCGTTTGACGGTGTAGATCGCAGTCGTTCAGTAGCTGCGTGTCGTTTTCATTCTTCCTGAGTTCAACCAGCACGAAACGCCAATATCGACTGTGTTAGCCAATGTTTGATATTCTGATCGGCGGCATAATGTCCCCAGAGCACTAAAAGTGCAACATCAAAGAATTCGCATTACCATATTAGAAGCAATCGAGCCATAACCACGAAAAAACGGAAGCGCCAAATGTTTTAATTTGTTGTCTTTTTTATCAAATTTCCATAATTTGTACACAAACAAATAACTTTTTCATTTTCTTCAACTAAAAATCGTAAGGCAAAGAATTTAAAAGGCAAAAAAAAAAATAACATAAAACAGCTCAAAGTAGGCCATCCTTTCTCGAGTCTGACGTAGCCATCTTTGGCATATACAGGGTGGCGCAAAAGTAACCTTGCGGCGCAAAAGTAACCTTGCGATGCGTTGTGCCAAAGTCAAATAAATAGTCAGCAATATTCCGCGTTCTGGAGCAGTGTAGCGTAACATTGTTTATTAACGTGTATTTCGCATGTGTTTACTACACAAATGTCAAAACAGAACTGACATTAAGGACCAATCGCAAAATTTATAGCATTTTCTGATAGGAGGATTACTTTAGCGCCATCGCAAGGTTACTTTTGCGCCGCAAGGTTACTTTTGCGCCACCTTGTATAAACAAATATTTATTTTTAATAACAATTAGAGGATATATTCGATGTAAATAAGCTGGTCTCAATTGAATAATTAAAGCAAATTCGTTATTGTTTTAAAATACTACTCTGTATTATTATGCAGACCCTTTTGTGGAACTTCCCTACTATTTGAAAGGCGATTAAATTCTTTCACTTTTCCTTCTGCTTCCAAAAAAATATCCTAGTAGATGGAAGTGTAAAATTTTAGAAAAAAGTTTACTCCAAAACCTTAAGTAATTCAATCATGGTTTGTTACATGGTGAATTTAAAAACAGGTGAAGTAATAAAACAGCTTTCTCGTTTTATTCTCTTCACATTCGGCTACCATAAAAAAATTTTTAAGGGCAAATTTTCAAATAAAATAGTGTCAAATCTTTCTTCTCGCTCTAATTACTACACCTAATATAATTTCACCATGGGTTTGTAATACATTTTTGTGTGAGACTGTGAAACTAATGAGCTACATAAGTACTTCAAGCATTTCAAAATAAATTTTAATAAACAACACTTTAAGTGGAGAGTAATTGTTTAAGCCCCCTTTAAAATGAATACATGGCCAAAATCACGGCATCCGTTACCTTTTAGAACATAGCTGTCATTATATTTATTTCAGTCGATTCGCATCGAGCTTCATTCGATCACGAATGCCATTATTTGGATGCAGTTTTATGAACACGTTTTTTTTTTTGATATTTTATTGGCGTGCACCAAAAAAAAACTGTCTGCCAGTTTGTATTGTTAACTGTCTATTCGTACTTCTTCTGGCAACTTTTTGCAATTTGTTATGTTTGCATGAAATCGTCCCTGTTTGGGATGAATTAAAATATTTGTTAATCTTTGTTTATTTATTATATGCAAATACATACGTATGCACATATGTACTTGATATACCTAATAACTATTTTTTCGATATAAACAAAGGTTAATTCTTTTTTAACTGAAAATCATCAGAACAGGGGGGTTACGTCCAGTGTCTCGTTAGTATTCCTGTGAGAAGCCTAATGTTTGAGTTTGAAAGCCTTAATGAACTCCTTATTATTCGTTCTTCGAGCCGTGGCCACAGCGAGCGCGATACCATTCAGGTGTGCAGATTTTCCCACCTGCTATTGGTGGCTGCCCTGGTTACTCTCTCGACTTCTGAAGACAAAAATCTCAGGGGAGGATTCACGATCTGCATCGATTTCGCAAACCCCATGTCATATCCGCACATTCGTCCGCTTCCTCATTTCCCGGGACAAAATTATGCCCCGGGACTCAGTAAAGGTTTATTATGTGCTGCTGTAAGCTTTTAGGGATCTTCGGAATTCCCTAACACATATCGAGTTAGTCGTTGCCGACCCTAGGGCTTTAATAGCCGCCTGACTGTCAACGACGAAGGCAAGTTTAGATGGAGCTACGTCGATCATGCCTACCAGCCTTGCCGCCATGTCGATTGCATATAATTCAGCTGCAACGCTGCAACTCTCTCAGAGATAACTCCTGCGAGAAGACGCCAGATCCTGTTCCGATATCCATTTTGGAGCCGTCTGTGAAAATGGGTATTTCGTCATCGCTTATAGCAATATTAAATTCCCAGTCACTTCTGTCGGGAAAAACTCCGTGACTTGGTAGTCACAGCTACTGCACTCCACCCCCACAATGTCGAGGATTGGGGCTCCACCCGTGCAAGTATTGTGCAAATATTGAAATATTATAAAATTGAAACATACGTACATGTACTTTAATTGAAGAACTCTTTAATAATAGCATTTTAAGGTGCGCGTCTCAATCTTAAACAGTTCATAAACAACTTTAATAATATAAAGCGACCTAAAAATCTAAGTCCTTTGCTCAGTTTACTAAGTTTACTTTAATTTTTTTTTATCCTTTCTAACTGTCTTCAAAATTCTTATGTACTCACTGGTATATAGTATATGCCAAATATTATTTTAATCTTAAGAAATTTCAATGTGACTGATTTGCATTGCCTTAAGTAACATGCCACACTTACATCCACATGAATGTCCATAACAAATACAAACATTCTAACGCATTCATGTAGATATAAATATGTTCGATGGGGTAGAGAGAGTAAGTACCGAATTGGTGGCGCAGCTGACAGAGAAATAGGTCACGGAATATTTAAAAAGTGTGCAATTCACCCATGAACCAACGTTCTGATTCTTACTGCATTATTTCTTTTTAAGTATGTCCTCCTCTAATTCTCCCTACGACTTACGACTTACGAGAATTTCATTTGTTCACTCGTTGTCCTCGACTTCTTTGCCGTTGCTAAATTTTGCACAACTTTCCGCCTCTTTGCATTTTGCATGGAAATGAAATGGAAAATTTTTGAAAATTTCCTGCGCCAAGTAAGAAAGTTGCAGCAGTTTTCGCATTGCCTATCCGCTCTTTACATAAAGTCAAGCCTCCCTACTCCGCATTCCTTGTTCACTTGGAGCAGCAAGAAAATCAGGAAAATTGGAAAAATCGAAGTTCAACCATTGTATTCAATGGCGGATGAGAATGAGGCGAATTAAGAGGTATGTGGGTGGTGAATGCAAAACTGATGATGTGGCACAAAATGCTGCGTGTGGTATGAACTACTACACTCAAAAAAAGTTGTCATCAGGACGATGCTATTTAGCCATCAACGTGAAACTTTCGAGTATCTATTTTTCCTCATTAATCGTCTTATCTAAATGATATTTTTCGTTGTTACATTGAAACCAAAAAGAATCAAAAAGACTATACAGGTCTCAATTTGATATTATGAAGGGTAAACTAGTGCTTTCTCTCACCAAATTAATAACCAAAATACAAATCTAATATTTTTCATTATACTTTTTATAGTATTAATGGTTATAGTCATACCGAAAAATGATACAGTTAAAAGTTTAATTTTAACACACGGCGTATTAAACCAATAGTGATGCTTTTTTTTTTTTTGAGTGTACACGGCCAAAAGTATGAGTACTACTCATTGAGTAGTCGTTGCTGAAATGATTTTGAGTGCAGCAAGCTGAGTCGGAAAAATGAAAGAAAATAGTTCAAAGACAAACAAAGCGGGAGTTGATGATGCCGCAGAAGAAAAATAAAATCTTGTAGGTCTTATAGGCAGCGGAAATTGTTAGCTGAACGAAATCTTCGGTAAAACGAAATGTATGTGTATACAGAAGACTATATAAAAATGTATTTTATTACATTGTCTATATTTGCAGCTAAAAAAAAGTCAACCCACGAAATTTGATTTCTCTACGCACTCTTCCTGCTATGAGTCAAAGACAAATGCAAAATAGTTGGAGAAATGCAAAATAGATTGTTTTGAGTAAAATAAAATGCCAAATCCATTGGAATCAGTGAGGTTTATAATTTATTCCTTTAACAAATAAATGCATATTATCTATGGCATCTGCAAATGTTATTCGTAATCAAACAGACTGGGAGAACGAGCTCTAAAAACACGAACAAAATTTTGTTGAACAGTTAAAAGTCGATTTACAGACTACTCGATAATCCTGTATTCCTCTGGACTTCGTTCCTCAGTTCCTATAGATGCCTTCTGACGAGCCGTGGCGAGGGCTCGCCGCAAGCAATTGTCTGTTCGGATGCCTACGTCGGTGACATCCTACTTAGAATCGCTTGGATCGCTCCTAACGGAGAGCATTTTAGCCTGGTCGAGTAAATGATCTTGTAGCGACAATTGCGTTGTACGCTGCCCGCAACGCTTCTTTGTCTTTCCCCATTTGCTGCCGGCTACCGACTTGATGACCTTGTTACGGCTCTGTACTTGCGGTTGTATTCGCCGAGAACGAGAGCAGACTATCGAAAGTTACTCCGAGAATTTTTCATCCTTTATTTTCTGGGGTTAGCGCATGAGAAGGGTTTTATTGTTTGCATGTCGCATATTTGTGTAGACAAACACAAATGAAAACTAAAACATGCAAAAAATAAGCAGAAAAATTCTATCGAAAACCAAATATGTACATGCTGTAGACGAAGTGGTAGTAAGGGCACCAAGACCGGTGATTTAAGGACAACAAATAGCAATAATGACACGGCGTTTTCATTCTAACATAAAATTGTATAAATGTGGGTGTCATATGCAAATAACAACAAATTATGGCCCAGATTTGAAATTAGTTTGGTGCAAATAAGGAGAAACAGACGACACTTCAGAAGACAAGTGCAGCTGCTCGTTGGAGGTTAAAGTAAATCGAAAATATTCAGGAGAGGGAATACAAATGTGGTTTTAATTTTAAGTCTGTAAAAATTTCAATTTTCAGATATAAACATATTTATGTAGTATCTACGTATAGGTAGGTTTTTTCACCAAGAACACCATTATAAAAGTGTTTTTTCTTTCAAAATTCGACGAAAATTAAGGGAAAAATCGTCGTTTAAAACTTTCGCTTTTTGTGTATGGTTGTTGTTGTTGCAACCTATTCAATATGAGTTGATGGTGAAGAAATAAATGATAAAAACGATTGTGAAAAAAAGTGAAGGCAAAATTTAGGATAAAGACGAAAACGATAGCAATGAGAACTACACAAGAAGTAAGGTAACAGAAAGGGTAAGAGACTTTATTGAAATTTATCGAAAGGAAACTATATAAATTCAGTAAAAAAATATAGTTATTGAAAGTTACCAAGTTACCGAAATATACCCAAATGAATGCAATTTATCAAGTTATGGATATTTGTTGAATTATAATTATTTGTTAAATTAACAAAGTTATCGATATTCATTGATTTACTGAAATATGTCGATTTTTCGAATGAAAGTTGAAAGCAAAGCAAAATAAGTTCAATTTTCTTTTTATCAAAAGTACAACAACTAAAAATCTGTGAAAAATTCACATTTAGTTTTATTTTAATTTTTGTACGAGTGTACATACTTCTGCTAAAAAGTCTCTGGAAGTGGAGTAAAACTGGTCACTTTTGTGTCACAACATCAAGAAAAGAAGAGCACGAATCGAAAGAGAAGTTGGGCCAAAATTTCATTTATTGGAATCAAATATCATATACTCTTCATCCCTAAATAACCTAGGATATAATTTTGAAACTATTTGGGGGTTTCTCTTAAACTGGAAAGAGTCTTAAAAATTTCAAAAAAGGATGACAATTTTTGGTCAATGTCTTAGGCTCGCCCAAGTCCATCATCTCGGATACTGAATTAATATTAACCCAAAAATAGTTGATGGCTCGATTCAAAACAGGTTAGGTTCAGAACCGGTTTTTAGAGCTGGTTTTGAACCATAAATCGTCTCCATTAGTTAAAGTTTCTTTGTAAATAAATTTTTTCCGAGGGTTTTGATTATTAAAATAGATAAATATTCTTTGGAGCATTCACGAGCTTTTCTTCGCTTTTGTAAATGTAGTACTTACTTGCACATTTGTACATGTGTAAAGGTTTTTTATATTTAGGTACCCTATAAACTTATGTATATGTATGTCCTTAAGTATCCTAACGTATATATTTTGTTGCCTACATTATGGCGCAGACGCCCTCGGTTTATTAAAATTTTAATATATTTTCAAACGCGACAGTGCAGAAAAATTCACTGCCATATATGTACTTACACATACACGCAATATTCATATAAATTTACATACATACATATATACTTAAGTACTTTTATGTAATATGAATTCAAATAAATTTGTATTCTACATAATAACAATGAAAGAAATGGCAAAAATAGCAATAAAAACACATACGTACATATATGCGCGAGGGTGTGTGTGTGTGTGTGTGTGTGTGGGTAACAACAATAGAAGAAATCACAAAATAAAATGCCACAATTGGTGGCTGCCACAGCTGGCTGCCTGCTGCAGGCAAGAAGTAAGGTGCGTCCACTGATTGACTAAAGAGCTTGGTTTTATTCGCTGCGCGGCTAAATGAAAAGGAGAAACGATGGCTGGTGGATTAACGACAACTGCGTCGGTTGCGAATTGATGAGGCAACAATGCGTGTGGGGGGCGAATATGTATAGTATGTACTTACATATGTATGGGCATTTGCCATGTACAGCACATGTGTTTGCATACTTGCGCACATACACTTACGTACTTACGTTTGTTATGCGTTTGTGGCATGCAGTCGTTGCAGAAGCAGGGGTAATTGCTCTGTTGTGTATGATGAAATAAGAAAATGAAACGAAATGAAACGAAACAAAACAAGGCAACAACATGCCCACACAACAATGAATAACAACAAATCGCAATAACAAAACTTTATGCAAGTAGGTTGAAAGGAATTCAATCGCGTCGCTTTCGAATTGAATAGAATAAGGCATCATGTTGCATGGTATACATATGTACATACATACATATATATAAGTGTAGTGGGTTATCAAATTGGAGTGTGCGGAGGAATCACTCACGACTCAAGGAATAAAACGCAAAATCGAGAACAGGGAATTGAATGAATTGATTTGCTTTGGTTTGGATTGGATTGAAATCAAATGGAAAGAAAATAAGTCATTTCCTCAGCTTCACATTCAAAGACATCATTGTAATGACTTTCAGATTTGTCGCGCTCCTTCCTCTCTACAGTAGTGCGTTATGCTTATCCTTTCTTATCTCATTTTACTCACTTTCTTTACACTTGAAAATGCGTGAATAGCAACAATGACAGCAAATTGTCAGCGCAACCTAACTGACTGACTGACTGGCTGACTGACGGACTGACTGGCATTTCATGCGGTGTCGACATATCGCGCATTACTTTTTCCTTAAACATCAGTATTAAAGTATAGAACAATAAAATATATGTATATGTATGTATGAAAGTGTATAAGTATGTAAATACATTGAGGCAGAGTTACTTAAGCGCAGCACTGCTGGAATAGACAGCAAGCCTTGTTAGTTAATATTGGCAGGGTAGTTTTATTATACCTTAATTTTGATATTTTACACTTTCTTTTGGCACTTTCTGCGGCCAAAAATCCATCAATGCAGATAGGTGCCTAAGACGTTGGTTAAAAATCAGCACGTCGGCTCATAACTACACACACCGCCCATATACCAGGTGCCCCAGACCACCCGTCCATCCCTTCTAAAATGGTGGAAAATATTTTTATTGGAAAACGGAAAAGTATGAACCACCAAGTCGGGGATGCTCTAGCTGTTGGTCGTATTACAGACCTCCAGTTTCGACCGGGAGTGTTTCAAACAGACCGGAAATCCATTATTTTAACCGAACTTCCATTCCAGAGAAACATTTCCGACAAAAGTTGCGTATTCTTGTACGCAAAATCCGCTCAAACTAAAACCAAAACCACAAAATTTAAGTTGACAGATAGAGGACCAGGGTTACCTTGCCGTCATATATTTATAATTTCTTTCCTATTTAGTGTATCTAGCATAAAGTCCACCTATCAAAAATTTTAAAAGCAAAAATTAAAAATTGGATTTTTGTGTGCAGAAAGTGCTCATTTCAGCCATAGTGCGCTGTGCCGATTTATTTTTTTATAACTTATGTGGTTTCACATGCGAAAAACACAACGTCATTTTGAAATTGTTGCCTTATTTCTTTATTAAGTTATAAAACCTCTTATAAATAAAAACAATACGGAGCTAAGTATATGCCGAGCTTCACACACCAGGTACATATTTTCATCAAGATTTTTTATGGCGTTAGAGCCAAAAAAAATAGAATAGTTGAGTTTTCCCCCCTGCAATATCTCAGTGACGTGGCCGCAAAATAAAAATTTGAGATCTACATAATTAAGGATCCGTG
This sequence comes from Rhagoletis pomonella, assembly GCF_013731165.1. NCBI lineage: Eukaryota > Metazoa > Arthropoda > Insecta > Diptera > Tephritidae > Rhagoletis > Rhagoletis pomonella. The sequence continues at coordinate 30,168,692 of NW_023458564.1, forward strand.
GGTCCGTCTGCATTTTATACATACCAGTGTTTGCCCAGCGGTTGAAATTCAACTTTTTAAATTAAGGGGAGTTGAGATGGGCCGAGCTGAACGGAGTTGAGTTTGTTTGAGTTGATTTAAGTGAATTTAGCTGAAATACCTTGAAGAACATAACAGAATATAACATAACCTAACATAACATAACAAAACTAACATAACACAACACAATACAACACAACGAAACATAAAATAACATAACATAAAATAGCAAAATATAACATAATATAACATAACATAACATAAAATAACACAACATAAAATAACACAACACAACATAACATAACACAACATAAAACCACACAACGCAACAAAAAGCAACACAAAACAATACAACAAAAGGCAGTACGAAGCAATACAACACAACACAACATAACATGTCATTCTTCAATTTTATCCTTTTCTCTACCGTTATCTCTATCTTTGTCTCTGCCGTTTTTTATATTTGTATTTTTGTATTTATCACTTCCTTGACTTTAATTCAGACCTTCATCTGTATTTTTTTCTTTATCTATATGTTCATCCACATCTTTGCTATTTTATTAGGTATTTAAATTTACCTTCCTCTTTGTCTCTATGTTTAGGTATCTTTACTTTTATTTTAATCTCTGCATTTTTCCCTTTCTTCTTCTACATACTGAACTTTACCTTCTTTCTTGTTTGAGTCTTATCTATTCATGCACATCTTATTCCTAAACTGCTGCTTAACACTTTTCTGTAATTCAGGATCAATATTAAAGCATACATTTTGGAGGCATTTCTGGCCCAAGCATGGATATGTATTTCATTGGTATTGTTGTCTGTTTTGAATTGATTTTTTTGCTTTATGTTAAAATAACTTGAAATTTTAAAAATTTCCTGCACTTCATCATCAAAATACCTTTCTAATGATATATAATGCCTATTGTATATAAGATATAACTTAAGGCTCATCCTGTAAAGAGTAAAAGGCAGCTTGACTGTAGAAATATACTGTCAAGCGGAGCGCACAGCTGCTGCAAAGCTTTTGAGCCAAAGCAGGGCTTCCGTAACTGCCATCAGTTCAGCTCGGCAGACGCTAAAGAGATCACTTAGCCGTTCCGGGAGAAAGAATTTAAAGCTTTCTTAACAGTTTTTAGAAATATTTATGTACACGCTTAAACTTTTTCCATTCGCCATGAGTCTGCTATATTTCGGTTGCAGATAAGCCTAGAAAACAAAGCTGAACTAAATGCATTTCTTATTTATCAGATTAGATATAGATGAAGATAGAAGAAGAAATAATAACATAAATGTAGTTGTAGAGAAAAGGATATAGATAGAGGCACAGAGCCTCAATCTGGGAACTATTTCGGGATTTTAGAGATTTTCGGGATACTCGGGGCTTGTTGAATATAATCGATAGTTTGTCGGTTTTGTGATCGATATTTTTATCGATATTTCTATCAGTTTTGTTATCGATATTTTTATCGATTTTGTTATCGATTTTGCTATCAATTTGGTTATCGATATTTTTATAAATTTTGCTGTCGATATTTTAATTGATTTTGTCATATTTTTATTAATTGTGTTAACGATTTTGCTTTCGATATTATAATCGCTTTTGTTATCGATTATTTTATCGATTTTGTTATGTCGATATTGTTACTGAGATTTTCGGAACTTATCGATAAAACTATTGATATTTTTATCGATATGGTTATCGATATTTTTTTATCGATTTTGTTATCGGTTGTTTTATCGATTTTGTTATCCGTTGGTTTATCGATTGTTTTTCGATTTTGTTGTCGATTTTGCTATCGATATCATTATCGTTTTTTTTAATGATTTTATTGCCGATATATTTATCGAATTTGTTGCAGATATTTTTATCGATTTTGTCATCAGTATTTTTATCAGTTTTGTTATCGATATTTTTATCGGTTTTGCTATCGATATTGTTATCACTTATGTTATCTATATTTTTATCGATTTTGCTATCGTTTTTGTAATCGATTTAGTTATCGATTAAGTTATCGATATTGTTATAGATTTTGATAACGATATTTTCATCGATTTTTATATCGATGTTTTTTATCGATTTTGCTATCGATACTATTATCGTTTTTGTTATCGATATTTTTTGCTTAATGTGTGCTTTCGTTTTTGACTTGGATATGCTCTTAACCATACCACGTATTCTACGTTTAAATATAGCAGCGGTATCTCCTATACAGCCTGCAGACCAAGACGAAGGCGCTGGACTGTTCCTTTTTACCTTCCTTTTATTAGCTCGGGATGTAACTATGTAATATTGATGCGCCTAAAAGATGCAGCGATTTCTATTCTAAAGATACATACCTGATGACAGCAGGAATGGCAATTATAATAGGGAGGTTTTAGTTTTTTAAACTATAATTTTATTAAGTTTTTGTTTATGTATTTATGTGTTTCAATAATGCTACGATCTTGGTTTTAAACTGCGTACACTTCATTAGATCTTCATGTTTTATTCAAGAACTTATTTACATATGTAAGTTAACAAGAAGATTAACTACATCAATAATTATGTTCGCTGAAGTACCCGCATCGGGTTTTACTGTAGTTACTAATGCGCGGCTCGAATGTTCTTTGTATACGAGTATCTCTACATTTCTTCGGAGTTCGGAAATCACTTTCAATATGTCTTAAAATTACATAAAAATTTAATACTTAAGTTGAGCTTAAATTGTAGGGTAATCGTAAAGCTAATGAAAGCGATAATGGTGTAGCAATCGTCGCAATTTAAGAAGTCAAGCAAGAGCCCCAAACGCATTTAAACTGTGCATACACTTACACATATACATACATATGTACATATTTAAACAGGCTTTAGTATGTCGGTTATCAACACATACGCCTCAGGAGCAAAGCAAATACTTTACAATTAGAACTGCTCATCTCACAGGAGTTTAGAGGCAAAACATTTCGTGGTAAAATTGGAGGTACTTGTTGTTTTTGTATTGGCAATGTCTGTTACGGCAACAAAAACAGCAAAAAAAAAAACAACAACAACATGACCAAGGGAGTTGTTATCCTATGAAATTGCAAAAAATCAAGTGGTGTGAAAGTAAATTGCGAAACTCAAAACAAATGAAACTTGAAAACAAAGCAATCGCTGAAATAAGTGCACAGCAGGAGGAATAGAAAACAAGTCAAGTGGCGTAGAAAGAAAACTGGAAACGTAGCTAAAAGACAAATAAATTGAACTAATAGAGCCGTTAACAACAAAGCATTGTGCTTGTATGTTTACTTCTTGAATTTGCGATTTATTTTCCTTTTCGCTAACATTGGGGTATCCAGGGAATAAATTGCACACAAATATATCCACACCCACTCGCTCGAAAACGCATACTTTTTGCACCGAAAGTAAAACAAAAGCGTATCTCACTTGCTGACTACGAGGAATTCTTCGCTTGATTGACTACCAAAGCCGCCACACTTGAGATTGATTCATCCGAAAATCGACGGAGGTGAAGATGCTGATATGAGAGGATGTGTGCAATCCCTGAAGAATGTTCGAATGTACATGCGTAAAAATTAATGTATGTATATAGGGATAGGTCTTCATATACATATAAATATGGTTTTTTTTTTTATATATGTAAGCACATATAAACTCAACCGCCGAAGGGATCACCCGCGCACACAGGGGAATTATGGAAAGAAAAATCCTAAGCAATTTCTTTAGAGCTAATCAGTGGCAGTAATCGAAAAATCGACAAACGACTATAAGCTGCATACATATTTACATATGTACATACCTATGTACGTACCCTTCAGGAAATGGGGCAGATTTATAGCTAACTTTTAACTACTCAGCAGCCTACTATGTAGTTGTAACTTTTTATTACTTATTTCGTCCGGCCGTAACTAACTACTTTCGAAGGGCTAAGACCGCACAAAAAATTTGAACTGGTTTCCTCTACATTAGGTATCAACTAACTTGTAACAAACCAATGTATGTTTATTTATTTTCTGCTGTAGATAGTCCCCGTAATCGAATTGCGTCAGACATAACATTATAACAAATGATAAAATGATAATATAACATTTTGGTGTTCGTTTTATTTGTCCTGGATTCAAAAAAGCATCTGCAGATGTGCAGAAAAAAGCGTTTAAAAAAAACCAACTCCCGATAAAGTCTGCATGACTCCTGCTTGATTTTATAACTCACTTAAAGTTAGTTTTGTCATAGCTAATTAATCAAAAGTGTGGTATTTATCGAAGTTTATTGTGTTTCGTCATTTGATAATTGTCAACTAATTTTAATTTTTTTCAGTAGGGTATTTATATGATAAATGATCTACGTCAAAAGTCTAAAAAATGTGAAGACGACAAATACTTCCAGGGAATTAAATTAGAAAAACACTCGGATCGCTTGAAGCCCATATGGCCTATATATATGTAGAGTAAAAGTTTCTCAAACGGGCCGCTACAAATTAAGTAGTAGAATTTGAAATATGTTTTGGCCGAAATGTGAACGTTAATGTTTTAAAATATTTTTCAAAAATGTATACACAAATAGATTTCTGACCTTCTTTTCATCATTCATGTATTTCAATTGCGATATTTCCATAAATATGCAATAAAAAATAACCAAATTTATTGGCGTGTTCAGAAGAAGTAGCAAAATCCAAAAAAGTTTTCATATTGAAAAAATTTAATTTATTAATAGACAATGATTTTCACATACAGACAGACCTTTGAATATCTGCCAATACATATTTATAATTCTACTGTGCAGCAGTCGGCCTCTCGGTTTTCAAATTAATAGAAATTTAGGCCTGATTAGACGATATAAAGCTTCAGTGACCATATCGCCTTGAATCTGGAATCAAAGAAGAAAAGTCATGGTCTCATGGTATCAATCCGCCATCCGCGGAAATACTTAAATATGGTATATAAATAATTTGCTCATAGAACAAATCGGGAGAATGACACAGTCTTACAAAATTAAAAAAAAATTGCACCAACTATTTAAGTGACCTTGCACAGGACGAGGAGCTGGCCGATTAATTCAAGAAACTTTTTTAAAAATTTTTCTTACACCCTGAAATTCTCAACTTAATCTTAAAAAACCATTTTCACATTACTTCCGGCACTAAAGAATTTTTAGTTCGGTTAATTTTTAACTAATTTTAAATTTTTTATAGTGTTAGAAAGAAAAATATTTGTACGATTTAAACAAATAATAAGTTGTGTGAGCACATTGTAATTATAAGGAAAATTTTTGGAATAAATCTCAAATTTAGGCCAATTTTTAATATTCTTTCCACTTCTATCACTTTTTTTGCCAAAGCTTCATAAGGAAATAGTCTCCTTTAGTCATTACTTCGAAGAGAATGTTTAATTCCGAGTAAAAAAACGTACCATTTACTAAAATCAATGAAAAAATTATGAGGTTATGCCATCTTTTATAGAGACAACCTCAAGGTGAATCCAATTCAACTGATTCAAATTTTCTGTGAAATTACATGGAAGTAATTTTCTACAAATCTATACCTCCAAAAAGTATCTGTTGGTTTTTATTACTGATAATTAGTTCTACTCGGAATTAAATTTTTGATTTTTTTGTTTAAGTAATGACTAAAGGAGACTATTTTCTTTTGAGATTTTCGCATAAAATGTTGTAGAAGCTGAAAAATAATAAACATAAATTTCAGATTTGTTCCAAAAATTTTCCACATGTTTGCTAAATCCATATCAATATCCCAATAGACGGGAGGCTTCGGAATGTATGTATATGTCACCGGCCAAACTCGATCTTAGGCTAAACTAGTTCTACCCAGATCCAATATATCCGCAACAATATTGTGGACTGCGTAGCTGGAGACCGAAGGTTTTCTGCGCGAAAATACTGTGGCCCCTAGTCTAGTTTAGCCTAGGAAAAACTAGTTTGTCCTAAGATCGTGTTTGGCTGGTAACATATACAGTATTGGACATATCTATAGCACACCCTTTTCAAAGCGATATTGTTTTCCACTTATGTTTAATTATTTGTTTTTAAGAATTTTCAATTAAAATACAGTTCATTCTCCAACAAAACCCATATAAAGCAATGTTTTAAACGTTGTAAAAGACCGCAAAAAAGTGCATCAAACTTTCCCTTAAATTTCAAACTTTTTTCTCAGAAGTTCTAGAATTTATTTGAGTACACAGTTTTATAGCGCATTCAATTTTGTACAATAATGTGCAAGTTTCAAGTCGCTAAAGATTACCGTTGATTTTTTAGAATTTTTTTTGTCTCATTTGCTTCCGTATATGGACTAAACACAATTTATTTTTATATGGCAGAAACCCGCAACATCCTCGGCGTAAAAAATTCTAAAAAATCAACGGTAATCTTTAGCCACTTGAAACTTGCACATTATTGGGCTAAAATTGAATGGGCTATAAAACTGTGTATTCAAAAAAATTCTACCGCTTCTGAGAAAAAAGTTTGAAATTTGGGTGAAAATTTGTTGCACTTTTTTGCGGTCTTTTAAAAAGTTTTAAACTTGAGTTTATATGAGTTTTGTGAGAGAATGAACTGTATTTTAATTGAAAATTCTTAAAAATAAATAAATAAACATGAGTGGCAAACAATATCACTTCGAAATGGGGGTGCTATTGTATTGGCCAATACTGTACATACATAGAGGCAAGGCTCAGGTAGGAGTGTAACGACCAAAATAAACCAGTTAGACATATTTTTTAACCCCCAAAAGGTGTTCATAGTTTCTGCAAATCCAACTTTAAGTGATGACATTATCAATCTTTCATTTCCACCCAGAACGCAAAAAAAACACACACACAACATTTCTGTGCTAGACAACCAGCGACATTCATCAATTGTGAGTGACAAAAGCAGAGAAAATGTTGCACGACTTCATTTATGCTCTCTAAATTACTGACTTTTTTTGCTTTGTACGCAGCTAATGATTTCAGTCAAAGCGAAGAAAAGAAGGAGCAAACGTTGCTGTCACGAATGTGGTTGATTATGTCGCTGCTGTCCTAGCTTGTTGTTTTTTCCCTCCCTTCGTCACTTTCATAAGTAGCTCTGATGCTTTTGCGATTGCTGCCACTGGTACTTATACTGCGGTAGATGCGAATGTTCTTATCGATGCACAGTGCACCGACTCTATATAACCAATGGACAAAAACAGAAGGAGTAGTCGGATTTTGTTGAAACTTTACTCCTAAAAAACGAAATTAATTTTTGTTTACCATTTACCAGTTTCTAAAAAACCCGTTAAGTAATTTTTGCTATGGCGGCGATAAAATAAGCCGTAATTTTTGTTAGCATATACAAAATATGGATAAAACAGCACACAGCAAAAAACGCCATTTTCCCAAACTTATGGAAATAGAACGACTCAAATGTAGTTTAGCTAATTTGAATTTTGTAGGGGTGCATCTTAAGATCCAACTTTAAGATTCTACTGACAATAATTTCGCTGCAACATAGTAATTGATCATTGACAAAAATTCGATAATCTTAATATGTTTTTGTTTCCAAAAAATGAATTACAACTCCCAAAAAGAATAAGTTAACATTTAAAAAAAAATATTTTTAAATTATCGTTCTGAATATCAATCAAATCGGACCATAATTGCGGGGTTTCTAAATATCTCGTCTCCAGAGCCACGTATCGCCAAAATCTTTTTCTTATCTCCTTCAATATATGCAGGTAATATACTTACATTCCAAATATGGACCAAATTGCGCTTTAAAAGTGGATTTTTTCAAATAATCAATAAGTTTGAAGTTTCAAGTCTCAAGCCCATCGAGAGGTTGGTTAAAAATCCATTTCAAAATTTCATCTTATCACACATTTATACATACATATGTACAATGTACATTCATACATATATACAATGTACATACATACAAACAGCAAATTAAATAAAAGAATTATATTAGAAAATAAAAGTATTATTCGTGTTTGGCATTGGTTGGTACTATTTGGCCCACCACGTATGTAAGTATGCTAAAAGGATATATTTCTTCGAGGCAAAAGAAGGCGGATATATGTATTACCTTCCTCTAGTAAAAGAGAGTTCAAATTACCATAAACCCCAAAAACATTTAAGATTCTTTTAAGCGCGCTTTTTGGCCTTCGGATTTTCGCAATTTTAGCACGCGGATGAACTTAATAAGTATTTTATAACAAATATGTTTATTAAAATGGTTTCTTATGAAATATTTATATTGTGGTTGGTTATGATTATCTATATAAAAGTACAGCAGTTTATCTCGTTAATGATAGAAAAATATTTTTTACCCCAACTACTTATACATACCTACATACAGTGGAAGAAATAATAGAAACTTTTTACTTTGACCAGTTTTGGCTATATTACTTTGCTTCTTTGATGTTTAATGTTTTTGTATAAAAGTCTAGCGCAATATATAACACAAACCATATAAATCCACATTTCAAAGTTTGTACAAAAATTGTAAAAATTCAACAAACTTTATCAAAATCCCCCAAAAATTTCAAACTTTTCAATCAGATTTTTTTGAAATGTTGAATTGAAAAATTGATTTTTAATATTTTTTTTTGCTGACGCTGCCAGGCATTTCCATCCATATAAAAAGCATGGTAGAGCATACTTTATATGGAAGAAAATGCACAACACCGCCAGCCAAATAAATTATTAAAAATTAAAGCGATTTTCTAGCATCTTGCGGTTGGCAGTTTTAAAATTTAATGGGCTATAAAACTGCATACCCAAATTCTTTCAAAAAAATCTGATTGAAAAGTTTGAAATTTCTGGGGGATTTTGATAAAATTTGTAGAATTTTTATAAATTTTTGTACAAGCTTTGAAATGCGGATTTATATGGTGTGTGTTATATATTGCGCTAGACTTTTATACAAAAACATTAAACATCGAAGAAACAAAGTAATATAGCCAAAACAGGTCAAAGTGTGTGTTATATATCGCGCTAGACTTTTATACAAAAATATTAAACGTCAAACAAACAAAGTAATATAGCCAAAAATGGTCAAAGTAAAAAGTTTCTATTATTTCTTCCACCACTGTATATGTCTAGCGTCGAAGTGAAATGGTCGGAAGAAATTATATTTAATATTTTATCAAAAGCTAATATCTAAAAATTATAATAAGTTTTTCTTAATTGGTTTTTTAGTTTTAAATTATACCAAAAAATGTACATTCCAAGCCGCTCGCTTTTGCCTTCTTTGTCCTCGTTCGGTGCACTGTGCGACGCAGCCAACGATGTCCAAGTTTTTTCTGTTCCTCACGACCTGCCTCAGCAACTTCCATCGCATGGGATATTTCACAAGGTTTTTTCTTTGCTTGTATAAACTAACATTTATTTTCTCGCTCTTTATTACGAGGCTACTGATGCTTCACTATTGCTGCACTTTGCCATTGGTCTCCTTATCTGCAGACTTTTCTCAGCTACTTTTCACCCTCACTTTTATCATTAACGCGGCAACTTCGTTCTGCGGGTGGATGTTTTTTTTTCTGCACTTGGCTCACTACTTTCTTTGTGCGTAAAGTACTTGGTTGCGGTTTCCTTTTTGAGTTTTTATTTTTCACTTTTTTCCCTGCGTCATTTTATTCTGCAGCTGATTTTCCTTCTTTCTTATTTTGCGACAGTATTTTAGCATTTTGACGTCGTTACCGTAAGAATCTCTTGTCTGGAAATGATTTTTCAAAACTTCACTATTTCCTTACCTGTTTTTTCAGTTAAATTATGATACAGCAGAATTTCATTAATTTCTTCATTGCTATATGTCATATTATTAAGCTCGCAGATAAATGAATTACAAGCTTGTAGTTTTTAAGTTGTGTATGCGAAAAAAACAAACAATTAATCAGTCAATTTTAAATGTCCAAGAAAAAAATTGACTATAGAAAATACCAAAAATATAACATAGGCTATGATCTACGAGCTGATATTTAGGTTCAAAAAGTTCTTTTAAACTTCTTATGAATGCGTATTTTACTGCAAACTTACGGAATATTAAAGCAAAAGCAATATTTTTGCACAATTGTAAAAGACCATGCGTACTGCATAAATAGCGATCTTATTTCGAAGCATTAAATGAAATGGGTCACATTTAGCCAGGATAGTGATAGCAGAGAATCTACTCCCCTTTCTCTTCAGCTGTCCTTATCTCCGTGTAGTCGAAAAGCAGTTCAGCTAAAGCTTCCTTGCATAGAATCGTTAAAGTCAAAAAAGTGCCTTTAAACTTCGGGGTCCTCCTTTTAATAACATCTTGCAAGAGGCGACAGTCCTGAATGAGCGCGCTCTGTGACGGGATTGTCGCAGCGGGGTGAACCAGATGTGAGTATACTCTAATTCCTTCTCTGTATCTCTGTAGTAGTTTACGATGTCCTGAAAAAGCTACAAAAGGAGAACGTGGCATAATCGCGTGAGCTCACACCTAGAATTTATTATTATAATAAATAAAGCTTCTGGACAGACAGTTTAAACTTACGCAAACGTTCTTAAACTTGGTCTCAAATTGTGGACTGACTACTTACTCTGTTAAATAGTAACTCGCGCTATTCGCCAAGGGGGAATAAAGCTCCTCGTTATCAGCTTCTTTTCAATTCATGGTATTCTGTTTGATCGCGGAAAACGTCAAGTAATCTTTCCGAGCACTAACGAAAGAAAACTGGAAAAGGTTGGCACGTCTGGTATAAATTTTTTTCAGGCTTAACAAAACCATAAAAAAATATTAGGTACTCTTTCAGTGAAGGTAGCTTAAGACTGAAACTGAAATTCAGATCCGTAGAAAGTGTGTACTGGTCGAAAACCTCGGGATGCAACTACTTTAGGCTTCGTTTATAGAAGGTGTTTCAAGAAAAGTCATTAATATAAAAAAAAAATATTGATTTTTTTAACATTATAAAACATTCCCCAAGAATGAGTGGAGAATATGCTGAATTCCATGGATACCCGCCCCCAAAATTTTCTAGACAAAGCGCTGATTCCGTCTAGAGTCTGGCTAGATTTCTGTAACTGAGATTTTATCGACAGTGCCAAAGCAGTTTCTGGCATGTAAATCCCTTCTACGGATAATCTATTCCGGTCCTTAATAAGTTTTCTTAGCATACAAACATCAATCAGAGATAATCACTTCTGGCGCTGAACAGATTCTCTCAACAACGGATACCTCTCATAGCGCCTGGACGGACACTTCCATGCAATATTTTGACCTGGGCAATTCAGGTGCTAGGTAGATTTTATATAGAACGTTTACGTTGGCAGCACCAGGACAGAATATGTCATGCGACAGCTTTAAAAGGGCAACTTTGTTCGGTACAGGATAGGTTGTCCTGAAACAAATGTATCTTCTGAGAGTCTGAACTGGCTCCAGAACAATAGTTTTGCTTTGAGATAATTACTTTTGTTTTTGGAAAGGTTTCCTTAACTGAGATGGCTGTATCCTACCATTAATAGCCAATCCTATTGCTGGCCAGGTTTTTCTTAAAAGGGTTTTCTTGAAACCGTTATGACAAGCTCTGGCAAGTGACAACCCTACAATAATAAACTATAAGGGCACTGGGTATTTTCTCCGAGGCCAAACTGTATGTACTACTAGAGGTCAGACTGGCTGTAGCATACAAGACATACAAGAACTCATCAGAGATTTCCATTTCTGCAGCTTCTCTCGACAAAAGTTATCTCTCTTATTCCCTGGCTGGCTCTAGCACCCAGCACCTTGACTTGGGCAATTTATCCTAGCGCGGGCTAGATATTCCTGACAATGAGTTTTTTGTCACCACCAGGAGAAGCTCTGGCAGGTTGGTGCGCGCTATCAGAAGGCGAGGTATGTTTTCCAACCCTAAATCATTTCTAGAGCTACAGAAAAGGCCCTGTCTTACACTTAATATTAGAGACTGTATGGGAATTCTGATTAGTAATTCAACATTCCAATAAACGGAAGCTGTACAGAATCACTGAACAGTGACTGCTTAGAGTGAGCGTAATTTTTATTGCTAGCCCCTGATAGTTTTTCTTGCCGGGACGATCAGCGCCTATCCAAACTCGAGATTTATTTTCGGCCGGATAATGTCAAACTATCTAGAGAGATCAATATGAAATAAATAAATATTGTAATGAAAGTACTATTTAGACCTCTAGAACTACATAGAATAAAAACGACAACAACAAAATATTAAGAATGGACACGGAAGATATGAAGCCTACTACAAAAACAAAAATTTACCTGCCGAAAAAAAACTAGGCATAACGATTCATCTACCTTTTGAGCGCCGCAAAACTAAGAAGATGTCTCTGATATAGAAAAAGAGGTACTTAATAAAGAGTATAAATACAGGCAACCAAGAAAATGGACCAGAACGAAAAAGCCATTGAATTTCGCGGCGGAAAATACCAGACTTTTTTTTAAATAAGGCTTCTATGGGTAACACGATACTGGAAACTGGAAGACAAGGCAGACTTCCCTAGAGGTGAAGTTCGCTTTCAATGAGCTTAAAGTTGCAAGATTCTTCTAGTGCAACGTCAGCAGTCGACGGCGCTCCTTAGGAAGACAAAACAGCAACTCTCGTATTTTAAAGGAGTTTCGACTTGGTAATGGGAATCACTTGCACGCAGACCCTTATTACCGCAGCTCTCAGGAGTAGTTCGAATCATCTCAACATTTCCTTTTTAACTACCCAATTTTCGCGAGGTTAAGATTTAAAATCATTTTCATACGTCTTTAAGTATCCAGTATTTCTTGTACATACAAGCTTTTTGTTTATCATCGCGTTTGTTATTTGATTTATTCTATTTAGGTTTTTCCCCCAACATAATAGTCCATATTCGACCCATGTCGCTGCGCATAAGACACAAAGCGATTGGATCAGCCGGATGACACGACTCATCCGCTTAGCCAGCATTTTAGGTTAAGTATTAGTAGTGTTAACGTGCTAGCTGCCTGACATACTTACATACATACATACATTATTGGTAGCTATTGCATGTGAAAAAGGCAATCTATGAACGTATATACATACATATGTACGCAGTGTATAGTAAGTCTATTTTCATGTGCCTGTAGTCTTAGGAACGACACATTAAATTCGAATTCAAGCAAACTTGAAGGCTGCTTAATGTTAGCTATGTCAGCAATATCCAAGCAGACCAAACGAGGCAACAAGCATCAACCGGCAACGATCTCAGTTGGCTGCTCAATTTAACTGACTGCCTGCGACTGTCTAAATGTCTGAAAGCGGAATTCATGTGTGAAGTGGCCGGTTTTGCGCTTGAAAATTCGAAAATTGCTCACTTGTGACAAATGGTTTGGCTCAACACCAGCAAACATCCTTGCCTTAACTATCAACAGACTACATACGAGTAGTATATAGCACTGGCTTTCCATTTCAATTTCCATCAATTTTTATTTATTTAGAATAGTAAATCATTCTTCGTTGCATGTAGTGAAGTGATGTTTGAATTGAGAGAAATAAATTGTTGAAATGTAGACGGACACTGCCATTGGGAAGTTAAGTAGTGTAATCAATAATAAAGCCTAATAATTCTAACCGGTATTCCGACATTTTCAAATAATCTATTGAACGATTTAATAAAAGCTAACCCATAACCGGTAATTAATTGTGTCTATGAATGATGTAGTAATTGATTTCCCGTAATTCTTGACTTCATTTTCTAACTTTTTTTTTAATACAAATTCCAAAATTCCGAATTCCAAATTGTAAAAATACAAATCTTCAATGTCTTTTATTCCTAAGTATTGCAGAGCAAAAAGTCCAGCTTGCACAACTTTATTTGAAATTAGCGTCCAGGCGTGGTTGCGAATATTGAATGGTTGCATCTGCCGTGCTTCAGAAATTAAATAAATAATATAAAAAAAACTTTTTAATATACAACGCTTTTATAAATGGACTAAAAAGTAGAAAATAATACTTCTCAGTCCCATAGAATTTGTTTTGATAACTTTTGATTTTGAAATTTTAGCAAAAGTCATTATAAACAATCTATGAAATTGAAAATGAAAAACGTGGAGCGCATGCAATACAAAGCATTCGATTTAATTGACAATAGTCAAACTACATAACGTAGACCTAAAATTTCTACAGCGAAAGTAGAACTTTGAAATCGATTTTAAGCGGTCATATATTACTTTTCATATCAATTCAAGTGTATTACATGCGCCCCACGCTTTTCATTTTCAATTTCATAGATTGTTTATAATGACTTTTGCTAAAATTTCAAAATCAAAAGTTATCAAAACAAATTCTATGGGACTGAGAAGTATTATTTTCTACTTTTTAGTCCATTTATAAAAGCGTTGAATATTAAAAAGTTTTTTTATATTATTTATTTTCTACTTTTTAGTCCTGTCTGAATAAAATTTTGCAATAGATATTAAAATAATTCAACGATATTAATAGAAAGGTGCACACACATGCATTTACATATTTATGTACATACAAACGAGCACCAATTAATTTTATTTAAAGAAATGGCGTGTCGTCTATTTCCGGTGTAGCAAACGTAGTACATAGGGCGACATCTAGATGTCATCTACCTCGCCCTATTCACTATGCTTTTTTATAGGAGCTTTTCAAAGCTTTGCTTTATGGTGTCGGACATACAACATTGAAAGTTCCTGGAACACAACATTGAAAGTTTCTGGAACACAACATTGCAAGTTGATAAAAGCGTTGTAAAATACTGATGCATTTTATTTTTACAATTTGCAATCCAGAGATACTGTACCTACACTTCGCGACACAAGATTACCCTCACTTGAATTTATAGTTGTTTTTTTTGGGTGACATCCATTAAAAAAATCTTATACACGCATATTCCAACTAGCGTACCCCGATATTCCAGTGGCCTCATTCTGAATATCTGCTCAGGTTAACGGTAAATAACTATTTTCTGACATTTTACGAACCTGCAAGCGGGACATTGCTCAGTTTCTTAGTAGGCTTTGAAGAAAATGTAAGATAATTTTTGCATTGTTTCGGTATAATAAAGTGCGCAATAACAAATTCAGTGAGTTTTTTTCACTAATGCGCAAAATACACAACACAAATATTCGCGCAAGTACAAATTAGTACAAATAAGATCTTATTCGATTCATAAACGCCACCGACATGCACGAGTACACTCGAACCTACATTAGAGTGGTGCAATTTTTGTGTGGGAAAAAATTTTCATGCCAGAAAACGGGGCACCCCCTTAGTTTTTTTTATACCCTAGCGTACTTGTGCACAAGGGTATATTAATTTTGTTTTTGTTTGTAACAGCCAAAACGAATCGAGATAGATATAGACAAATGTATACATAAATGCTCAGAATGAATAGAGAAATCGATTAAGCTATGTCTGTCTGTCCGTCCGTCTGTCCGTCTGTCCGTCTGTCCGTCCGTCCGTCCGTCCGTCTGTGCACACGATAGCTCGAGCAAAAATTGAGATATGTCAACGAAATTTGGTATATAGGTTTCTGTTAATCCAAGGTAGGTTGGTATTGAAAATGGGCGAAATCGGACTGTAACCACGCCCACTTCCCATATAACGGTAATTTCCAGAAATACGAAAACTGCGATATTTTAGTAACTAATGAATATAATTTTTTAGACGAAAAATAAGAATATTATAAATTTTTGGAAAATGGGCGTAGCCACGCCCACTTATGGTTACATGTGTATATCTTGGTAACCGCTGCACCAATTTCTTCCAAACTTGGCACAGTTGTTGGCCTTAGTACAGCATACTAAATGGCTGAAAATTTTAAAAACCGGACAATAACCACGCCCACATCCCATATAACGGTAATTTCGAGAAATACAAAATCTTCGATAAATCAGTAAATATTGAAGCTAATTTATTCAAAATTGATGATTGCAACAATTCTTTACCAAGAAATACGTTTATGACAAAATTTTGGAAAATGGGCGTAGCACCGCCCACTTGTGATCACATACATATATGCATCTCGCTAACCGTTCTAGCAATTTGTACAAAGCTCGGTATGGTTATTGTGCTTGCCACATATAAGCAAAACGTTGAAAATTATTGGTATCGGACTAAAATTATGGCCGCTTTTCATATAACGGTAAATTTCAGAAATGCTTGAAACTGCAATATTTCGAAATTTAAGGACGCTAATTTACTCAAAATTGATACACCCCGGCTTACCATCTAGCGGTAGGTTCGGCTCCACCCGAACTTAGACTTTCTTACTTGTTCTTTTAATATTTGTAATAGGTATCTATACCAACTTTCAGTTTTTTATTGCAACCAATACAGGGTGCTCAGTGACCTTGAAATGCGCTGCTGGATCGCTGTTAAACTGGCAAAAATATTGGTATTTTTATAAAAGGCTACTGTTGCCATGACAGCTGAAGCTTGAGATATTTTAGTAGATAATTAAAATTTGAAACGTTCTTAGGTTACTTAAGCAATTGTTTGATTAATAATATGTACACAATACTTCTAAAGTAAAATATGAGCAGCCTGAGCATCCTCGAAATGATTACTTAGGTAACAGCACCTTTTTGGGCAGGAGGAATCATTTTTGGAAGGTGTCCCAAACCCTATCTGGGAAAAACCTACCTAACCTACATACATATGACATACAGTGACGTGATGAATGTAAAACCGTTATTTTTTCGGATGAAAAAAGTTCCATTTGGACCGTCCGGATGGTTTCCAATGACATTTTAACGATTTGAGAAAATCGTAGCGGTTTTTTGTCCCGACGACACAGTGCAGTTGGTATGGTGATGGTATGCGCAGCAATTCCGTATTCCGTCGGCAAAATTCAAATTACATCGAGTTGTTGTATACCTAAGTAATTAACTTTGATTGAACGTTCAACAACCAAGAATGGATTTTTCATAAGGAGAATGCTGCCATTCACACAGCGAGAAAGATTAAACAACAGCTTAGTGAAAAAGTATGCAAGTTCTACAGCTTTTTCAAAATTGTATTCAAATACTCAGCTGGTGGCTCTCAACATTTTAGCAGCACACGAATTCCATGAGCATTCTAACTGCTGGAGCTACCGAGAATGTTTCCTAGTTTTTGATCGAAATCCTTTCTCAAGAAAAATCGCAACAAATATTTTTCATTATTTCTATTGCTCGAAAAAGCACTTTGCTGTTGCTGTAAATATACTTGAGGATATAAACGTACGAGCGCATACTGATTTAAGAAATAAGGAAAATATGCGCAAATTCAAAACTGATAGAATGCATTCCCGGTGGCGATGATATAAAAGAAACTTTCAAATCTGTACATTTCTTAATTATTAATGTTTTGATAGAAAACGTAGTTTAGTTGTTTGAAATCTAGAAGAATAATTTAAAAAAAAAACTAAAAAAACGGTGGTTATTGTAAAAGTATTAGTGTACTTCATTGCGCTTAAAGTTTCTGAGGTGTTGTGTACTTTTCCATGAGAATTGTCAAAATAGACAAAACCAAAGTAGCGGCTTGAGGAATACGCCACATTTGTTCGCCACATCGTGGGCCGGGTTGATTGTCTTATCAGCATCAAGTTAAGACTGTCATTAAAGAAGCAGTGGGCAGTTTACATCTACACTCATTACTACTCATTAGCAGTAGAGAACAGGGCGGGCAATTCGCCTTGGTAGAGAATTGTTACAGAAACGAGCTAGAGGACAGTTGGCGAAACGAAACGTTGCTAAACAAACTCTTGGTTACCCAGCGTCAAAAGAGTTTTTCTTAATATACAATTTTTCAACGCCAAAAGCGGCTAACAAATAACAACTTTGCAAATTTAAAGATATTAACATTTTCGAACAGATCATTTCACGTGCGTGTGCTTGATTTAATAAAAATATGCAAAACTAGTGCACCTGCTGTCCATTCAATTGTCTTTTGTAGAATTTTCGGCGGAGTCTAGTTTATTAGTTTTAGTATGATCATAGCAAAGAGTAACTTTATGGGCTAACGAAAAAGTATTTGTCTCAGCGGATTTCTCAGTTTTTTTCGGCTGTTCTCATTTGAACGCTTATTACTTCGAATCGTGCGTGCGCCCAAAACTTATCGATTTTTTGCTTTCCTCAATATTTACTATTTCAAGTGTAGCCAAATAATCAGGCGCATACGCCTGCGTACATATAAACAATAACGCCTACATCGACACCTCATAAAGCTATACATCTATACGTATGTACGTACTTATGCCCGCACACATGGCCGTTTACTCTTCCAAACACTTTTAGTGTCACTAATGCCTTTCATGTATTTTAAAATTAAATTGCTATCTCAATTTCCAGCAAAAAGCTCAAAATCCGAAGGAAACATTGCCATCCTAGGCGGCAACGAACAGCCCAACTAATTGTGAGCTCAACTGCTTGGTAAACTTTAAATTTTTACAAAGATGAAAAGCAACTACATACAGCACACGACAAAAGCACTACGTATCAGCTACGAACACACACATGCACGTACAAATATGCTTACAACTACATACATAAATAACTATTCGTGGGATTTTATACACCCACACGAAAGTGACGAAAATTAATTGCTGTTTCCGTACGGCTGGCAAGCTACTTTGCCCTGGCAGGCAGCTTTCACTCGTCAGTTTATTTATAAAGGGCACAGCTTCCTTCTATTAGTTCCTCTGTTGCCTGTGCTCCTCTTGTCCTCCTGCCCATACACATACACACATATATATATATAGTTTTTCTAATACTCGTGACCAAGTAAATTCCATAAAGTGTTGCCAGCTCACATACGCCATGTATGCTTGTGCCTCATCGGTACGAGGTATGGTTGAGCAGGCGTCCAGATGACCACGACGCAGACGCGACGAGATGAGACGAGACAATAAACAAAAACCAAAAAAAAGGAAATCAGAAGAGCAAATACAGGCAATGGACGAGCGGAGCAGAGCTGTACGTAACGTTAACGAGTTTGAAATGACCAGTGGTGTTGGCAGTGTCTAACAAAGAATTTCATCAAGCTGTGCAAGCCGTTTGTCTGGAGCGAATCTGCTAAGGATTCAAATCAGCTTCGTTGTACATTCTAATATGTTTAACTCGTAATTTTTGCAGACTCACAATCAATTTAATATTAAAATAACCAAGATGGTAAATAGGCAGAATTGGAAAAGTTTAAGGAATCGCATCCGCTGAGGTAATTTCAATTAGATCAGATAAAGATACATAGTTGGTATAAAAATGAACCCCCCCAAAGTCTATGCATAAAGCTCAACCACGAATAGAGTACTCGGGATAGCTGGTTACATCTGAAGCTTCTAAGCATCCGCCTAATCCAGGTTCCAAATGCCGCAAAAAAAGTTAGCCTACACATGGATATTTTCGCCCCGAGGAGGGAATTTTTCTCTCTAAAGTACTTTGAACTCAAGTACCCCATTGTAGTACTTATCCCCAGATCGCCGCTCCTACCGCTCTAACGTACCACCCTAATGTCAGCAAATTAAAGAGCGCCAAAACTCACTAAACTTTTGCTAATGAAATATATGATTTCGAAGGCAATTTCAATTTTTTTGTTGTTGTTTTTTTTTCTTTTGTCGAGCATAGGTGTCGCCGTTTATCATGTCCTCGACTTTTATAGTCGGATCTTAAAGCATAATATATACATTTTTTCGCCCCGAGAAGGCAATTATTATAGTAGAACTATTAAAAAATAAAACATTATCTTTGGATCATTGAAGTTAGGGCAGGAACTGTGCTATTTAATAGAATATCAGCTGTCTCAGCTTGGAAGATGTTGCGGTCGTTTGACGCACGATGACTTTAACGCCATTTGAAACCATCATTATGAATTACCGTGCCACCATCTGTCACCGGTGTGTTCGCTTCTTGTATTGAAGACCCAGAACGGTTTAAGGGTAACCAGTGGCGGTTTTTAAGTGAACTTTACTCCCATTAACCCCAGTCCAACCAAATTAATTAACGTTGTAGTCCGATCGGGGTACCTGAGTACCCTGGGGATAAGATGCATATTGTTTTATTTATTGTTAAAGAAAATCCACATATACAAATCCAACCATTGTATACAGGGAGCTTTGTAGTACAAAGTCAGGTATAATCTGTAATTTGCTGAGCGTATATTTTTGAATTCCGAGAAGGTTTGGTACATTAAACTGAAAAGGGAAGCAATAATAAGATCTCTATGTTATTTCATACTACAACAAATATGTATACCATTTTACTTTAGTTTTGATCATTAACTTTGAGCAGCCGGACGTATTGCCGTGCACCCCAGCGGTGCAGTCGTTATAAGAGAGCCACTCGGAGCCACAATTGTGAAACAATATTTTTTGTTATACTTTATTTATTTATACTATATATTTTATTGGACTATTCGTGTACATTTTTTTAAATTTAAACTTTTCTTGGCTGTAAAGATATATAAAATATTTTAAATTCATGTCTCCATGTAAAATCAGTTATGTCGTGGGTATCCGGAGGGACTTAAAAAAAAAACAAGTGAGCAGCGCTGTCTTCGGCTATGCCGAAGGCTTCATACCTTTCATGAACATCTGCAAATTTTAGTTTGACAGATTACTGATTTTGATACATCGATAGAGGAGTTACATACTTATATAAAAAATCGCATCTAAACAATCAGAGGTATGGAAGATATACTTTATATGGCACCAATCTAAGTGATTTTCACTGCTATGTGATCGGTATGTAAACCGGTAACACAATTTATTGGGTTTAGTTTCCTACATAAAGGAGATATATCGCAAAAACTGGTATCTGAACAATCAGTGCTATAGGAGATAAAGCTTATACAGCATAGATTTTGA
>NW_023458564.1:30189491-30257369 GCF_013731165.1 Rhagoletis pomonella
GACAGACGGACATGGCTAAATCAACTCAGCTCGACGTTCTGATCATATAAGTATACATTTTCATGGGTCTATCTCTTTTTGTTCTGGTACTTACAAACATCGGACCAAAGTTATAATACCATTTCATGCTCATGAAAGGTATAAAAAATATTGAGCTGAGAGGATCACAATTCATATTCTCTGAGCTCTGAGCCTGCCACATCACCGAAACCTTAACAAGAGTAAACTGACAAGCCCAATCTCATTCAACCATTCCTATGCAACTAACGTACATACATTAAAATATACATACATAAAAGTTTCCATGTGTGGGAAGTAAATTCGCAAGGTGTACATGACGTATGAGTAACACTCTTTGCTGCTCATAGTTAATACAAAATATCCTTTCACAATTTCATCTGACCATTCATTTTTATTTACATCGATTTTCTTAATTTTTAAACGACTTCAAAAAAGTAGGAGGTTTTTAATTGGTCTGAATATTTTTTTTTCTATCATTTTTTAAAGGAGAGGTGCTACTTCCGAGTTGTATATGAGAATTGAAGTCGGTTTTTCTTTCATTTTTGCTTAGAAATTACTTGGTTTGTAACAGAACAGGCTTTAACGCAAATGAAAAAAATTTAAACAGAATCTTTCATTTTTTAAATTTGTTCCCTGCGTAATTTGGAATTTTCGCGTTTCTAATTAAAAAAAACCATCCGAAAAACCTGGAATGATTAATTAATTTCTCAGAAACTATGAGGCTTATGAAAAAGTGAGGTGCATACATGCATACGTAATATATAAGTGATTAAGTGGAAATACTTTTCTTTTAGCTGTATAACGGTTAGTGAAAATATTTCGAAACCTTATGTATAGAAAAAAATTTGTCAGCGAATGATTCTACACAAGAATTGAATAGTGGCATCCGGTTAATAAAAACACAAATTTGTGATCCAGTGATATTATTAAAATTAATGTCAACGATTGTCCTTTCCCGGCCATCACTCGCACCGGGGCGCAGTCAGCATACATACGGAGCTTTTATTAATTTTTGCGCAAAAGATAGGAGTTCGTTAAGTGCCAAAGAACCAAATTGATCAGCTGGTTGTTATGTTTTTATGTTAGTCATTTAGAGAGGATATTATCGCTTTCTTATTGCTGAATAGTGTATCCGATATATCAAAAGTGCTGGAATGAGAGTTTAAATCCTGGCTTAAGCAACGGAGTGGCTCATGTAATTTAAAATTAGTAAGAGGGAACATTTGGGCTAACTTCAGCCACAAGAAGTGGACTTTTAATTGAGCCATGCTGTTTGCACAAAAGACTTTTCTTTAATTGCAACGTAGGATTTTCACAGTTTTACATCGTTGGTGGTTTATTGTTTGCCAGACCAATTCACTTGAAGTGAAACAGTTAAATTCCTTATTTTCATTTTTTCACTAAATTTCAAACTTTGTGCTTCCTAGTTACATACCTATGCATGTTGAGGCAAGTACCTACATACATACTAGTGCTTTAATTTTTCCATCTTACTTCCTGCTACATATTTACTTAAGTTGTTTGCATACACAAATAATTTTACTTACGACGAGTTTCTTCGTTGGATAGGTGGCGGGTGCTGCTGTTATTGCCGCTGGCGGACTGATCGCTTTAATCGCCTGCGTTGGCGGTGGAAAAATCTCCGCTGGCTGCTTAACGTAAAACAGATTTACTCCAAAGTGTGAAATTTTGTTGGCTTTTACTTAACGCGTTGGGAGAGAAATAAACAACACACACACACACACGCGCGTGCACGTACACACACACACACACACTAAAGTGGTGTATGTAGTTGGGCTCAAAAGCTTGTTGGTGACACTTAACTTGGCACAGTTCGTCTTACTAAAGTCACTATACAGTTTGTGGCTACCACAGTCAGTTAGGGCGTTTCGCAGTCAACACTTGGCGCTAACAAATACGCTGCCGTCGGCTAAATGCTATTAACGCGTTATGAGGCGCTTGATAACAGGATTGACACAACAGCGATTACCAGTAACAGGCTCGAAGGTAAGCGATGCCAAGCAAAGTTTGTATTTAGCGACGGCTTTTGCGCACAAATATTTACTAAAACAATTTTCGTTTATTTATTTATAATTTATATCGAATATTCGTTGGATTGCTGCTAGCTGCCGTGTCAGCGCTTTTCACACAATTTCTCTTGCTTATTTGCTTAATCCTTTTATGTATAGTAACGAGTTCAACGACAAGTAATTTTGCCGATTTTGCACTTCGTCTGATTGATTGATTGATTGATTAGTGGCTTTTGTATGCAGCTATTTAAATAGGTTTTACTTTCATGGGTTCAAACGCTTTTTGTTGTTGCTGCTTTTTTCTTGTTTTTAGACTTAATAGATTGTTTAGTTATTTGAATATTTTTACTTATTAGATATACTTTTAAGCATTAATTTATTGCACAATTTCATAACATTTGCTTGTCTAAATCCAAAACGGTGTATTCCTTCCGCTTGACTTTGTTGCTCGCTGTCGTAGTGCCAAATTTGAAATGTTCGCTAAATCCTGTTGCCGTTTGTTTGTTGGAGTAGTTGAGCACTAACAAAGCATTCACTGTTGCAACACGTACGCAATGAGGTGTCAACACTAACAAAGAGCACAGCGCACAGCTACGAAAACTTTGACGATTTTGAAATACGTGAATTGTAAACTACTTTTAGGCTGTGGAGTTGGCTCAAGCAGATGTGTTTTGCTGTTTTGAGTTATACTTATTTACATGCATATGCGCATACATTTACAGGAATGTACACAATTTTCGGTTGGTGTATTTTATTTTACTTTTTATTTTTTTTTGCTTAGTTTAATTGATTGTTTTCGTCAAAAGAGGCTTCTTTATCCACTTTTGATTAGCTGTGTAAATTTTCGTGGATTCCGCTTTTATTTTCACTTTCGTTGAAATCCAGTTAAAGTAATATTTGTGTTGTTTATTTGAAATGTGCTATTTTTCATGCAACGCGTTTCGCTTTAACACTCGTTTGAATTGTTGTTGTCTATAAAATTGTATTTTAAATTAACCACCAAAAATTATTCACAACTACTTACGAAGCTCTTGAAATTGCTACTGAAGCTCTACAAAGTTGTTTTTACTTTTGTCGCTAATTTTTATTTATGTAGATATATATTTTTTTTTTTGTGTGATTGCACTTGTACGCGTTCGAGACTTAATTTTTCCAAAATTTCAAATCATTTAAATTCAATGCGCTTTAATCTGATGCCTAATTGGTGGAATATTGCAAACGAGGGGGAGAGTGCGCAAAACTGATTGATGGAAATTGCCTTCTGCTATTTTTCTTCTTTATTACAACGCTTTTTTTTTTTGATTACAGCTTACAGATTTAAAACGCGTTGGCTTTGCTTTGCTCTAAACTGCTTTCTATAGATACTTTTTGCTATATTTGCTTATAATTGTGTGGTTTGCTAAAGTGGTTTGAATCAACTAGGCTACTTTTGCACGACGGCTAAGGAACGCAACGACTGATGGACTCGCTTGTCTGATAACGACTGATGAAGCTGAAGCTAAACTGCCAGGCAGACGCGGCAGCAGAAGAAGCTACTGCACAGGCTTTACAAAGCGGCTGCGGCAAAAGGGATACGAGCCGACAGTAACGGTCACGACGACGACGGTGTTTACACGAGCGTCAACACGAATGCGGGAACGGTTACGATAAGGATGGAGTTGCAACGCACGACGAAGGGGAGCGACGCAGCCGTTGAGGTTGGCAGGAGATGGACGATGAAAGGCAGCATTGCGTGTGGCTGAACACAAACAAATGCATTCCTGTGCGCTCTCCGAGCACGAAAAATTCAATTGAAACTCAGAAATAACTAACGCCGGCAGTATTTTGAGCAGCACGAGGTAATGCGCGTGTGTTTGTGAGATTTTCGTAATTGAGCTACATACACATACATACATATGTATTCTGGTAATATTAAATGGAATTAGAGTTGCCAAGTGCGCTAAGAAGATTTCAGATTACCTATTTTCGTTGCCCCGAGCGGAAGAGAGTATAACCTGTTTT
This sequence comes from Rhagoletis pomonella, assembly GCF_013731165.1. Classification (NCBI taxonomy): domain Eukaryota; kingdom Metazoa; phylum Arthropoda; class Insecta; order Diptera; family Tephritidae; genus Rhagoletis; species Rhagoletis pomonella. Next base: position 30,193,544 of record NW_023458564.1, read on the forward strand.
TCAACACAGAAATGGGTATCAGCTTTTTCTTTTTTTTTGAAAATTAAAAAATAGAAATGCATTCTGATTTTAGCTATCTGCTGTCTTTGTTTTGTGTCTTTTAAAAATGTCTACCCATTTACGGTACACTTATAGAATCAATCGATGTGCATTCGTGAGATATGCGCGAAAACGGGGGAGTGCCGTGAGACGCCCCCGCGCAGAAGCCACCCGCATCAAGAGCGAATGTCAGCAAAAACCGCTCAAAACCTTCTCTCTCTCTCTCGCTTGCTGTCCTTTTCCTCTTCCGCTCATGTAAGTTTTATCATTTCCCACCCGCTTGCTGCCCACCGTGCAAAGGTGTAAACAGCAATACAATTCACTTTCACAACCTTCGTTGGATGCGTTGTAATCGAAGGCCATCAAAGGCCGTTTACAAATCGAGCGCGAGGGAGAATAGAGAAACCGGATGACGACTGCTTTTGTATATTTCCAAATGAGAGCACATTTGAGAGTTTTTGTTTGGTATACGCAATACTCTCCGTTTTCAGTTCTTGTGGGTGTTAGGCATTTATATACAAGCGAATTTCATGCCAAAGGCATGTACCGTGTTCGTTATACTCGTGGCACCAACAAATCGAATATGTATTGGCACCATTGTATGTGTCTGGCAGACAGTATGTGTGTGTGTGTGTAAGTCACATACACGCCTACATATATAACATGCTAAAACGCAAAAACAATAGAAAATGCAGCGCCAACAAAGGAGTTCGTTGTTAGCCAATAAAGAGTGTTGCCATAAATTATCAACGGCGATTAACTTCACAATTATATTTCAGAAATGCGTGGCAAACATAAAAGTGCGGAAACTTTGTGAAAATAAAAAACAAGCTAATTGTCGTTCAAAGAAGTTCTATAAAATGGAATAATACTTTATTTCAAGCATAAACTAAATCGCGACATCCGTACATATCTTGGAAAGGGACGCTTCCGATCCGAAAGCGTTGTATGTATAGTGAGTGAGTGAGTGAGTGAGTATGTATGGTGAGTGTTTTTTAACACCTCACACACTACTTCTGATGTACTACGAGTCGACACTAGCAGCTGATTTTGTCTACACCAATTCTTATTGCAAAAAAGAATTTATTCAAATAAGCTCTTTTAGGCCATTATTGCGTCACTTAAGAATATCATCAATCAAGGTTTTCACACGAAACTTTTGCACCATTTTAATCTCCAAGGTGAACCAAATCTTTCCGGTAGTAATGGCTCCCTTTTCTTGTTGCCGACTATTGCGAATGCTTAAAGAACGGGGAAACTTAGAAAAAAATGGGATCTTGCGACGTCTATCAGATCTGCCATAAAAAGGAATTTGGATTTGGTGTTGCGCTTGTAATGAGAGAGAGAGTCTACGTCACCAAGTACTGCTGTTCACTATACTGTACGCATGTTTTACCGCATTAAAGTGCTACCTCAGTAACTCATTCATTCGCACCTAATCCCTAACGGAAGAGAACGACAAGCCGTGCAAATATCTCCACCACGTTACTAAAACTGTGCTAGGCAATTTCAATGGCATAGTAGGCAACAAAAGGGTCTTAGAGCCTTCCAAACTGAACGACGAAACGTCTTATAATGGCCTGCAGCTAATCGACTTCCTCGGAGCCCGAAACATGATAGCCTGCACTAGGATACAAGATAAAAAATGCATCGGGTTACATGGCTGTCTCCAGAAATCGATCGCGTTGTGACAGACGGCATACTTCCAGTCTTTTAGACATCATTACGATCCGATAACCAAACATCGATTTGGACCACTATCGTATTGCAGTCAAGATAAGCACATAACTCTGTACAATAAAAACAACATTAAAAAATGTAGTAAATAGTTCCAATTGAATGAATAAAATAAAATTTAATAAAAATTCTGCTGGTCATGGGACTTGAACCCACGACCTCGCGGTCCGTAATCCGCGTTGCTGCCATCTGTCAAGGCACAACTTTCATCAGATCAGCTACGCCATTAATCCGGGTCAACGTTGCCGTCTGTCTATGCTTTTAGCATAAACGCAAGGCATAGCCTTTTTATGGTCAGAGTATGCCCTTTTACTTGGCAAATACGGCATTCTTACCCAGGATAATCTATCTTTGTTGTAGGGTCATTTTTTCAAGTAGCTCTTAAAATCGTTCTGATCTTTAAAAGCGTTTTTTGTGAACACAATTTGTGTTTATAGGACATATAAATTTTAAAATATACTTGATAAAACGTCCCTAAAATGCTCAAATATATGCTATTCGCCGAAAACTTTGCTCCTTGGCTTTCATTTAAGGATAAGTCATCAGATTCTCTGTGCAACTTCCAGGACACTTGTGAAACATTTTTCAACTGACGATTGAAGCGGCTAAATAACGACTGAATTGTGTTTTACTGATACTACAGTGGTTATCAACAACAACGCCAAGTCATTATTTAATTCAAATTAACATAATTAAACAAATAGAGATTTTAGAAAAATTTCACAATACCAATTTGGCCCAAAACAATAATAATCAAAACGACAATAACAACAAAACCAATAACACAAACAACTACGATGAACACTAACAATAGTTCAAGACAAAACAGCAGCAACAACATGGGGGGGATGGAATTATGTATGCGCAGGTGCGTGCCAAATAAAAAAACATCCTGACAGCGCATTGCAATCATGCGGTGCCAACACCACCGCTAACCCAACCGGCTATGATTTCGGAGTGCCTGGCATGCATTAAATAAAAGTCAAAAACAAATGAGATATCGAACTAAAAAAAAACAAATGCCTTGAGCGTTAAATATGGGAAAATAGAAAAAATTTGCAATAAAAATTTAATATCCAATCAAAGCACGCAGAGGTTAAATGCGCTGGTCAAAGGGAATTAGATATGGCATTTACTGCTTTAACAGATACTGCTTTTACAGGTATAAGTGACGAGTTTCGGAAAAATATTCAATTTACGCAAACATTCTAAATCAAACCCACTAACCAACCGACCAAAATAAACGCAAGCGCACAAGTTTTTACCACTAATCAGCCCTTCAGCAGCTCTACGTTGTCTACGAAATTCTTTACACCTTCGAACATCAACGATTCCTACCCGCGCCGGCGACTAATTGCGTTGAATGTTGCCGTTGCATTGCAGCGCTCACTCCATTCTACATAGCACCGCGGATGGCCAATTCGCTCGCCATCAAAATTGCCAAAATCACGCAATGCTAAAGTGTCAACTTGACATTGCGCTAAGTGCGTCAATGTCTTTGCTTCTCTCCCTTGCCTCATTTCCTCCACTTACGGTAAATCATACAAGAGGCAACCAACCAACCAACTACTCACTCATCAACCAGCCGAGTATGAGAGACGACTGAATCAAGCAGCAGCAGTAGCAGCAGACGCGCTATTTTAGACGTAAATAACTACTTTGTAAATCCTGCTTCTTCCGCCATACACCCATGCCAACTTCCACCTTTACGAGCAAACGCCGGCGGGTCTACCAGTGACTCCACACAAGTCGACATTCCAACAGTTAAATCACAAATCGCAAATGTTGCAAGCAAACACAACAACGTAATTGTCAAGCGGACGGACGCACACACAGTCTGACAAAGTGACAACAGGATATGCGAGCAAAAAGGGATAAACGATTGAAAGAGAGCAAGAGCCTGAGAGAAGAAATAAATAAGTGAAAGCGAAGTATCATTTACATACATACATACATGTATAGGCGTGGGTGGTAAGAGGCTCGCTCTGGTGGTTATCAAAACTCTTTCGGGAAATTTGTTTGCAAAACATACCAGTAAAAAATCTCTGGGTGCTTGGAAAATACCGATACACATCCATACTAAATAGAACGCAGAACAGTCACCTTTCGAAGGCAGAAAATATTTATTATGTCTCTCTCAGCGTGTACTTTTCTCAAGAGAACGGTCTTCCCACAAACTATATGACATGCGCAAGAGAGCTTGGCACGAAACCGCTGCCGTACACTTGCTCGTATGCTTCCCGCCAAGCGCTCCAACCATGATACCACCTTTATATAGCGTCAACAACGCGACGGCTGCTGTCATGGCAGCATTATCAGTACTGATTTTCAGAAGACCGTAAACTTACCCAGTAAGAATTCTGAAGTGTATGGTTACGATATGTAACCCTAACTCCGGGAGGTCCAATTGAATGGAGATCATATATCTAGGAATCGAGATATATATATAACTATCATATAGGGGAAATTGTCACCTTTGGTGGTCTTTTTTTGACATAACTCGAGAACCACTAGTCCGATTGTGCTCAAACAAATTTAAAAAAATTAAAAATTACAATTCCTTTAATCTGTTCTTATAACGTTTTTCTATATAATCAACAGTTTTGCCGGTAAAAATAAATGTATGAAGAAAAAAAAATATTTTTTGCCTAAAATATTAAATTTTTTTAAAACTGTAAATTAGATTGTAATTTTTAATTTTTTTTAAATTTGTTTGAGCAAAATCGGACTAGTGGTTCTCGAGTTATGTCACAAAAAGGCCACCAAAGGTGACAATTTCCCCTATATGATAGTTATATATATATCTCGATTCCTTGTTTTTGACCGATATAACATTTCCCGTTGGTTTCATCCCTTCCCAATTTTGATTGTCGCATAGTGTTATGACTTATATTATTGCGATCATACTCGTTACCGTCCCAGTTGTAGAAGGTGGTAAACGAAACAAGAAAGAGTTTTGCCACCGGTTTGGGAAATTAAATTCGACTTGGAATTAAGGGAATTTATCAAAATATGTATCACAATATGGGTGTCAGACGAAAAGGTTTAAAATATTTTAATCTGAAATATATTGAAAGGGATTACAAAATTCAAAATGTGTTATTTTTGCTGAGTTTCAGTTAGTTAAGTTTAATGCAATAAATTACACCTGACGTAGGACGCAGAAATTTCATACACGTAGCGAAGCGAGTGAGGGCCATCGCTGCCAACTTGGCTCAAACCGTGCCATTTTGGCCCTATTTTACATCAAATAGCACTTAATTTTTCAATTTGACACTTAGAGCTTTTACAGGTCTATTCTGCGCTGGTAATAAAAAGTTTATAACCGGTAAATAAAGTTTCTTCCAATTTTTAAACCCTTTTCGCATTCTGTGTACTCTTGTAACGGGTAAATTTTGTTACCATCTCATAAGCTGGTAACAAATTATTGCCCCGTGAAATATGCAATGCCGGGGTTTGCACTATTCTTCATAGCTGAATTGCTGAATATTTTAACAGCATTACCAACGTACCTAGAATCGCGGTGACAAGAACTGGTAACATTTTTTGGTGATACAATTTTCCGGTTACAAAATCTTCGGAAGCGTGCAGAATAGACCTGTTAGTGCCAAAATGGCACTTTTCAAAAATATTAATATTTCAATAAATGTTTGTGAAATCCTTTGCGTGTACTTCTTCTTATCAACTAAAACTTTCTAATTTCTACTTATTACTTACTCATTCAACTGGTTTATCTTATTTTGGCATTGCAATTTTGTTTTAGAAATGTGGTTCTTATTTTATTCCGACCGGACAAAGCTAATAGTTCCTGAAGATGCCTTCAGACTGAAGGCGAAATATCGACCAAAATAAAAATAAAAAGTAAATAAAACAGAAAAACATTTAATGTTTTATTTAACATACGGCCTATAGCTCAAAAATAATTATTAAATTATACTCAACGGCCAATAAGCAACACAATCATGTTCTTATTTTATGCTAAATTGGAAGGATTTAAACGGATGGTACATTTTGGAACTTTTTTATCCTCAATATGGCACCTCATAGCTAAGGATAGTTGGCAGCCCTGGTGCCGGCAAAGTAGTTTCACATAAAAGCATCAATCACCAACCTATCGGCAGTTTTAGGCTTATGCTAATATTTACGATACATGTAAATAAGTGATGTGCCACTGTTCAGTAGTAAGGGTTGCCTACTTCGGCACAAATGACAAATGGCACAACTGAACCCCTCTGTCGGATTGGTAAATGGTTATTTATAAACCTAATCCGCTATATAACTCAAATGCAAGAAATTTTTAGTTGTGCCGTTATTCCAGAGGACCATCGATATATGTATTTGGTTAAATTTTTTCGTAGTCTGTTTTTTTTTTTTTGTCAACGGCAATAGAGAAAAAATTTCACGTTCTACTTCATAATTATTCGCTATTTTGAAAAATCTATTAAACATACAATAGCCCAATAAAGCTTACGCACAAATTTGTTTTCAATACGGACGTTTTTTTACTTTTGTATTTGCTAACTCAATATCTTACTCCTTAATCACCCTTTTTAGAAATTTTTCAACTCTAATGCAGAATATGTTTGAGCTGGCGCATGCCTACCTGAATTTGCTATAACATTTACGCTAACTTGATTTCGGATACGCTGCATACAAGGTCTTTTAGAGCATAATGTGTGAAAGGTTACAGTCCATCTTCAACCAACTGGCGAATCCATCACACGCCAAGCTTTGTAAAATAAATTTTTTCTCAACAGTACCTCCGTCAGTATTGGGCAACGATATCGACACCAAGTAAGGGCAAGTATAGATGCCGTTTTAAATCGATTAAATCGAAGATCGATTAATCGAGCCCCTCCGATTCGGTTTTTATCGATTTTTTAGTTCCGATTCGATCCGTGAATCGATCCAAAAAAAAAAAATCGAGAATGGACATTAGATTTTTTTCTATATTGATGCAAGAAAATCTAGAAAATTTTAATCAAATTTGAATTTGAGGCTAGTTAGTACAAAAAATGAAGGGGGCTTGGATATTGCATCTAGCAGTAATTTATAGCATTTTCACTAGTTTATTTAACAAAAAAAGCCAAAGCGTAAATTGGAGCAAAATAGTATTGAAAAAATGAAAGCATTTCAAAGCATACAAGTGAGAGGCAATGTATAAGTTAATAATATTTTCTAGAAAAATTTCCAGTTTTTGTAGCCAATTCACTTTTAGTATAATAAAACGCAAGCTACAAATGGCTGCAAAATAGCGTTGATTCTTGGCAAAATTAATCGAGCACACTTTGTTTTGAAGCAAATGCGCTACAAACCTGCATGTTCCAATTTTTTCTAAAAAGTGTAATTATGGAGTTAAATATGCAGTCAGCAAAAACAAAAAAAAATCGTTTTTTGCTATTTTTTGGCCTAATAACTAATTGTTGAGTATGAAAACAAAAATTACCAAAAAAAATCTGTATATCTACACAACCTTTATTGGGCTAGTGTATTCATATATATTACATTTTTAAAGCAGCGGTTTATTTCGAGACAAAAAAAAATTTTTTCTCTTTTATGATAAAAAGCCGAAATTCAAAAAAAAATTACCGTTTTCCTAAGTAGGGCTAAGAATTTATAAAGTTTCTGTTGAATGTTCATATCGTTGTCCGGATTGTTATCTACCTCATAGCTTTTGGATAAATCTAGTTATTGAAACCGTTATAACAATGCAGGTTTTGAAATTTACTTAAAGTAATGTTTTTCATTTAAGTGTTGGTCAAACAGAGGCCGTATTTTGTTTCTTTAAGAAAATTAAGTAAAAGGCGTTTTTTGGCAAATTATATGAATCGATCTTGGGAGAGCGATTTATTTTTGATGATTTTTTCCGGCATCGATTATTTTTATTTCGATTCGAATCGATTAAAAAATCGAGTTTTTTATTTCGATCTGGCATTTCTAGTTGCAAGACAGAAACTGTGAGTTCACTTTCAGCACGGTGAGTACTAACAGATATGACTTCGAAGAAGTAAAAATCTTCCAATGGAGAATCACTTTTGATAAGTGCAACTGTAAATTGAATGAGCAATCGAGCAGTAAAGTCCTCTCCCTTGTTCATCATGCATTTATTTATATACATTTACATATATGTACTACGTTAAAGGTTTAACTTTTTAGAGCAAATAGCAAATGCTCTATGACAGTAACTGAAATGATCTCTGAAGCGGTGTTACGAATAACTGCTAACATTTACCAAATCTGGTGCCACATGCACGGCTAAAAGTAAGTGTCGCAAAAAGTCGAACGCGAAATATTAGTATTTGACTAGAAATAGCAGTCAACACACAATTACAGTTTAAAGACTACAATAAGCAGAACATAAAATAGGTGAGCATTCTAAAAGCTAGCAGAACGATGCACACAAACGTTCATGTATGTATACATATATAACAGCGGAGCGGCCATAGAACGGCAACGGTTATGGCCAACAGATAACAGGACATAAATAATAACCAGCGACCCAAACACACGAAGAGTAAGAGTTAAAATCCAACGCAGCCATTTTCACTCTATCTAGTTCACAATGAAACATACACATGTACACTAGGCGACAAACGAAAGTGTACACCTTGTTCTAATATATATAATATTCACAATTATTTTCACGAAAAAATTTTTTCATAAATTATTTATGAAAATATAGTTCATTCTATAATATAAACAATATAAATCAAAGTTTCACACTTAAAATAAAGTTAAAAAAAAATTCCAAAAATTTTACTCCAAAATTTCCACTTCTTATTCAGAATTTCGAGTATTCTGTTTTGTAGCCCATTCAATTTTAGTCTAATGAAGTGCAAGTTTTAACCAGTTAAAAAATCGCGTTGATTTTTGAGATTTTTTGTTTTTTGTTTTTTAAGACCACACTTTCATTTTTCGCCTAGTGTATGTAGATACGTAGGTATGTATGTATGTACATACCGGCATGTAGGTATGGTAACATACAAACTTGCGTACGTAGTTCATGAGAGGACATGAGCAAGATTAGCGGCCGTTTTCATTTTTTACAATATGTCTTAGGAAGTTGACGCGCGTAACTGGAAGCCTTGTTGAAGGATAACAAACTGGGAGGAAAGCTACAACAGGATGGCATACGCATAAATACATATAAGTATTGATATGCATACATAAATACCTACATATTTTCATAACGACTGCTTGCTTCTGAATAAATACGGTGACCCGATTTCTGTGGAGAAAAACCGGGACATTTCTATAGCATAGAATTTGAACTTATAATTTTGTTTTTAAAATAAAAAGACAAACATCTTTTAATACAGTTTTATTTAAAGCAAGAGAAAGAGAAAACATTGGAAAATTATTGCAAAAATATATTTTTCATATCCTTGAATTTTTTGATAGATATTATATTTTATAAATTCACTACGGTCAAGTTAGTATGGTTTGATAAAAAAATAAACTTATCAAATAATTATAAAAAGCTTTACAAAAAAATTTAAGCAAGAATGATAGACTACAATAAAGCGAGAGTATCAGTTTGACAGAATTAAACATAAACAAAGATCATAAAAAATAAGGATGCTGGCTATGTTTATGGCTCCCTTACATTCTATGGTCTTTGTGATAATGAAAGTGCTACTACGTTTTTCCGAAAAGTGATTTTTGGGCTAGAATACAGAGAGACTCCCATTAAATTAGCCCTTCGAAGACCGAATTAACTTAGATGGGGCTACAACTTTTATGGCGGCGTATTATTATTCGTTAATCCTTAAATATGAACTGGCATAAGACAGTTACGAAATATTGCTTATAAATGTTTACAAAGTTTCCTAACAAAGACTATTGAAAACTTATTGGTTCTATAATTGTGACAAGAGGTCCTGCTCTTTGCCTTTATAACATTCCAACTAAGGTATTATCTAAGACAAACCTTTAAAAAAAATAATCCGAACAACAAGATTTAGAAATCAAAATGTCAATGTTGCCCATAAGCAGCATCGGTCCTCAAAGGGTTAGTCAAAAAAACACTGAAAATCGTGATTTAATCGGTACAAATATGAAAAATCGGGACACTTGTACGTACCAACTTTTAAAAAATATTCAGCGGGACAATTTTCTCAAATTCGGTAATGTGCCGCCAAAAGCGGTACGAATGGTAACCGTATGTATAAACCAAATAAGGATATTCACAGGAGTGCACGATTATATATATGTATTCCCTTGGAACCTAACAATTTTTTACAGGGGGCATTGCCATTACTAGACGCACAAATTATTTCATTCCATTTTTCTTTTCAAAAGCTAACAAACCTCAATATCTTCGAATGTATTCGCGTATGTTTATTGACATTGAATGAATATGTATTTCAATAATACATCTAAAGGATGCCTAAATTGTGTTCGTAATTATTAGTACCGAGTCTTTAGTATTAAACCCTATTGCCCTCGTTGACTCAAATCAAAATCAAAAATGGTTTATGATTATTTATGTATATTTCAATCAGACAACTTTACACATTAAAAATTAAAAATTTTGTATTAAAAATTTTACACCGTACGCTACACAGAGGTGCGTACTTTCAAAAAAAAAAGTTTACTCAAATAGCTGCCGCCCTTCGGCAGGCAATGGCAAATCTTCGAGGGTATAGCCCTGAACAAGCACAGTATGTTTTTGTTTAAGTAAAGGATCAGATTGAGTTAACAAAGCGCTATTAATAAAGAGGCCGAAATACGTTAGTACGAAGAGCTTGAGATGCTGGCCGACAGGAAGAACGCCCGAAAACTTTACCAGAGGTTTAGGCGAGTAACGGAGGTATACAAGACCAGGGCGAACTCCTGGAAGAACAACAACGGGGACCTAGTGGCCAATGTCCATAATGTACTTAAATTATGAGCGGAACACTTTTCCACCCTACTGAATGGTAGCAGCGCTAAAAGTAGTGGAGAAAACGAACCCAGTCCATGACGATGGAGTCGACGTCCCAGCGCCTGACTATGACGAGGTGCGAACAGCGATTACGCGACTGACAAACAACAAAGCGGCTGAAGCTGACGGACTGCCAGCTGGGCTACTCAAATACGGCGGTAAAGAGCTGATAAGGCTTATGCATAATATGGTCAGATGAACGCAAGCCCGACGACTGGAATTTAAGTGCGCTCTGCCCAATCCACAACGCGACCCCGCCAATCGCGCCTTATCGAGTGTATTGTGTGAAAGACGGAAGCCCACCGTCAACGAACTGATTGGACCTTTTCAGTGTGGATTTAGACCTGAAAATCCACCATAGATCACGTATTCACAATACGCCAAGTACTGAAAAAAAACCCGCGAGAATAGGATCGATACACAGCATCTATTTGTCGATTTCAAAGCCGCTTCGACAGCACGAAGAGAAATTACCTTTAAGCCGCTATTTCTGTATTTTGTATCCCCGCGAAACTGATACGACTGTTTAAGCAATACCACCAGCTCCGCCACAGTATAGGAAAGGACCGCTCCGAGCCATTGATACCAAACGAGGTTTCAGACAAGGTGACTCCCTTTCGTGTAATTTATTTAACCTAATATTGGAGAAGATACTAAAATCCGCAGAACTGAATCGCTTGGGCACAATAATTAACATGAGCGTACAATTGCTGGCGTATGCCGACGACATCGACATTATCGGTGAAAACAAAAGCTACGTTTGGATTAGATAGAGAAACAAAGCGCGTGGGTCTGGTGGTGAACGAAGACAAAACGAAGTATCTCCTATCATCACGCAAATAGTCAGAGCATACATCTTGGTACCCACGTCACTGTTGACAGTTACAAGTTTGAAACAGTAGACGACTTCATTTATAGTTGGGCGTCGCTGATTGCGCAAAGATGCTTGCCACAATTTGTTGATATCCAGAGATGGACAGGGCTCGAGTTCCACTGCAGGCAAGATGCAAATTAAATATTTTTTCTTAGATTTTGTATTGATTATTCACTTCACGGATGCTTTTTCAGAACAAACGCGGTCATTTTAATATGCGCGTAATTGAATTGAATATTTACCAATATACAATACTTTCGTTGACGTTTATAATAAGATCAATTACGTTTCTATTTGATTTTAATATTTTTCCCCTCAGCGTAGAAACATAAGGTTTGGTACCAGCACCCTTTTCGACAAAAGGAAATATTGTGGCCGGTGCCCCAAACCCTATCTTGGGAAAAATTTTTTTGGACCACTCTAATGTTCAGCCATCTCTAGTATGAGCATTGCGTTGTATGCAGAATACTATGGAGCATATTCTAGTTTACGTACGAATCGAAAATCACGAAATTTTCCTATCATTTACTATACAAAAATTTCAAATTTTCGATTCGTACGAAAACAAGAATACGCCTCAATATGTGTGTTCACAAAATCCAATGACAATTACTGCCTCGATATCTTCTTGTCAGTATAACACAAAATAAATATTTATCTACTCAACCTTAGGTTAATTCAAGAATTGATTAAATAAATAAATAAAAAAACTTAAAAGTTTGAATTAAAACACGAATTGCACTAAAAGTATACGAAGGATGCATTTCGTGGCCTCAAGGAAACATATGCACGTGATATTGTTAGGTATACAAAAAGGTTAATAAATATCGGCATAAATAGTAAATTCTCCTAGATGGTCCCGTCGCTTTCAATACTTCTCTCCAGAATCGATCATTCTTCAAAATTAGATTAAAGTCAAGCCATATATTTGTTGTAAAACATTACTGCTTACACTTGAGAATATTATACATATAAATATATGTATGTATATTAGGGTGGTCTAAAAACGCATGTGAGAAAAGTGAAGTCCCCTTGGATTGTTCTTTATCGAAAAAATATGCCTCTGTTTTTTTTTTATTTTGAGACCAACAATATTTAGAGGTCGCACAAGCGCTCAAAGTTTTCCATGTATTTTATATAGGGAAAAACAATTTTTCGTAGAAATGGTATACAATTCTTGAAAATCAATATATTTCGATCCGAAACTCTTGAAAAGACTTCAGATAATAATACTCAGTAGTTTACTTTACCATTTTCGAAAACTAACGATTTTTTAAGGGTTTTCGGGGGACCTATAAAAAATATTGGAAGTATCCTTAAGAGAAACAGAGTTTTCTGATAAAAAAATTTTGATTCTATACCATTTCCACGAAAGTCAGCTTTATCCCATATAAAATACATGGAAAGTTTTGAGCGCTTTCAGCGACCTTTAAATATTTTTTGATTTTAAAATAACAAAAAACCGCGATAATATTTTTTTTCGATTTAGAATATTCCTAATGGGTGAGAGCATTAAAATTCCAACTTTATTTATTTTGTATATCGATATTAGTTCGTATCTTAAAACGATTTTATGTTTTACGAAACCTTCAGTTGTTTTTGTTCGTTATCTGAAATACCGTATATTTAAAAAAAAAGTACATATTTTATTTTTAACTATGAAATTCTATCTTAGCATTTGTTTTTTTTTTTTTGAAAAATAGTAAAGAGTTCTTCTAACAGCCATTATTTTTGATCGTTTGAAGTGACAGGCCTTTCGATTTTTGGCTCTGTTTTTTGCTTTTTTTAACGGAATGACTATTGTTTCAAGGACTTCTTACTCACACGCGCCGACACGACTACTGTGATGGTTTTCTTAATTTGACCCTCGTTACTTTGGAAATATACCTTCGTATCTGCCTTCCAACGGCAAGGGCAATACTACACCTACATTTTAAGCGGTGCCTTTTTCGACGATTTTAAACAGTTTCGATATAATGTTCACTAACTGAAATAATTGAAACAAATTTGGTTAACAAGATAATTCGTTTATCGAGGTACACTTATCTAAGAGGGCGAGTCACGCGAGTTACGGTAGATGATACTCCACCTAAACAGGAAATGAACTTAAAAAATAAAGCAAGCATATTTTAAGAATGCTAACGAAATATGCTTGCTTAGTAATAATTGTAACCGAACTCAGCATTCCAAGGTTATAAAGGAAATCAATCATTAAAAAGAGATTCGTACATTGTTGCAACCATAAGTACTTCTACTCATGGTCTTAAACATACATATTTACATATATGCAACATTGTTGCAACCATAAGCACTTATACTTATGGTATTAAAATTAAATATACATATCTACATATATGCAAAGCATATATGTATGTACAATGCCCATCTTACTGTAGGCGAATGAAACTAAAGCCGCCGTGGCTATCAAAACAATAACTTAACGGAATTAAAGCCGCCGTGGCTAAGATAACAACTGCAATGCTATGGCATGGCAAGTATTGAAAGTAAATGCATATGAATAATTACAGATTGGAAATAAGAATAATGCTGAGTTAGGAATATTGATACATATGAATATATTGTAATATATACATACATACAAAGAAATTAGGAGTGTATGGGTTATGTACCATATACCAATAATTAAGAATTGAGAGTAACGACTTTTAGAATTAGTAAACCAAAAGTCAGTCGTTGCCTGACCGTTTTGTATTCAAGACTTATAATTAAAAGTATCTTGAAATAAAATTATATTCCTTTGTAACAAGCAAGTGTACAAGGACTTTTGTTTCATTTCTTATATCCTTTGAAGGCGAATGTTCCTGCCCAGTATTCAGTGAAGCCACTGAAATATATAACTCGCGCATCTTCAAAAAATATAGAGTAAACTTGTTAAGAGATCAGCATAAAGTAAAGTAGTGCCTTGAGTCTTTGTGACGTAGGTTAAGCCCGATTTAAAAAATTTTCAATATGTTTAAATTTTGTACAAAGGGTTGGGTAGGAACTGATAAATCCGTTACCGAGATACACATATTTAGGCATAAGTGGGCGGTGTCACGCCAATGTTCCAAAACTTTGTCATTATTTTCGTCATATGAGAGATGGGCGTGGTTAATGCCCGATATAAAAAAAAAAAGATTACAGATTTCTTAGTTAAACTCTGAGTAATGTTCATACCGAGTAACAGCAATTGTTCCTAAGTGGGCGGTGCCACGTCCATTTCCCACACATTTCATACTTTATTATTCCTTTAGGCCGGTACAAACAACCGCTATGTGAACTAAGTTATAATACCCTTGTGCACAAGTGCGCTCGTGTATAAAAAACTGCTAACCTCAATCACAGCGTCCCCTCTAAAGCTGCGCGTTTGTTTCCATACATAAAGGTGCATAAATATGTTCGAGCATATATAGACGTGAGTACACGTTCTTACTCATTTGCTGGTGAAACGTATTGTTTAACAATGTGTTCTAGCAAAAAAAAACCGATAAACAAGTATATAGATAAGAATGCATATTTGTACATGTACATATGTATGTTTGAATATATCTTCATGCCTCCCCAGTTTTATTCATGTTTTTTCATACGGGTAAGTGGCGATAAGAGAGCATGCAAGCTTAAGTGTTTCCATCTGGAATGCAAGTGCATGTCTGCTTATCTGTGTGCATGGCAAATGTCTTCATTTATGATCGTGGCAGGGTAAATACAACACATTCTGGAGGAATTATCGCGCGTTCTTCACTATTTCATAAGAATTTAAGAATTTTTTTTTTATAATAGCGTCCGCTGTGGTGTAGTAATTAGAAGTGCGCAATACCATTACGCAGGGCTTGGGATCGAGCGGTCGCCCCTCCGTAGGCAATGGAAAACCACCGAGTGTATTTCTGCCTTGAAAAACAACTTCTCATTAAAATAAAATCGCCTTTGAAATAAAACATAAAGGCGCCCGCTACAAATCACAGGAGAAGCTCGGCCAAACACTAACATATTTAGGAGATTCACAAGAGGTCTTAGCCGTCGTAAAGTCTTAGAGTGGTGGAATTGTTCAATGTAAAATAAAAAGTTTTTATGCCATAAACAATGTGCAATCCAAAAACTTCTCAGCGGTCAAAAATATACTATTGTGAACAACCTAAACGAGCGTTATATTTCATCGGATGAGCGTCATAATACCAAATGAAAATTCGTTCGATCAGCACTTTCGACCACAGTCGAAGATCGAATGCAATTCATAATAGCGCCTATATATAGAATAGAGGTCCGATTTTTTCGGTTGCGATAAATTATATAAGAATACACTCACTTAAGAAATTGCAATAAGATATCTCGAAACCTGAGGGACTAAATAGCGTGCACGCAAACAGACGGAGCGACGGGCATGGCTAAATCGGCTCAGCTTGACGTTCTGATCATACATCTAAGTATACATTTTCATGGGTTTATCTCTTCTTAATCTGGTATTTACAAACATCGGATTAAAGCTATAATACCATTTCATGCTCAAAATATATATTTTTTCATACAACAAAACCAGATATTTTTAATTATGGGGTGTAGAGAAGCACACCGGGCTAACTTGTTTACAACAGAAATCAAAAGCATCTCATAAACGGAAGCATTTCTCGTGTACTAAACAGGTTCGGCGCACCTATTGTTCCTTTGTGGTAACCATTGGGCCTTGAACACTTTTTCTGGGTGAATTTTTACTTCCTCAAAACAATAGGCTGCTTAACATCGCAATTCTTAAAGCATATCATAAGCACTTTTAATAAATTTATGCCACGGTCTATTATACTCATTATTTTATTTAATAAAATAGTAATTATTCGATAGTTAATGGCACAAATGCCATTTCCATTTCCCATTGAACATTGAATGCTGCGTTCATTAGCTTTACCATTAATTGGACACTTCCTGAAACACAATCTATTAACTAGAATTCACAATAGTTTTTTGTCTTTTCGTGCACTCAATGAAGAGGGTGGCTCCACACCAACTGGCTATACATGCATATATAAATACATATGTATATCTGTATGTGTTTAGATTTGCAAATAAAATGCGTTGATTTCTAAGACGTTTTATAGCCTCACCAGTTGTAGTTGTATATTTTATATATATTTATATACAATAACGTAAACATACATATATATATATGCGTGTTGCAAGTATCTTCTTTTGACACTTCACTGCTGTGTTTTTGACTGTTATTAATGGCTGTATCACGCTGGCAATTGGTGCTTCCATAGCACACTGAAAACCAAAAAAAAAAAAATGGTTACCCAGAGAGTATCATTGCGTGATGTGGTGCGATGCTACAAACACTTTTCCTCATTCTATTCTCTTTATCTTCAGCCTTATTAAAAAAAGGTGGGTTCAAAGACTAGCACACACCAACACAACATTCCTTTTGCGCCCTCATACGTCATACCACAAATTTCAGCGATATTCACTTCGCCGTTATTTGCCACCTTACTTCCTTTATCTGCAAATTTTTCCGGTGAAATGTTGGGTTGAACTTCGAGGGTAGAAGACACGCATAGCCATAAAATTGGCTTGAAAAATAGACGGAGATTATGGAAGGCCGCAATGAGTGCGTTGAAAGTGAGGAAGAAATTGAGAAATCAATTTTCACATGGCGTAGTGGCAATTGATACTAAATAATACCGACGCTTGGTAAAGGGGGAAGGCCGCAGTGAGTTTAACCCATCGTTTGAACATGCAACTACAAGCATACATATATACATGTGATTACATATATATATATGTAAGTGCGCATCTCGCGAGCCCAGCGATTACAAGTATGGGACCAATGAAATGATCTAATTTTTATGAAGTTTTTAAACCAACTGTATTGAATTAGAACATACAAATAAATCCTGTCTCAAGACGAAAGACTTTCATACCATTAAAAAAAGAAATTAGCAGTACTTTATCAATTTTAGTTGAATAAAATCAAACCCAATACTTAAAAAACTCAGAAGGTAAAGGAATTCGGTCTAAGTTGGCGAATTATTATCACTATCTACTAAATTCCAATAGTAACCAATGGTTTAAACTTTCTCATTTGTGAACTAGAGAAAGGTGAATGAATACCCTAATACATAGTACATAAAAAATATGTGTACATATACGCATATGTGTAAGTATGTGTGCTGCTTAGAGAGATCTTGAGTGTGGAAATTATGAAGCCGCATTTACGAGCTTTGCAACGATAAAGTGCCTGCTTATAGCTTAACAGCAAAAGTGGCAAGAGTATTGCTGGCTTATGCTTCTGATGCCTGCTGTGCGTTTTTCTGTCGGGGAAAATACTTTTCTGTTGCAGACATAATTAGCAGGTAAATATGTACTATATACTTGAATATGTACGTATGTATGTACATAAAAACATATGAAGTTTTCAATTTATGTGTTATGCAAATAGCCACTGGTAGAGCGTGGAAGTGCTAGCATTGATGTCACCACTTTCTGCATTCTAAGCTTGAATGTGCCTAATCTCTGCAAAAACAATTAACAAAGTTTTGCTAAAATCCTGAAAATCAGTCAGCGCTAGTGGTGATAGCGCCAAAAAAGAAATATACCAAAACCTATTGTGTATTTTGGGTTGCATCTAATAACTTAACATCAGTTGAAAAAGCAATTAATTTAATGAAAATATTCTTTGTTTGCTTTTTACTAACTTAACTGGGGCATATTTAAATAAGAATAGTGCAATATAACCGCTTCTTAAAGCACGCTTTTGCTACTCAGCAGTCATTGTACGCAAATACCATTGTATTGACATTACCGCAGGATATCGTATTTAAAAAGCTCTCTTTCACATTATACACGTGTAAGGATTGTTCCTTGTGCTACGATACCTCTAGTTTTAACCAATATGCTTTGTTAAGGCGAAAACCGTCTCTCTAGTGAGAGCTAAACTAAATCTTCCAACTACATCTAGGAGTTTGGGAACCCGGACTACTTATAGTAGCATAATACCCCATGCGACTATTACATAAAAGATATATGTTGGCCTTTTGCCTTATACGTCATCCAATTACTTGGTTTCGGTGCTAGAAAGGCAGCTATCGTAGTAGCTTAATATTGCAGAAATAGGAAAAAAGGCATCACGTGGAGAGAACTACGCCATTCAATACAGGTTACCTACGATGCATGTATGACCACTGATACTTAACGT
This sequence comes from Rhagoletis pomonella, assembly GCF_013731165.1. NCBI lineage: Eukaryota > Metazoa > Arthropoda > Insecta > Diptera > Tephritidae > Rhagoletis > Rhagoletis pomonella. The sequence goes on from NW_023458564.1 coordinate 30,212,300, forward strand.
CATCCTTCATCCATGTCATAATCAACATCGACTGCGATCAGACTTATGGGCACTGGTAATAACAATCTACCATAGTTAGGGCCATTTTCTAATGTAAGCAGTAAAGTTGCCTTCACTAACAGGGCAGATAAATTGTTCCTCACTTTAAAGTGTTTTGGTTTTCTTAACTTACCGGTAAAAATAAATTTGTTATTCCGTAGAGTGAAACTTCACTACATTTCCGAGAGGGAAACTTCACTACATTCGTCATATAATTTCAAAGGTTGGCAATGCAACATAAGCAAATATAGAGCAAGAGCAACTGTTAGCAAAAACCAAAACCTTGGTTGAAATATCTAATATAGCTGGCTCATGAACCAAAACCAAACCAAAATTTAAAGTTGGGTACAAATTTTAAAGGTTGCATCGGGTGAGCAACAGTTTATCGATTCGAGAAATTCATGCGCTGATGAGAAAACGAAAACTTGTATATCGAGACGATAAAGTGGCCGGTAAACTAAAGGTTAGATGAGAAAACGGCCCTTATAGTACAATCCTAACGAAAAAATAAAGGGATAGAATAGCCAAAATGTCAAATAATTTTTAAAGGTATTAAATTTGCGAGGAGTGACAAAGTTAATCCTTGTGCGTTAACCTTTATGTTAGTGATGTTGATACACGCATTATAAAACTTTACAAATTGCAATAGCGAACTAAAAAGAACTTCTGTACGGATGGGAAAAGTGTTTCCAGGTGTTGGGCATGGGAATACTTAAATTTGTTTCATCGTCCTCGTGGTATGTCCACTTCAATTCCTATAAACGAGCACTATTAACATTTTCTGTACATCCTGGGAGGTCGATGACATTTCACAAGCAGTCAGCATAAACTTAATTTTGGAGCCGCTGTGTTTTAAGTTATCTCAGTTACACTAAAATTCATTCAAACATTTGTCGAAATACTCGAAATACAGGCAATAAAAAGGAACAGTCCAGCGCCTTCGTCGTGGTCTGCAGGCCGTATCGGAGACGCAGCCGCTAAATTTAAGCGTAGAATACGTGGCATGGTTAAGAGCACGTCCAAGTCAAAAACGGAAGCACACACTAAGAAAAAAATATCGATAACAAAAGCGATAATAATATCGATAGCAAAATCGATAAAAATATCGCTAATAAAATCGATAAAAATATCGATAACAAAATCGATTACAAAATCTCTAAAAAAAGTCGACTACAAAATCGATTAAAATATTGATAACAAAATCGATAAAAAATATCGTTTATAATATCGATAAGTTCGGAAAATATCGGTAGCAAAGTCAATAACAATACCGATAAAAATTTCGATAACAACATCGATAAAAAATATCAATAACAAAACCGATAAAATATCGATTATTATATCGATAAGTCCCGAGAGTTCCGAGACTCTTTTCTTTATAATTACCTTTATTTAAAACTTTCATCCTCTATCTTCATCTTTACTTTTATCGGTATCCTCATCCTCATATTTTTCTGTACATTTATCTTTGTTTTTACATTTATATTTATCATGTTCTTCATCTACATATTCCCCTTCACCTTTGCCTTTTATAAATATTGCGCCATCTGTTATTCAAAAGCCGAAATACCTACACACACATACTTTTTGTCTCCGTCTCTCACTTCCAACGCATGCATGTGTTGGCAAAATGATGACGAAGTGATTTTTGTATGAAAAATCGTTTATGCCTATATATTTGAATCAAATAAAAACACCTGACTTTTTGATTAAAGAAGACAAAAACCAAATCATTCGAGCGGTTTTCGAGCATTTTCGTAATAAAAAAGAAAACTAAAAAAAAAACGAACGAAACGAATTTTCCAACAATTTTTAAATTTTAAAACGCTCAATATTTGTTGAATTTATTCGGTAAGAACTGGTGACCAGTATCGTTACAGGCCACTGCTTAATGGGAAGACATGCTACCAGAATGGGTTTACCGGCCCATGACTTCTGCCGTAGTTGCCGCGATGTGGATGAAATCGAGAGTGTGGAGCACCACCTATGCCCCGAAGACGATCATTTCACCACCACCTTTTTGTCTGTCTGGCCGACCTTAGTAAAGCAGGAATTCTCGCGCTTTCGAAACCTAACCAACTGTTTATACTCCTAGATGACGTGCCGGGTCTAAGTGCGCCTCTCTCCTACGGTGCATACATATTTATGTTTACGTTTTGTTATCAACACACCCAAAAGTTTTCTACAATTCCCTGTTAATAAAGCTCAAAAGGCAATTTCATACGATAGATTTGTATATTTTTTGTATTGGACTATTGGTATAAAACGACAATTTTTTTGTAGTCACACGTTGGGTTTAATACAGCGAACTTCTATTGAAAATTTTGAACAAATTCTTTTTAGTCATTGGGATAAAGAAAAATATTTGTTCATTTGCACGATTGGGATACAATTCGCACCAAATTTTTGGGCAAAGGCCCAATTGCATGGCACTGCCTTAACGATCATTTTCGTTCTCTAATTACCCATAGTTTGCTAATACTGGAAGCAGTTTTCAATACAAGTTTAGTTTTCTTATTTAACAATTTTTAGCCAATTTTGTAGGTCGACTATGGATATTATGATACTATAAATGAGTACGCAGTTTTCGGTCGACACGTTTCCTTTGTCTTATAAAAAAAAAAAACACAAATACTAGCATCCTTATAGCAACAAAGCAATGCCACAAGTACAAAATAGATTCATGCTGATGCCAAAACCATCTTTTCTGGAATCACTGTGTGCCAGAAAAAAGGACCACAAACAAAAGCAAAAGACCACAGCGTAGCAAATCCGTGGCGTTGGCGATATTGACTGCTCGTAAATGTGTAATGACTGTAATAATTCACAGTTACTTATTGCTTATCTTAACGATATTTTGCTTAGTCGTTTCATGTGACTATCCCCGGCGATAGAGGGCAAGGCAGTATTTGCACATTCATGGTTCTTAACTTCATGGAGTTTCTTATTTGTGCTACTGTTTTTGTGGTATGAAGTCGCAAAGCTAAGTTCTACTCGTAATTTCGATGTTTGAAATTGATTTCCAGGCTTGAACCCAACTAGGCAGACCGGAAGTGAGACGTTGGTGAATTAAAATAGATACAGCGGCATTGCAAATGTTTCACATACGAAAATATGCGCATTTGATATGAACATACGCATACATGTATGTCTGTACATTAGGGCGGAGTAATTTTTTCGGAGCAAAGTTACCGAAGAAAGTGTATAGCAAATTGAAATTCTACGATTGATTCTAAGCAAAAGAAAAAGAAATATATTGCATGAAGAAAATACCAAATTTTGTAAATGAAAAACTAATTTCGTTCAGAAAAAAATAATAAGCTGATTTTTCTTTTAAAAATTGGGAGGGTCTAACGTAATTTATGAATTCGAATATGCCATACACTTTTTTCGAAATTAAATTACTTTGCATCAATGTACATATCGCACATCGTCTGCAAAAGATTCACAACTCAAAATAATACGTTCTTCCGAAAATGCGAAAAACTATAACATAACATTTTGTATACAGGGAAAGCATTGTTTAAGGACCTTCTCTTGGTACTCATAAATAATAATATTTTACCTTTTTTCTAAACAAAAAGTTGAATAAATATACGATTCAAAATAGGTGGCAACCCTATTAAAAATATTTTTAAATTAGGGACCTTTAAAATATCTTCCATTTGATACCCATATTATGGTGTTTTCATTAATTTGTAGCTAATTTCGAATAGGTGGCAACCTTATACGAGGCTTCTCGGGGATAAAGCCTATTCAGATAACCTTTAAATCCAAAATATTATCTGTGTACAAAATTTCATCAAAATCGTTAGAGCCGTTTCCGAGAACCCCAGGGATATATATATGTATATATATACAAGAATTGCTCGATTAATGTAATTAGATAAGATATTGATGTGCCATATTAGTTGTGTTTAATGAAATCGAAAAAAGTGCAGAGCAGTAAGTTAGAGCAAGAAAAAACCTTATGAAACACAATTTTGTGAGACATCTTAACCTGGCGTAACCTACATAGAGCAGCTCACTAAACACAACTATTGTAGCGCTTAAGATTACGTATACGCCCCAGCGACAGTCAGCATCCATTGTACCACGCTTGCACGTGTCTATCGCCAACATATTTGATAGAAAGTTTACTTAAAAAGCAAAACAGAGGTCCATACAAAATTATATTTCTGAGTGGAAGTATTCCTTGCCGTGTTTAGCTCAGCTGGCTATTCTCAGTTTCATTACTAAAGCACAGATGTGTAAATATGTATATATTTGTACCTACAATATCATGAACATAAGTAAGTATATATTATTGGACATATGTTTATACATATTTGTGTTCTTTTTGACTTAATTTGTTGCATTTAACTTGGAATGAATGCCGCTGCCTTTATATACATACATACAAATGTGTTGCATATACTACTTAAATATATCCTATATACTGACATACATAAGAAGGCATAATCGCAACTGCCATAATTGTTACATTGTAATAAATAGTTTCTGTGTTTGTGCGGCTGTTTTAGTTTGGTCGAGCGATTGGTTATTGCTACCATTATCGTCACCAGCAGTAAGTACATACCTACATACATACTTACAGCAGAAGAAGCAGCGGGCGAGTCAACTCGACTCGGCTCTCGTTTGTTAATTACTGCCTCGTCGCTTAATTACTAAATCGATAATCACACTCAATTGCAATTGGCAATCGGTGCGACTGATGATGAGAAGTAGGAGATGAATTGTTGTAGTAACGTTGATTATAAAGGGTGATTCAGCTTAATTATCGTGATTTGGATAGAGATTGTACGCAAAAATGTTTTAATAAATTTTAATCGATAATTTGAAATATTTACTCAATCACTTGCTAATAATATAAGCATGAGCAGAAGTGGTAGTGAACTAAACCGTATCAGTAATTGTATTGAAAATTATTAAATAATATCCTAGTAATTCCGGCACATATTTTAGGTGTACAGTCAAATAATTCCCGAACAAATAAAGAAAAGTGCGTCTTGCTCACAAAGCTATGCTGTTTCAAATATCGTAATGCCATATCTTTCAATTTGACAGGAAATAGTTTCGATTAAGTAAAAACTATTGCCAATTGCACATTGCTGTTTGTATCACTGCCGACTCTCGTTCATTAGAGCGCGATCAAATTAGAATAAATATCCTTTATTAAAGGAAGAAATTTTCTAAATAATTCCAGTGAAAAATATTACGTCGTGATTAATAACCTTTCGCCTTATCGATTGTTAATTTTTTCTTAGTAAGTTTGCTAAAACTTGGGCAAACATGGCGTATGAGTAAAAATTCTAGCTTATTATTCAGCAATCAATTATATACTTCCCATTGCAATTATGTAGAGAATTTGTTCCCCTATAAAAAGATAGTGAACGACAAACCAAACGTCAATAGGTTTTAATAAATCAAAATTTTTTTTTTCTCAAATTGAGAGTTAAAATTTTCGTTATTTTAATAAGCATAACTATCTGATCAAAACGGCATATTCTTTAATCGTGCCAAGTGCCAAATTGACTAGACTATAATTGCTGAAGTTATCATAAAAATCACTAATGTTTCGAAAATATTCACTTTGCACACCCTCTTCGCCTAACATACGCACTTGCATATACGACGCCTTTACTTTCTTAGTTCTGATGGTCAAACTAAACTTGTTGCCAACCAACTAAAAGCACAGACAGACGGCAGCGTTGATGCGGAATTTGCTCCGGAATTTAATTCAATTGATCTTTATTTATTCCTAGAGTTAATTCCCAAAATTAATGCGTATCAATGGCATTTTCGACGACAACACTGATCAAAACAGCTAGTTGTTGCCTACTGAATATGAAAAGTAAACGAGGCAAACAAGTAATCAAACAAAGGAAGGCACGATAGCGGTAGGGCTCGAATTCGATACCCGTTCCGACCACTTCTTATTAAATATTAGTTCAGGTTAAATAAATTTTTGTATATAAATTTTAACTGCTATTATTGCACTACGAAAAACAACAGGTGTATGCATTTAATACCACAAACCGCCGATAAACATGATCAAATTAAAAATTTGAAGGGAGTTTATAATTTATCAGGTTTATCGACAGTTTATGACGTTATATTAATGCCCCTAATAATTAACGTAACTAAAAAAAAAATTAAAACAATTTGCTGGCCGTGGGATTCGAACTCACGACCTCCAGGCTCAGCTATTCCGCGATACTGCCGTCTGTGCGTTAATCCGAATTACCCTCGCCATCTGTCTGTGCTATAACATGTCTCAGATTACGATTGGCAAAAGTGGAAACAAACAAAAGCGAAACAGCAATTAATGCGACGCTCAGTTCAATAGCTACGCCAGCAACTGCGCAGGTGGTAGTGGCATGTGCCTCTTGGTGGCAACTACAAAGCTAATTATGTCGCAAACATAAACCTAAATTGATCTGTAATTATGTGGCAATGCCTTCCTTGCCTAGTTACAACTCCTCTCCTGTCGCTATGCAGTTAGCAATGTATAAAGTTTTAACTATGCTGCCAAATGTAAGTAAATAAATAAAACAGGCCAATCTAAAATCACACACACATAACTGAGGTTACTGTATACATACATACATATTTATATGCATATGCATTAGGGTAGTCCAAAAATGCATATTGGGGGGAGGAGGGGGAAAGGCAAAGTTCGAATTGGTTTGGTCTTACCCCCTAGAATTGTTCTATATCAATCAATAAAATATAAAACACTATTTTTTATTTCGAAATCAAAAAAATACTTAGAGATTGTTCAAAGCCCTCAAAGTTTTTCATGTACTTTATATAGAAAAATACAATTTTTCGTGGAAATGGTGTATACGTAATCCTTGAAAATCAATATTTTTCGAGTGAAAAACACTTATTCTTTTCAGGACTTCTAATAATAATACCCAATTGCGTATTTTACCATCTTTCAATATTAGCGATTTTTAAGGGTCCTTCGTTGAATTTTTAGGGCTTTTACAAAATAGTAAAATATAAAATTGGGTATTATTACTGATATTCTTGTGAAGAGAAGCAAAGTTATCCGATCGATAAACATTGATTTTTAAGAATTATATACCATTTCAACGAAAATTGTTGAGCGCTTTGGGGGACCTCTAACTATTTTTTTATCTCAAAATAAATAAAGGAATACTTTTTACGGTATAGAAGAAGCCTAGGAGTGAGAGCATTTAAACTCCGACTTTACTTTTTTTTGACCACCCTAATATCTATATATACATACATATGTACGTACGCAAGTTTGTTAAGTTTTATATAAGTAATAGCAAATGCCGCTCTCTATCACTTCTCTTTTAAATGGGATTTGCGTCTGTTCAGATTGCATATCGCTTACCTAACGGTGAAAAGGTGCCAAGACACAAGGACAAGGACACTAAATTATTAGAGGTTGGCATAAAGGTTTCCCAGAAGTTTCGGCATTTTGGGGAGCAGCAATCGTACTCAAAGAAGCTAAAGGAACTCCGCCAGAGAGTCTTATCTTCCCTATTCTTTGGACATCGGCTGTTGGGGTTCTTCAGTAAGGGCCCTAACACAATGAGCTCTTTAAATAATCAGGCAGTCCGCAAAATTCCCGAAAGAAAGAGACATACAACGCGTTTTTTCCATAAAGTACAGAATACCTTAAAGGAGAAAGTTTCAGTCAGGGGCATATCTTTAGTGCAAAAAGATCAAACAAAATACTTGGGGAAAAGCCGCACTCCACAAATTGGAGGTGAACCTCGGCCAAACACTTAGCGAAAGTGTAGACGCCCAAATATTATTGTTATTATTAATATGGCCGTATTATTTTCAACGAGCAATTCCTGTATACAAATATATACACTAGGCGACAAATGAAAGTGTATACCTTGGTCTAATATAATATTCACAATTATTTTCATGAACAATTTTTTGCAATAGTTATTTATGAGAATATAGTTCATTCAATAATATAAACCAGTTATGAGCAGGCCATAGCTCACTGAGCGCTCTCTGAGCACATGACTGTTTCACACATATGGGTGTTTCCATACAGCCGTACGCGACATTCGTACGCTTATAGAGTAACGTAAATCTATCAAAAATAGAAGTTGCTGAAAAAAAAGATTACGGTTATGTTGCAACCAAAGGGTACTATGTTTGAGAAAAAAATAAGCAGCCTCGAAACTTTGGTGTGGAAAATATCCGTTCAAAACCAGGTGATAACGTACGCGACAAAAAAAGAAGTGGTTTTAAGGCACATATCTGCGAATCATGAGAGTTTTTCTTTTCTTTAAAAATTCCTAAACTAAGCTAAATAATGTACCTTTACAATCCTCCCCTTTTTTAATAGAAATTGTCTCTGGTTAGTTTTTATTAAAAAAAAAATATAATAACGTACGCGACATAACGTACGCGACAGATTTTTCCCCCATACAATATTTTTACTAGTTACACATACTAAATTTAATTTTTTTATTTCTTCTCTCCACCGTTTCGCGTTTTCAAAACCTTTCGCCGCCATCTGAATACGAAATTTAAAGTTATAAAGCCGTTTGGATTCATTTGCTTGCATTTTCGGTTTATATTTTTATGGAAACACGCATATATGCGAAAGTCTGTGAATCAAGGGAGTTTTTCTTTTCTTTGAAAATTCCTAAACTAAGCTAGATAATGTACCCTTACAATTCTTTCATATTTTAAGAGAAATTATCTCTGGCTAGTTTTATATTTAAAAAAAAAAAAACAGTAACGTACGCGACATAACGTACGCGACAATTTTTCTCGTAAGTAATAAAATGTATTTATTGAGAACTCTTCTCGCCACCGTTTCATTGTTTTACAACTATTCTAAATAATTTAAATGGAAAATTTGCAATTAACATTGGTTTTGATGTATTTGATTGAAATTTTCGTACTTACAATAACGTATGCGACAAACTTTAAAGGGTAATAAATTTTTTTTTACTTCGGTTGGAAACAAAATTTTACTGTATATCTTTAACTGGAAGAATTCTCGCTTAAGTATTGTAATCTGCATTACCTACGACTGCCAATATACAAACGACATAGACAAACAATGTTTTTGCATAACGTACGCGTCATTAGAATACTATCAGAAGAAAATCAAAAAATTACCGTTATTCGAGCTCTAACTTCTCCTTTTTCTCATTTTTATAGTTAGTTGTTATTGCAAATTTGATTTTAAGATGTAATTGTAATGTTTCATATCTCTTAATTTAGTTAATAGGAAAGAGAAAATAGTTCATTTCATTAGAGAAAACTGAGTCGAACGGAAATTCAGTTTTATTCTTCCATTTTTGAGTTTTAAAATTCCAATAAGCTGAAATACTTCTATAATATAAAAGTTCGAGTATTTTTCTCTTAAAACCCCTCTTCAGTTGTTTTTATTTTTTCAGTCCTGGTTGATATTGACATGGAAACACCCATATACAAAAAGCGGCAGCTGATCAGTGGATTTAACGCACACAGACTCACTTATTGAATCTTTTCAAAGTCTCACACTTTTTATAGAGTTCACAAAAATTCAAAAAATTTCCTTTAAAATTTTCAACTTTTTATTCAGAATTTCTACAAATTACTTTGCTCAGAACATTTTGGCTCTTTTTACTTTTTAACCGACTTCCAAAAAATTAGGAGGTTATCAGTTCGTCGGAATATTTTTTGTTTTTATTTTTTTATTTTTTTTGTTTTATTTTTTTTTTGTTTTTTATGTATGTTACCGCATAACTTTGGACCACGTTAACCGATTTCTTTTTGCACCGGAAAGGTAGTGTCTCAGAGGTGGTCCCATACTAATTTGGTTTAGATCCGATCATTGAATCATGAAATATATAGATAAATATTTTTTTTTTAAGTCGGTCTTTTTTTTCTAAAAATTACTTGTTAAAATACAAGTTTCTTTGCTGGACATTTTTCGTCACTGTGTTTTTTTTTTATTTTACTCTTTTTATATACACATACGCATACTGAAAATTGGCTTTCTGACTTAATGCTCTTTACCAAGATAATGGAACATTTGCAAAAATTTAATTTTTCTCTACAAGGAGAGAATAAAAATGTTTTTGATTTGTCGCAAATTATTTTAAGTTTTAAAACAAAACTAGGTATTTTTATTCATGATCCCAAAAAAATAATATTTCATTATTTTCCATGGCTATAAAAAATATTGCGCTTGATTTAAAAGCAGATTTTGAAAAAATATTGCATACTTCGTAAACCCTTTTTATGTAACATAACTGAAGATCAATTTAAAATATCCGAAATACTCCTTTAAAAAAACCGCAGAAGAGTTAGAGTTTTTGGAATTAAAAGAAGATAAGGCATTGGAAACGCAACATAAAGCTTTGCCATTGCTTGAATTCCGGAAACATGGACCAGATTTAAAATATCCGCTCCAATCCATTCCAGTGAAATTCCTAAAGCCAAAATACCGTTCACAATTAGTTGCATTTGCGTACCTAATAATTATTGAAAGTTATAAAAACTATCAGCTTTATGTGTTCGCGTGCGAAAAAAAAACTTGCACAGTATGGGAGAACAATAATCAATCAATCCATTTTGAGGGAAAGCTACTAGTTTCTGCTGAAAAAATTTTTGCCAACAGCTGGTTTGGAATTTGCGCAAATCCCTTAATTTAATTTGATGGCTTGGAAGTTAAAATAGAAAAAATGCGACTAATTAAACTTATAAGAAGTAAGTAGTTATACGTTTAGTCAGTGAACTGTGTCAGGTAAGAATTCGGGACTTGTTTTCTAACGTTTTCTATTCTATACTTTTTGATTGTAAACAAAATTTCTATCAGCTCTTTGTCTAACTTGCAAGTTTCTGCAAATTTTCCTTTCGCGTACTATTTTAAATATTTTTCTCTTGAGAGATGACATTTCGCTGGAATTTTGCTGTTGGACATTTTTTACTGGAGATTTTAAGAGAACGTACCTATTGACTAACCAACATTTAACAGAACTGTTACGAACGGCTTTAACTGGCGTTAAACCACATATTGAAAATTTAGACAAAGGGATCTTTTGAATTTTCTTTAATATCTATCTTACATACGTTAGAATAATAATTAAATTAATGTACGTACGTAAGTAAATACATATACAATTTTGAGCAGTGTATTTTGTTAAGTTGCCACACATGGCTAGGTACGTGCAAGATGCTATAAACAATTGAGCACACGTGTTTAGCAAATAAATACGTATGTAGGTATGTAAGCGGCCCATGGTTTCAGGACTAAAATATGCGTATGTTTATAAGCACATATAATTTTTAATACCACCAAAAACAACGAAAATAGCGACGCTATTTCATAGCGATTTCCATAGAGATTATCAACAATATTGGAAATAGAAATGCAACAACAACAACAAATTTGCTTGCAAAATTTTCTATTTTATTATTCATTTGCCACTGAAATGATTTTCATGCTTCGCTTGGCTGCTTGCGATGATGCCTTCCGTAAACGGAAGTGCTGCTCCGATGTTGGCTGGGTGATTGCTGTAGCCGTTGTTGCCTACAGATTATCGCTGTAGTCGGGTTGGCGTTTGCGTTGCTTTACGGCACCATTTAAATTTAATGAGCGTTTTTTTAAAGTCGCTTTAATGGCTATGATAACCACTTAACACAGACGGCCATAATAACAAAAAAAAACACCAGCAACTAAATGTGTATGTATGTACTTCTATGTGAATGTTTCGCGGTGTGGATAGCAACAAAATAGGAAAACAAAATTTTGTTTTGCATGTTAAAAACTCAAGTCAAGTCAAGTGCAACTGTGGCTATTAATGTTGCCACTGATAGCGTGGCTTTTCCGCAGTTGTTGCAGGCATTGTTTTAGTCTGCTTGAACGGTAATCTCCCACCGGAAAAGTGTTGAGAGCTAATGCTTATGTGAGTGAATGTGCAAAGAACGCTCGCAGATCAAGTCGGTTTAATTTGATTACATTTTTAAACCAACCGAGAGAGAAAGTTTTTGGCAAGCACCGTGTTGCATCATTTTACACATTACCAACACTAAAACACTAAGCTGTGTACTACCTTTCCTAGGGAAAATGTTAACTGGTGAAATAAATTCAACATTTTCCTGCTCCCTAGTTATTAGATTTTTAAGAACAGTGCTTACAAAGTTTGAGTTATTTGATCTGGTGTATTAATGTAAGTTAAGTTACTTACATATTTATGTAGTTAATAACGCAAGTAAATGCATATGAGTAGTCCACTTGCAAAGTGCGCTATGTCAAATTTTTTCGATATTTAGTTTTTGGTGGGAAACGAGCCATTATTTAAAGTAGCTTCATGTTCACTAACAAAATAGTGCAAAATATTCCTATATTCTGAAAAAATATAGTATCAAATTTTAACTACTCCTGCAAAAGTCGCTATCATACTTATTTATCAACTTTCAAAAGTCTCCATCTTCTGATGAACTTAGAAAACTGCTTTAGGTCGTATAGACTGTTCGTCTTATGTTATGTTATAATGATATTGGGCTCTTATTTGTCCAAATTAGCAGGTAATAAAAAAAGATTAAATTTAGATGTTTGCAAGTGGACTTCTCATATGGGCACATTAAAAAAAAAAACAGGTGCGTTATTTAGCTTTATTGTTTTAAACTAGAGGGCTGCATGAATTCATGATTTTGGCTTCAAAGTTTTTTTGGATTTGAATGAATACCTCTTCTGATATACATATTTGTCGACATTACAATATTCAAACAAATTGAAAAAAAAAATGAATTGAAATAAATGACAATTTTTTGTATGAATTCATACCAAATACCCAAAAATATGTTTCTATGTACATATGTACAAACATATATATATATATATATATATATATGTATATGTATATGTATGTATATATTGCTGCGCTTCTTTTAAAATACGAACAAGCTTGTTTTTAGAAAAAAATGTTTACCGAAATGAGTTTAAATAATTTAAATATTTTTCATTCATTTATTCTCATTCATCCATTTGAAGGCAGAAAATTGAAAAAAAAAATGTATAACTTACAAAATTCCTAACGCTGAGTATTTTGTTGTGAAGTAAAATATTCAAATCTACTGTATTCTGTTTGGCTATAACTTTGAATGAATTCATGCAGCCCTCTATTATAAACTATATCAAACTTGTTGCTTCCGGATATAGTTCATAAAAGTATACTTGAAACTTCCAAAAAGTTTTGAATTAATTTCTTGAATAACTTTTAAATTTAGGTGTTTGAACTAAAAAAAAAACCAAAAAAAAAATGAATTTTTTATGTAATCTTTAAAAGGTGAAAAAATAATTATGTCATAACTTTTGTAGAAATTGTAAAGATAAAATATTTACGATCTAGAGCGTCGTTTTCATTCCGAGGGCATCTTAATTCAAAACACATTAGGAAAATACGTCAAAACTATCTTAATCCTTTTGTAACTACTAGTCCTTGTAACATTACATATGTCTACGTAAAATGCTTCAAAAACAGGTTTACAAGAAGTGTGTAAAAACGATGATTTACTACTTTTAATGAGGATCCTCCTTGCAGTGATAATATTTCGAGCGAGGTATCAAATAATTTTTTTTTTTTTGGCAAAGGTTGTTCCTACTTAATTGGGTTCTTATAAATTCAATGGCGTGACCAGTTTTGCAAGACTAGCTCCACTTTTCAAGATTGCGGTACCTGAATCAGTGCTTAATCATCGAATCGGTTCACTTGAAAATGTACATAGCTCCAATACAACTCAGCAGGCATAAACACTTTTAAATTTGTGCTTATGATGAAGTTATAGGCATTGTTAAAAAGAGCCTATGTCAATGATTTTCAGAGTTAAGTAAAAAAATATTAAACAAGTAAGAAAGACTAAGTACGGGCGAGGCCGAACATTAAATACCCGGCGCAAGTATTAAATATATGTTTTCACCTTTCCGAAAGCTACCGCTACATAGTAAGTATTTATTTTGAGTAAATTAGCGCCCTTAAATTTCGAAATATTGAAGTTCCATGCATTTCTGAAATTTGCTGTTATAAGAAAACCGGCCGTAATTTTAGTCCGATTTCAATAATTTTCAACGTTTTGCTTTTATGTGGCAAGCACGATACCCATAAAGAGTTTGGTACAAATTGGAAGAACGGCTACCGAAATATATATATGTGGTCATAAGTGGGCGGTGCCACGCCCATTTTCGAAAATTTGATCATAAACGTATTTCCTGGAAAAGAGTTGTTGCAGGCATCAATTTTGAATAAATTAGCTTCAATATTTACTGATTTATCGAAGATTTTTTATTTCTCTAAATTACCGTTATATGGGATGTGGGCGTAGTTATTGTCCGATTTTAAAAATTTTCGGCCATTTCATATGCTGTACCAAGGCCAACAACTGTGCCAAGTGTGGAAGAAATTGGTCCAGCCTTACGAAGATATACATATGTAACCATAACTGGGCGTGGCTACGCCCATTTTCCAAAAATTTATAATATGCTTATTTATCGTCTAGAACTAATTATAAATATGAATTTTGAGTGAATAATCTTCAGTAGTTCTAAAATATCGCAGTTTTCATATATCTGAAAATTACCGTTATATGGGAGGTAGGCGTGGTTATAGTCCGATTTTTCCCATTTTCAATACCATCCGTCCTACGCCAGAAAGAAGTGCACGTACCAAGTTTTTACTCGAGTTATCGTGTACACGGACGGACTGACAGACGGACAGACGGACGGACAGACAGACATGGCTGAATCGATTTCTCTTTTCATTCTGATCATTTATGTATACATTTGTCTATATCTATCTCGATTTGTTTTGCCTGTTACAAACAACCGTTATGTGAACAAAGTTATAATACCCTTGTGCACAAGTGCGCTCGGGTATAAAAATGCTACATATGTCTGACGTCATTGGTTTTACTTCAGGAGTCCTTCAAGGTAGCCACCTAGGCCCGGTTCTGCTCTTGCTTCTTATAAACGATATTTCTATGGATGATGAAAAACTTTATAAACCGTACGTTCCAATTAAAGAAAAGTCTTTATTACAATCAGACTTATGTAAACAGCATGGCTCACTGGTGCAAAATAAATCGTAGGCCTCTAAATCTTAAATAATGTAAATTAATGTGCTTTTCGCAAAGAGCTGTTTAACCTGTTTCTTATACAATAGGTAACCATAATCTGGAACAGGTATATAAACTTGTGGACGTTGGTATCCCAATGGATAATAAACATAATTTTTATCTTCACTTTAATGTGACAGTCAACAAGGCTAAAGGAGTACTTGCATTTGTGAAACGATGGTCAAATGAATACATATCACTAAAACCCCTGTGGGGAAAATCTCTAGTTCTGAACAGGTGTGCTTCTAGTACATTTAGACCCAGTACTGGTTCGCGATAAATCTCTTTTCCATGCAAACAACTGGCGAATTTAATATGGCGATGTCCTAGGAAGTGTCAATTGCCCCCGCTGCATCCCTTTTTCGACAGTTCCGAACTAGTCCTAAATTCTATAGTTATAAAGTCTAAAGTATCATGATTTTTCAATCTTTTTGGTTCTTCCGTGTGTGCCATTTTAAGTTATTTTGAAAGAAATGTGTTTTCAATTTGAAATTAAATTAGTTTGAATGATTGTAAGAAATGTACGTTTACATACCTTTAGCTTTAGCTGAGTTTGCAGAGGTGCTTGCTGTTATTGGTTAGATTCCAGGCGGTCCCAAGATGTTGAAATATTAACACAAATTTTAGTTTTGTATTACCAAGCTATGAAAAAGCATCTGCGAAGCACAGAATAGAAGCATATTTGAACGAAAAAGCCGCCGAACACATATCTATGTAAAGTACAAATAAGATCTAGTTCGCTCTGCATCTCTTTTTCTGTAGTTCCGAACCGGTTCTAAATTCGTCATTTTAGATATAGACTTGTAGTGAAAAAAAACTGAAAAAAATGGTTTTTTAAAAGTTACACTTTTCGCTCCTATCGGACTAGTTCCTTTTTGGCGATAAAGAAATAGTAAGAAGCTAGAAATTTGATTCACTAGTCCGTGGTTTCCGCGCAGGGACCCTGTTTACAGTATTAGTTAGACCGATTCTGGAATATGGCTCGGTGGTTTGGAATCCAAGGTATCAAATTTACTGAGACAAGATAGAATCAATTCAAAAACAATTCCTACTTTTTGCTTTAAGAAATTTCCGATGGGATTCTCAATATAACCTACCGGCTTATACGTGCCGATCGAAACTTATTAATCTTCCTACACATGTCAGTCACAGGGAAATACTTGCAAAAATTGCAATTTTTGTGATTATATTACTGACGGGCTAAATTTCAAGTCCGCTTTTTCTGGGTGAAGTAGCCTTAATGTTTCCTCTCCTGTAGCTATCAAGAAAATTTTGTCCCCTGTAATTAAATCTAATTTTGAATTACACGAGCCACTCGGTTGCTAATGCCAGGAGTTTAACTCTCATTTCAGCAGATTTGATATATCTGATTCGCTTCTCAGCATTAAAAAAGCGGTACTATCCACTCTCATTAAATGATCGACTAACATAAATATATAATACATAATCAGCTCCCATCTGTCTATGCTTGTAGATTACCAGTAGGAGTTTGTATTCGTATCGAATATAATTCGTATTGAATATATCCAATCAAATTATAAAGTTACACCCTGAACTGAATATTGAGATAGAGAATCAATGCAAAACGAGCGGCCAATGCATATTGGGTTGGTATAATCTCAGGTGCTCTTTTGAGGCTCATGATAATTTCATTTTCGAAATTTACAACACATTCCAGTGAATATGAAGGGCGAACATGAAACGCCAAGGGCGAATAGCTAGATTGAAATAGTGCCGGAAAAGTTCACTGCTAATATGTAGACCTTTTACACTGATAATGAAACTTGTGGAAAGGGGACAAAGACAAGTGCATCATTGCATGAAATACACAAGTAAATGTGCAGCAACATTGAGATAGCCTGACAATCGTTATCCAAGTGCATGGAGAAGTTACTGCAATGGATCTAGCAACTAAAACTATATATTTATTGTCTGCTCATCAGTAAGGTAGGTATAAAAAAGCTTAGTTGCTGAAAGCACTTACAGTCTAGATAACTTTTTAAAGCACATTTATTCATTTAAGTTGCAATTCATATGTTTTCTTCTGCTCAAACAACTTTCATCTGCTAATCAACTTCAACCCCAATCTTTACCAACTATTAATATCAAATGTTTATTACCCGACTATCCTGTTGGTTATGCTACACGCACATATCCATACATACAACGCGCTTCCGAAGATACCAAAAATAAACCGCAGGTGCCATGACTTAGCTATTTGGCTATCAGAAGCACATCCGGCCGCCAACTTCCGCCACTTCCCACCGCTCCCAGCCAAACCGCAAGAGAGCTTTCATACGCCATGCCGCGCCATGGCATTGCGGCATGTTTGGCGTATCTGCCGGTCGGTCGTCGTTGCTTGGTTAAGATTCGGTTGTTTGCTTTGTTGGTTGCGCGCATCGCAGATTTTCCGCGGTTGCTGATGTTATGCTCAGAACCACAAAACACGCAACAACAACTAACCGCTGCAGCAATCCAATTTGAATCCATAAACGAATATTCTACCTCAACAACAAATATGTACACCAACAACACATAGCGCATAAATCCAGCAAAGCCGTATCGTTGCTGTTGCAAATGCAACATTTTGTGGTCTACTCAAACATCTTTTTCAAACAATTCGCCTCAGGGGAGACAAATGAGAGAAAATTCGAAGGTAAAGAGTGTTCACTTTAGATTAATGAGTATCGCTACTCACACACAGGCGGAGTGATAGTTGGTTTCCAGTTTGACCAAACAACCAATATCAGCAACAAGATTACTTACTACTTGGTAATAACAAATAATGCGTTAAGCGAAACGCCATAAGTTAACCGTTAAGATTGCAACCAAAATCGCTGAAGACATCATAAAAGTTTAGTTAACTATTTGTTTTGTAGATACAATTTCAAACTTAAGCATCGAAAGTAAGAAAATAAACTTTGTTATAATTGGAAATTAGTGGTCAATAAATGCTGAAGCAGCAGCGGAAGGTGGGAACGAAAAACTATGATTACGGTACATTTAGGCCACCATAGCCGAGAGAGGTGCGTGCTTCTATTTAGAAAAGCCTAGTTTGCCTAGAAGCTTTGGCGGACTCGTACCCCTGCCCTTGATGGAGTCCGTATTCAGATGTCTTCCGAAGTATGTGGGTGTAATCCTATATATATAATATATGACGCTTATGAAAGTCTCCTGTTAAAGAAAAGAGCTAAAGCAATGTAAAGAGCTCTGGCAATGTAAAACCGGGCGTATGTCAGCTAGAGGAATTCTGGGGATTTACACCTCCATGATAAGACTCATAATCAGCTATGCAACGGTGGTGTGACAGAACAGACTCTCAATCAATATCGCGGGAAACCTCTTTGCTAACTTCATTAAACGATAGCAGGGTGTTATACGGGAGCTTTCTCTACAATACCTGGAGCTACTTTGGATACACTTTCAAACCTACCGTCATTTAATATTTTTATCTGGCTGGTGATAATGGATATAATGGGCTGGACAGAACTGTCACTTAACTGTCTATTTTTTGTGAAATGAATGCGAATGGTTATAATACACGAGGCGGAGCGTAACGCACGGGAGATCAAAAATCTACCCAAAAGCTTTACGATTTGTTACGCTTCGCCCCGTGCATTATAGACCCAAGCATTCGACTTCCAGGTCACTCCAAGGCCACAGGATATAACGTTGCCTTCGCTGAAAAGATGCTACAATGCTGAGTTCCCTGAGGCTGAGTGCTGGCTTAACCCTTGGGCTTACATATTGTTCAGACAGATTCCGGATCCGTAGTTTATATCGAAAGTAACGAGGACATTCTTCACTCTCTATTGGGGAACATGCCTCGGTATTTCAAGGCGGAGTAATTGCTGTAGGCCTTGAGTTTACAAGTCTCTAATGCTCCAATACTGCACTCCAGCCCTCTAATTACTTTCAAACTAACTATGTAGTTCGACAATGCAAGTCTCGACAGAATTATGTTGGAAAAAATAACAAACTTGTTTTACTCTGAGCTCCAGGTCACTCGGGAGTGCCTGGTAAGGAGTCATCTGGCCATTTGGCATTATAGGGTTCGGACTATGTATAGCCCGCCCAAAACCAGTCATAGGGCTCCCACCTTCGGTCATCGAAGCCACCATCAAATACTGAGTGAATATTTCGCTCAGCAATTACCCCGAAGCTTCAAGGGGCTGCAGGTTTGTAAAACTCATGTTGCCCTCAATCTCAGGGCGGAATGTTGACTGCTCACTTCTCGTGACAAAAACACCTGACTGTGATAGGCATTCATGACAGCCCAAATTGCGCTTCCTGCCTTGAATAGTGATAGAACTTTTTATAAAAGTATCGATACTAATAGTCATATTTGCAGAAGAGTATTGATAATACTCATACTTCCAAGTATTTTTGACTCAAAGCGAAAAGTACACATAAATCATATTGATTTGCTTTTATGACCTCTTCCTATGTAGAAAATGAACTGATTTTAGTAGTTGAAAGCTGATCTAGGATTTCTAGAAGAGTTTTTGAAATAAACTAGAAATAAGTTTGCTTCTAGCAGCATAAAATAAATGTTTATAGCAAAATGCTTATATACAGGGATGTTCTGAAATTCGAAAATTTTAAATCGACTCGATTTCGTTAATTTTTTCGATGGTTTTTAACCAAAAAATTTACAAGTCTCGCGGTAAAATGATTTATTTCATATCGCTGTTTCTTCTTTTACGGTTTTCAATTAGAATATTCACTCTTTTCATCAGATATAATTAAAAACTATTTGGAAATTCGAGTCGATTTCAAAGTTTCGAATTTCAGAACATGCCCGATAGAGTTTTTAAAAGCAAGTATTTAGTAAAAATATAAAATATAGCTTATATTTATAAATCACTTTACTTTGAGAATGAAGTGCAAATATAGAAAACGGGGAAACAAATGCCATGAGCCCATTCCCTAAAGGAAAGATAAGCTCTCTTTCATAGAAAATTTTTTCGATAATGGGATTTCGAATTTACAACGAAAGTAGAATACAATGGAAAACGAAGGCTCCCCTATGCAGGAGAATGGCCAAGACCACCCTCTTACCCCATTCATTATCGAAGGTGAGGCAAAACATGATTTAAGAATCTTTAACCGAGTCCAATGCTGAAATGACCGCTAACTTTTCCACAAATTACCGGTAGCTAAGATAAAATATGCACTTTTACTATGGGAGTATATGTAATAAATTCAAAACTTCATGGTCGTTTTCCTCGAAATTTTGGTGTTTTGACTTATGACAGTATTGAAGTAATGGACGTTATGTTCATTTACATGATATTCGAAAGTTCACTACAATGTCTACGGGGTAATTTTTAAACATGTTTCACTGTAATTGAAATAATGAAATTTTTTATGCAATTAAAAGTAAAAAAGTATCGAGTGCTACATAAAAAGTACCGATATTCTGTACTCGGTACTCGTTCTATCACTAGCCTTGAAGAGAATGAGACGGCGGAATAATTTTTGTGCGTCTGTGCCGCCTTTGCAATAATAAGGTATGAGGCCTTTGGCAGCAATGTGTTGAGTGAGGAACATCTGAGCTCTTTACAGCAGGTTAAAAGGTAACATAGTCTGCGTATAAAAATGTATGTGGCGTAATGGTAGGCCACTACATTTGTGTGACAACGATATTTGTAGGCGCCCTATAATTTATAATTAAGATTTATACTCTCTATAACGGTTGTTTATAACAACTTAAACAAATTGAGATAGATTTAGACAAATGTAAACATAAATGCTCTGAATGAAAAAAATAAATCGATTAACTCGGGACTATCTGTCCGTCTGTTCATCCGACTGTCCATCTGTGCTCACGATAACTCTAGTTAAAATTGAGATATCTTAACGAAACTTGGTATTTGTACTTCTTTTCAGCGTAGGACGGGTGTATTGAAAATCGGCAAAACCGAAAAATAACCATGCCTACCTACCACATAACGGTAATTCAGAGAAATGCGAAATCTTCGATAAACTAGCAACTACTGAAGCTAATTTATTCAAACTTTATTTTTCCAATAACTTCTTAGCAAAAAATAGGTTTAGAACAATTTTTTGAAAAATGGGAGTGGCAATGCCTACATAGGACATATGTGTAACTCAGTAACCGTTCCATCAATTCGTCGCAAACTCGATATAGTGGTTGCACTTGCTACGTAAAAGCAAGAAGTTGAAAATTTTTGAAATCAGACTAAAATTACCACACTTTTCATATAACGAAATATATCAGAAATTCTGGAACTTCGACACTTCGAAATTTTAGGACGCTAGTTTACTAAAAATGTATACTCACATCAATGCCTTGAAAGGAAGTAACGTTATTATAGGCGTTATACCACCCACTTATCTTACATTTTATAAAATGAAGTGCCCTAAAGCGTATGTTGTGTGTCTGAACGCGTTAAACTCCAAAAATACCAATAGGTTTTTATTACGGTTTTCCATAGTGAACGGTGTGATTCATGAGGAAGGAATTGAAGATAGACTTTCAAAAGCCAACAAATTATTTCAAGCGTTAGTCAGGATATAAGCGATTCGAATGTCATATTTCTTCTAAATCCGTGCTGCCATTTCGCATAGTCGGCTTCTAATATTGTCCAATTTTAAATTACCTGGTATCGATAAAAAGTTTCTCATTTTACAAAATAAAATGTTATCGCACATCTACAGGCCAAGCACTTTATTTTGACCTCTCATATTTCAGAAATAAACTTGCAGGCTATGCAAATTATTTCCAAGTGAAATTCTACTAAGCTCAGTTTCAGTTCGAAGGAATTTCGCTTAAATTTAATCCCAAGTGAACTGCAGAACCTACCTGAAAGCCTTTTCAAATCCTTTCGTCCTTTAAAATTCATTTAACTTATTAAACAATTTTAATGCAGCTTATAAAATACGTGGCAACCTTCCTAGAAAAATTTCAGAAATAAAGCCTTTTCAACCCTATTACGATTGACGCGTATATTTTAGTAACTCATTTGACTTTTTTAATAATTTGAATTTTTAAACAGGTGGCATCGAACTTTAAACACCTAAAAAATATCTCTAGCGTTCAAACTAAAGATTTCTTAACACTCTTTTGTTTGACGCCAATATGTACAACCAAATTTTAATACATATACATATTTGAATTAGGTAATTGCCTTAATTGAAGTTGAGTTAGTTTTTGGAATAGATGGCAACCCTCCTAAATATATTTCAAAAATAAAGCCTTTTCAAAATCTTTTCGATGTTACCCATCTTTTACTAATTCATCCAACTTATTAAATAATTTAAATGTCACTTTATAACCATGTGGCAGCCCTCTTCAAACATTCTAGATGTTCAAACTCAGGTTTTCTTAACACCCTTTTGATTCATATTTCTAATAACTTGCGTAATTAAAAAAATTAATCAAATTCGACTTTTTAAACAGGTGGCAACCCTCTTCAAAAGAAATTTCGCGCTAAGACATTCTTAAATATCCTTCATCTGACATTGCGATACTTATTTTAATTAACCGATGAATTAAGTTGAATTTCATTTTTTAAACATGTGGCAACCCCGCTAAATATAGTTCAGAAATAAAGATTTTTTCAAACCCCATTTAATAATTAATACCCACATTTTAATAATTAATTTAATACTTTAAAAAAACTTGAAGAATATTAAGCGGTTTCCTTTAGGTAAAGTTTTGTTAACAGTCGGACTGTCCCTTGCAACAGAAAAAATCCTACCCATCAAGCACTTATGACTGGTTAAATATTCATTGAACCGCTAATAGAATGCAAAAGAATCCACCCTCCTTTGTGCTACATTTTTGGAATGCGTTGTGACCCAACACCAAAAGGAGAACTTTTCAAATCCTTTTTCCTCATAGAATTCCCAAACAATTCAGGCACTTTATCGCTGACACCTCACTTTTCACTTTCATTTATTTTATATCTTCTTTAGTTTCCTGCGTGAAGTGATTGATTGCCATTGTATAAGTCCTTACTTGCCAATCCCTTCACTTCGCTGCATTCAATGGTTGAGTATTTCATTTAATCAATGCCGCAATGCACCCAATATCGTAGGAGCGGAAACATTGCCAAAGGACGAGTGAGAGAGAAATATGAGTTGAGAGTTACTTAGAGAACAGTAGGTAGTAATAATAATATTTCATTTCGTTTGACTCATTGCTTGCATTCCAGCTCAATGCCAACGACTGGAGAATGCGTAAACTTGGGCGCGCAGCAACCCCACTGCCATCCAAGATTCCGAATTTCATTGTCGTGCAGCTCAAAGCGTGAAAATGTCACCAAACAATTGTCACAGATAGTTAGAGAGCTAGTGGAAAGAGTGAATGCGAATGGGGAGTTAAGTTGAATAGCGATGCGCTGGCGGACAAGCGAGGAACAGTTCAATTTAAAAAGTTTACCGAAGCACTAAATCAGCAGAAAAACTTAAAATTTCCATTGTTCAAACTAATACGAGCGGCGAATGGGCTTACGACATGCTTTTCACTTTTCCACATTTCACTAGCCGAAAGTGTCCGTAGGCGGCGCAAAACGAGCCAGCGCATAGCAGGCGTAAAGAAGAAGCGACCTGTAAGCTGCCTTGAAGCTGCTTTGAAATGAATGAAGGACGCTTGTTATCTACACCAGCAGCTATGAAGTTTACATATAGAGAGGGATTTTACACTTCTACCAAAAACGCCAACAGTATATATTCGTACATATGTATGTATGTATGTATCGGCATCGAAGGAATATGTAACAACATTAGTGGTTGCATGGCTTTTCGTCTGCGGAGGACTGGCCTGAGCGTTAGTGTGTTTTGTCAAATGTGGGAATGTTGAAAAATAACTTCGCATTCAAAAGTTCATCTTCAATTGAAATAAATTAATTTCCCCTTTTGTTCCATGTTACAGAGTGATCGTCTGTTCCTCGCTCCCCCCCCCCGGTGCATGAGCTTTGTTGGCCAGCGTGTAACTTTAGTGTGGCATATCATTCTTCTGGCAGCCAATGAACGTGCAACACAATCACTAACACCTAAACTTTTGCGGCACGCAACGTGCAGGCCCGAGTAGCAAATATGATTGTGTATGCGGACTGCCGCACACCTAGAAGATGCGCAAATTCAATGCAGGATTTCTATGCATACGACGAACTCGCAGCAAAAGTGTACATAGATACATACATACTCGTACAAACTGGCACATGTGACTGACTGTATGTGCCTGTGCGTCGATTGAGGCTGGCTGCCAGGCCGGGCGCTGGGTGCACATTTGAAAGTTTTCACTTTTACGAAATGTTCATAATTACACTAGAATTGCACTTTAAACTTTTCACTTTTCAACCGAGTGCCACTTGATTCCCCTTCTATTGTAGCCTATCTGAGCGTCGTGTTTTTCTCGCTGTCGCAAATACATTGCAATTTGTTTTTGTTTTGTTCTGCTTGCTTGTTTGAAGGGAGAAGGCGAGGGACCGGCTGGTGGCTGGCGGCTGGCGGCTGGTGGCAATTCATTTCAAGTCAGCTTCGATGAAAATCATCGAGCTCAACGACGATGGTGTTGATGGCAGTGATGCAAATTAATGTGCAGAAATGGAGGGATAACTGCGTTTCGTGACATTTGGATTTGGAGCCTCAAAAGTTTAGAATGTGGATTTCAGCAGACTGACCTTAAAACTTGCCATTCCCTTCATGAAAGAACAAAAAAAAAAACATTTTGAACTTTTTTTTTGAATTTTGGATTTTATTTATAGAAATGTTTGATGTATAGTCCTAAGGAGAGTCACATTTTTAACAGGTATAAGACTGAATACTATTTGTCAAAGATCTATGAAAAACCCCGTTCCATCGCTAGTTTTTTCCTACTTTTTTCTTCATCTGTATAAATAACTTAAAAATATAATAAAACGAATGCCGAAAAGTGTATTCGAGAGTCAATTGTTTTCATCGAGGCTGGGTACCCAAACTTATTGAGTTGCATACCCTTTAATGTTTAAGTCCTCGGCAGGTCCTTTGAAGGACTACGAAAATGGACTGTAATGCTCCCTACTCGGCTTCGGCGAGAACGATTGTGTCCTTAGAACAATTTAACGCATTTCTTACTTTTATTTTTAAGTTACTACTACTACTATTTACTTGAAATTGAAGAAGCATCAAAACTTTAGTAACGAAAATTTTTGCACAAGTCGCAGTTAAATCAAGAGCCGGTCTAAAAGGACGAAGTGCATATCCGAACTCGCCGACGTAAATATGTTCTAGCAAAACGAATTCCGTTCTTGTCTTTTTCTGAAAAAGTTTTTTGTGGACTTATGGTAGGGATGTCGCAAAAACGTCGATGCATCGAAAATATCGAAATTTGTCTACTTGATGTATAAATAGTCGATGTATCGATGCATCGTAGTTCATTGAACCGTCATTCCAGTTTTTTTAATTTTATAAAAAAGAGAGTTGATTTTGACCAATAAATTGAAATGACTGCAAAAAGTTCCGTTAGAAACATAATTAGCTCAGTTGCCCACGAACGCATGGAAGGACCAAGTGCAGAAGGACCTGTCTGCGCTCGTGATAACTAACTGAGGCAAATTCGCACAGCAGAGAAGCATTTGGAGAAGCGTTTTGGTCTCGGCCCAAACCGGCAAACGGTTGTAGTGCCAAATAAGAATATGGAGATACTAAGTTTAAAGTTTTTGACCTCAACAAACTGCCATATTGGAATTTTCGAATTTTTTTACCTGAGTGCATTTGGGCACAAGGGTAATTTAACTTTGTTCACATTTTGTTTGTAACAGGCAAAACGAATCGATATAGATATTGGCATATGTATACATAAATGATCAGAATTAAAAGAGAAATAGCTTAAGCGGTGAATGTCTGTCCTGCCGTCCGTCCGTCCGTCTTTGCACACGATAACTCGAGTAAAACTTGAGATATCTTAACGAAACTGGGTATGTGAACTTCTTTCGGGTTTATGACGGATGGTATTGAGAATGTTCAAAATTGGACAATAATCACGCCTAGCTCCCATATAACGGTAGTTTTCAGAAATACGAAAACTTCGATAAATCAACAATGCTTTACCTTATGATAAAATTTTGGAAAATGGGCGTGGCACCGCCCACTTATGATCTCATATATGTATCTCAGTAACCGTTCTACCAATTTGTACCAAACTCGGTGTGGTTATTGTGCTTGCCACATAAAAGCAAAACGTTGAAAATTATTGAAAGCGAACTAAAATTACGGCCATTTTTCATATAACGGTAAATTTCAGAAATGCTTGAAACGTCAATATTTCACAATTTAAGGACGCTAATTTACTCAAAATTGATGCCAAAAACAAGCCCTAAAAAATAAGTAACATTATTTGGAAAATGGGCGTGATACCGCCCACATATAATTACATAAGTTTATTTCATTATGTCTAACTGAACGTTCTGTCGAAGATGTTTAAAAAGAAGTAAAACCACCCCATCTTACCATGTAGCAGTAGTTTTCGGAAAGGTGATAAACATATATTTAATATTTCCGTCGGGTATTTAATGTTCGGCTCCGCCCGAACTTAAACTGTCTTACGTGTTTAATTCTGGGTTTGTTTTTGCAATCAGCGATCACAAAAAAAAAAACTGAGTAAAAATGTTGAAGCTAATCAGATCGATGTTGAAAATAGCGTCCGCCATATTGTCTTTTTCCAATCCGACTCTAAATTCGTAATCAGCCACCCCAAAGCCCCCTAAGTGACAAGTTTCAAGCCAAACCGATAAGATTCGCAATTTTGGCCAATTTTGATCTCTTCCTGGCCCATAGTGCATTGGAAGGAGGCCGCCACTTGGACCTAGCCTAACCTAATACCAACACTGATCCAGAGCTAAGCCCACCACTGAAGAATTTCAAGTCCATATCGAAGCTAACGGGGTTAATCTTCAATGTTATCCAAGTGTCGGCTTAATTATGTTTTTCCTTTAGCTGCCAGGTTACATGGGAGTATACGATATAACTTGCCTACATAAATAGAAAATTAATGCTACTAGATTTGTTGTGTCATTCTTAAAAAAAAAAAATCTCGGTTAATTAAGACTTCCACGCAGTGGGTGTCTTAATATATGTACATACATAATAATTATGTTTTGGCAATTTATCGGTGACCGCTAATTCAGCTTAGAGCATGCTAATCCAGTCTGCTTTGCCCAATCAGGCGACAGTAGAAAGTAATTTGCGTGCGTGCTGGTTATTTTAATTTTTGTACTTATAAATATTTTTTATTTACTACTACAAAGCTGACATTTTGCAACCTCAACGCAGCACCGAAATCAACAAATTAAATATAAGTACGTATTTAGACTTTAAAATCATCTGAAAGCGAGTGAGAGTAGCATTTTTTTTTTTTTACTTAATACACATCATTTGTATGCGCGCCTGGACTGGGTTAGCTATAATAACGTACCAACATACATACATACATAGTAGAAATGTACGTGTGTGCATACATAACTACATTTATATGTACGTATGTATGTGCGTATGTATATAAATATTAGCAGTCAAGTCTCTGTAACAAAATGTGAAAATATTCTGCGAAGAAGTGCGAAGTCAAGCAAAATGCGTAAAAGCGGTAAAAATTCAATGTCGACGCGTTGAAAAAATTAAAATGCGAATACACGGCGTTGTGCCACTTACCGTTGCTGCCGAGGAAAGGGCTTTGCAATTATTAAAAGCACGCACCCACCCAATCCCTTAGTGGCACTTTGAAAAAGATTGCACCCTTCAGTGCCTCTCTTTTTTTTCAGCGCTGTTAACTCATTGCCGTCCTGGGCTGCCTTTCTAGCCATCTTTGGCAGTGCTTACGATGCCCGCTTTATACTTCCACTCATTTTTGCTCATTTCTACAAACATACATACCTAAATAAATACAAACTAACAGCATGTCTTAACACACACCATAGCCATATATTTTCTTCTGATTCTTTTATGGCGGGCTTATTTTTCTGCTAACTTGGCTCATCTGCATTTTATGTCGCTAAGTATTATCATTTTTTTCGCATTTCATTTTATATTTTATATGCTTAAGAACTACTTTACCCATTTAAACTCATCCGCATGCGTACTTACACAAAAACGTATAGCGTAAATACCCTGCAGAACATCCGACTAGTTAGCCCAAATAGGTTCCGGACTGACTTTTTTGGATGATATCAGTTCCATCTAAGAGCCAAATTATGCCTTTTTAAATAATTGTTTTTTAGATTACACGGCTATAATAAATCCGCTCTGGCATCCTCGTTCGCGCTCCCTGGTCAGCTTGTGTGGAGCCTTGGGTCGCGGAAGAAAGCGGGCGTCTGCTTTGGAGCACGCGGCTCGCTATATAATCGAGTATTCGGTAAGCAAACCCCAACGCTAGGAGGATTGTGCGAGGGATTTTGGACCTACCACGTTAAAACCACTTCAATAACAAAGCCTAGGACGAGATCCCCCTTTTGATGACGACCCTGGGTATGCTCCTGCAATGTCCGGACCATTAATGGGGAAGGTACTTCTGCCTGGTTGATTGATGTCCTCGTAAAGACAAAATCTGACATCACCGCGATCCAGCTGTACGGCGCAAGGCAAGAATCCCATAGGGCCTTGCGACGTTAACTACAGCTGCCATTTAAAGGAGCGTACAATCCGAAGAGAAGAACAAAGAATCCAAGGATTTCTTTTATGAGCGCTTGGAGAACACATACGAGCACTGCCCCGTCATAATATATAAATCATGCTTGGCGACTTCAATGTCGGGATGGGCCAGGATGGAACTGAGGCTAATCGTCTTCGCCGGGGCCCGAAACAGAGCAGTGTGCAGTGCTAGGTTCAAGCCATAAAAATATCAACAAAGCCAAACATCGACTCGGACCACTATGTAGTTGCGCTCGCATCTGTGCAGCAAAGAATTTGCGTCCAACAATGCCAAAAAAGCTCAAAGTCGAAAAGTCACAACAGACAGCCAATGTATTCACCACTCGTCTCTCACACCTGCTCTCAGAGAGCACTTTTCAACAAAGCGACACAGCGATCAGTGGAGCCACATTACCCACTCATTACATACCGCGGCCAAAGAAGTAGTCGGATTTCAGCGAAACAGCAGGTAAGAAGAGGAGTGACAGGAAGCTGCAGAGAAAAAAGATGCCGCCTAAAGGACGACGCTGCGAAGGGGCGCAACGCGAGCTAAGTCGAACCGGTATATGGAGTTGAAGAGGGAAGCGAGACGTTGTTGCGGTAATAGGAAGAGAGAGTAGCAATTACACGGCTGAAAAGCAACAAAGCTGCTGGAGCCGACAGCCTCGAATCTGAACTATTCAAGTACGGCAACGAGGAACTGATAAGGTGCATACATCAACTTATGCAGAATATGGTCAGATGAACGCATGCCCGAGGACTGGAACTTAAATGTGCTCTGCCCAATCTACAAGAAATGCCTTGCCGCCATACGCACCCTTTTCTACGCATAAGTTACAAGGTATTATTGGGAAAATTGTGTGAAAGAATGAAGCCAACCGTTAACGAGCTCATTGAACCTTATCGGTGGGTCCGGTAAATCCACCATAGACTAGGTTTTAACTTTACGTAAAATCTTGGAAAAGACCCACGGGAAAACGATCGGCACTTCCGATCTAAGCACTTGCTGGCGTGCACCGATGACATCGCCTGGTAAAAAGAACCGCAAAGTCTGTTCTGCCTTTTCCAGGTTGGATAAGGAAGCAATGCGAATGAGAGAACAGGATGAAGTATTTTCTGTCATCAAACAAATAGTCAGCGCATACGCGTCTTGGCACCAACCTCACTGTTAACAGTTATAATTTCGAGAAAGTAGAATATTTCGTATATGGCGTAGAAGCTTAGACAATTACAACATCCGCTGAAGCAGCTCTTGGAGTATTCGACAGAGATTTTGCGGAAGATTTAGAGGCCTTTACGCTTTGATGACGGCGAGTACCGCAGACGATGCAACGGTGAGCTGTATGAACTTTACAACGACATGAACATAGAGCAGCGAATTAAAATACAGCGCCACTGCTGGCTTGGCCATGTCGTTCGAATGGACCCCCACGCTCCAGCTCCAGTATTCAACTCGGAACCCGCTGGTGATAGGAGAGGAAGACAGATCAATCTCGAAAAACACGCATCCACATAATTTACTTAAAAATGCTGTTATCTTCACCTGCCTAACCCCAAAAAGCTGTATAGTTTAATCAGCGTTTTGTTGCACATTCTCTCATTTCGATTACCGTTCGCGATTTGAGATCACCAAAAAAAAAACAGCGCTCCTGTATTCGCAAGTTTATTTTACAAAGAGCAATAGCAGTTTGGGGCGAGGACTGATCCCAACTCATTATGATAAACCTAGACTCGTATAGTAAAACGTACAAGTCTTTTTGTAGCCAGGTTAGAATTTTGAATGACCAATTTGCAATTTGCAATTTTTTTCCTGAGTATTTTTAGAAAAAGTGGGGAAAAGGGATAACATTCATATCGGAGCAAAAAATGTAGTTTGTGCACATACAATAAAATTTCAAGAGAAATAATTCGGTGGAAAAGTTTAAACCATTAGCTTTTACACGAAAGATACTTTTTAACCGCTCTTTCGGAAATACTAAATAAAAACCGTTTGGGAGGTCACTAGAGGCATGAAATGTTCTAGAAAATTACCTGCCAGAAAATTTCGCTCGGTCTGCTTACAGAAAAAATTTGTTTACAAAGAACGTAAAGGTCCATAGAAAAAAAAAACAAGTATGTCCGCTTGAAATATGCCACCATCTTTTTATGCTCTCTTTTAATAGCATTTACCTTACCGTCAAAGAAGTAATACTAGGATTTTTGGGGAAACATCGTTCTGGCAACTACGATGCTTTTGTTTCAAAAATACTAAAATCATTTGAAAAAATTGGCGTGGATATGTCCTCCAAAAACACTAGTATGTGCATACTCATCTGGCTTATTTCAGCAAGCGAAAGATGCCATTTATTACATTTGAAATAAGGCAATAGTTAAGTAATTGTATTTTATTCTATGTTAAAATAAATGCAGATACAGAGGAAACCATCATCGCAGTGTGTTCGAGGCTCCCGATTATGAAGAAGAGTGAGCAGAAGTATAGTTATAGGTAGAGCCAAGCCCCGAACTATCATCTTTGAAAATAACTAGTGTTGTAAAAGTAAAAAAGAAAGCAGGGCCATTCCATTGTGACTGCTGGAACATTTTACTCACGAATGTGATCAGTTGTGAATTATAACTAACAGCTAAAAATATGTTTTAACATAGAACGCGATAACTAATGTGGAAAATTGCTTTCACAAAAATACCAAACGATTTCTTAGTTTTTTGTAAAAATAGTTTGAATGATTGTGAGCGGTGGGACTCTGAAAAGGACTCTATTTTATCCTTGTGCACTCAGAGATGAATTTTAGCCAAAACACTTAGTCATCATGAACAATGTTTTTGTATTGTAAAATATGAATTATACGCTTTCTTTTCCAATAAAAATTAGGTTTACATAATATTCATAGAAATAAAAAAAAAATATTTAAAGTTGTGACTGGTGTCAAGTAATTATGCATAAAAAAAAGTTTCCATAGACGACAAAAATTACAACTTCTTTTCATTTTTTTAATATTTTCCAACAGTCATTAAAAAAGAGCACCCAGATAAAAAGTTGTTGCATATTTCAAGGTGACCTATTTGCCTTGCGAACTATTCCGGCAAGTAATTTCTAGAACATTTTAACCCTCTAGGGACCTCTCAAATTCCTTTTTTCAGACTTTTTTCAGCTATGAATTTAAAACCAATGTTTCACGTATTTTAAAAACGCTCGGGAAAAAAATGCAAACTTAGCTTAACCACAAAAAAAAATTTGACCTGAGAATGTGAAAATATTGGGACATTTTCCTGGCCTAATCGCCAGTTTCATCAATCAATTTTAAAATTTATCAGACTGTTAAAACTTAAAGTGACAAATTTTCCGACTTGGAATCATTCCGCCCCCAGACAATGAGCTCGAAATTATTGCACAGTGTTATCAATGTCTTCCATTTTTCACTTTTTTCCACCAATTGTATACAGTTAATTCTGAAAAGCTTATGGATTATATAATATTTATCTTACGAACCAAATAACCAAGTAAGTCTTCGTTAAAAAGATGCATTTTGTCGAACCACTTAGAAAATATGCAAGCCTCGCAGGCACCGAGATACCAACTAAATATAGTACTTTTTCGAAAGTACGTTACGTTTTGGGTAAACAGTTTTCATTTCCTCCCAAGTGTCGACGATATTCCGATTTAATTCATGGACGTGACAATGTAAATATAAACTAGTATATTCTTTTGGGTGACCCAAATAATTATCTGTTCATACAGAATTCATATTTCCTGAAAATATGTTTACGATTATTTTGCAATTAAACGATAAATAAATCGAAAATTGGACAAAAATAACACTGCACACAATTTTTCAAAAAGTTGGAGGTGATGGGAATCGGACCACCGGCATTTAATTAAGCTGGTCTAATATGAAAAAGTAGCAAGGGATTTGAAAAATTTGGTTACCATTTCTTTATCAATTTGAAGTCGACGAAGTAAGATCCCAATGAGAACGCATAATTTAGAAACACATTTTCCAAAGTTAACGGAGCGGGAAGGGGAGGGGATTTGAAGAGTTTTTGGCAGAGCCCAATGTTGAGCTGAAAATTTTTTTATGCATATAAGTATAACGTAGGTATTACATTTGGAGCGAAACCAAAAAAAAAAATAAAAAATCATTATACTTGTTTATTTTGAGCCTTAAATTCACAACTTCAAATCGATATAAAAAGTAAATGGGAACCAAATTTAACAAATGCTTTGGTATATATTCATATTTTGACCTCTTTTAATGAATGCAGTTAGTCTCATTCCCATCACTTTTTGAGTGTTGCACTCTGTAATCGATAAATTTAATCAAATGATTAATCACTGCCTTCGCTAACCGGAACACGAGTATCTAAATTTGGTTTAGGTATGGTAATACCACCAGCTTCATCTGAGTTGGGCAAGTACTCTCCAAGCTGTTTGATGCTATTATACCTGAGATTCGTTTAAAGTGCAAAACCGCGTATCAACAAAATGCAAAACCGCGTATGTGAACTTGTAGAACTTATTTTCTAGAGCGTAAAAACGCTCATATTTTAAAATGGTTCTCTTTTTTATAAAGCAATCGCATATCTGGCTAATATATTTCAGGACGAATGGATTAGGATTGAGCCAAGAGCTTACGCGGTTTTGCAGAATTACGATACGCGGTTTTGTACTTTAAACGACGATATGCAAAGCCTGCGAAGTATGCAATGCGATGAATAGTGGAAGTGGACCACTAGTTAGTTTAAACTTCTTAAATAATAACATGATCGCCAGAGCTCCAATAACCGCCCGATGGGACCCAGGTTCGATTCCTGGTCCGACCAACATTCAAAAACTTCTTTCTTCGAACGGAATTCGTTTGAATTTTACAAACATATTTAAATTGATATACATACATGAATACCCTTACCTTTGGATGCGCTCTGCGGGGAAATGCTACCTTTGGGTCGATCTGTAAATATAGAGAAAAATAGCACGAAACAATTAAGAAAGCGCGTTATGCGAAAACAATTTTAATAAATTTTCGTACAAAAATTCTAGCATGTAGTATACATATAGATATGTATATATACATATATGTGCAGTACAAATATGATAAAAGTGTTAAGGCTCTGTTGTGCATACTTGGCATTGCATGTACTGCTATACCATTTTTACGTAGAAATCAAAAACCAACAGACTTCTACGTATGTAGTGCTGTGCGTTCGATAACCGATTACACGCGAGGCTCATTTAACAGATTTCTTATGTGACAGCTCTCAAGCCATGCAAAGCATGCATAACGCAGCCTTTAGAGTAGCTGAAACAAATGGGGAAGTCTATGACTAAACATAAAATGTAAATCCCTGCCTACGTGTGTACTATTCAAACGCAGATATGTTTATGGAATTGTGCTTCTATATTTAGGCAGTCGCAAAAAAGTTTGGGTTACAATAATGTTCTGAACAGAGCTGTGTTACAAAAAATATGCTTTCGAAGCAACATTTTAAATGGCAACACTTAAGCCGCATTAAACGCGAAAATGGCAACAAAGAGCACCACAAATGGCGGTGGCTACAATTCTATTTTTTAGCGGTATTGCAGTAGGCTATGTATCTAAAAGCAAACAAGTTCTGTATAAAATTTTTATTGAAAAAAATGGCAAAAAGAGAGTGAAAAAATTATAAAATAAACCTGATGAGAGGAGAAGTCATAAGATGGGGGCAGATGATACCAACAATTCTTTTGACTTTCTCTATTAAGTATTATTTATTCTATGCATATCACGCGTAGCTCTGTGTTCAAGGCGACAATGCATTGGCAACATTTTAACACAAATTTTTTCTAGCAATCCATCCACCCCAATCAGTGGCAGATTTACCGTAAAGGCAACATAGGCAGGTGCCTAGGGCGACAAAATTTAGGGTCGGCAAAAGTTTAGTTCGAAAAAAATAATAATAATTGCAAGTTAGCTGCACTGAAAGTAGAATTTGTGTTTGTACATTTTAAGACATAAATTTGAGATTCAATTATGCAATCAGAAAATAGGACAACACTGTTGGGCATTTTTGATATTATTTTAATGATAATTTTTAATTAATAACTTATCTAGTGAAAAAACTTTGTTGATGATGGCTTTCTTCAAAAGTTGAAAACCTTTACTCAAGGAAAATACCACTTTTTCATCTTAAAAATTTTAAAAAAAAGTATAGTAAATAACATAAATTTGAATATTACTGTTTATTGCTAATCGTTTAAAAACTGGTACTTTTTAATCAAAATATTTTTTTTTTTCGGAAAAAGGTCGGCAAATTCTGAATTGCCTGGGTGCGAAAAATATTCAAATCCGCCGCTGACCCCAATCATTGGCAGATTTGCACATACATATTTTGTGGAAAATGTTTCATTAGAATATGTCCACATACAAGCTAGGGTGGCCAGATGCGCTGATTTAATCAGTACATGTGCTGATTTTTTTCTATTGCACTGATTTTTACGAGCCCGAAATCAGTACGCAAAATGTACTGATTTATTAAGTTTGTACTGATTTTGTACTGATTTTTACATTTAATAAATACTTTTGTAAATTGGTGTAACTGACATTTACTTGAGGTTTACATGTTCAAAACAATGGTTTTTGACAACTCATACGTGTGAGCAGATTGAAAGCATTAATTAAACTTGAACCATTATTAAAACAGTGTCAGCTTGCAATTGCTTCGTTCCCTAGGATTTCGCAAAATCACAAACTGTTTGGATTCAACCCAACCCGATTTGCAATCACAATTTTCAAAACCTGTCAATACATTTTATTACTATTTTCCTGAGCACAACTGTACATACATACGTAATACCTTTGACTTGTTTTAAAGAAATGAATTTTTATATTGTTATATTGTTAATAATAAAAAATACGCTTCAAAATGAGCTGATTTTAATGGGTTTGTACTGATTTTTGATCCCAACTGTACTGATTATGTCACTATAATATCTGGCCACCCTAATGTAAGTCCGGAGTATGTACAAGTTATGTGCGTCGATTGGCGTTTGTCGGGCAACAAATCGTAAAGGAATATCGTAAGGGAATATTTTTTCCACCAACATCACCGTGTAATGTAAAAGGCGCATAAATGCCTCAGGGACTATTTTAGGTGCAGTAATTGTGACAATAGTCATATGATGCATTTTGCAAATGATGTGGGATAAGGGCTGTAAGCGGATGTCAAATTTTTGAGAAATAATTGAAAAAGTACATAAAGAAACCATTAAAACAGTTTCTTATTCGAGAACACTATAACTAAGAGCCTTAAAAAAATATTTTCAAATGCAGTTATTAAATAAAACAAGTGGCAAATAAAATAATCTCTGTTTACAAAACTACCCAGTCATGGGACGAGCTTAAAGTACACTCGTTTGTCAAAATTTTTTTTTGGTTAATAAATAATTTTTCGAACTAGTTCGCACAATTCAACTTTAGCTATTTTTAATTTTGTATTATACATTGAAAATAGAATAAAATAGTTTTTATATGTTATGGAGTCGATCACGTCGACAAAGATGTTTAACCTGCAGTTAGTGTTAACCAGACATTGAGAAACTGGCCCTACTGCAAAAAACTGATTTTTTTTTTTTAAGGAGATACTACTAAACGGAACTTCTTCGCAGTAATACATAGTTTTTTGCCAAAAAGATAAAGACGAAGTACCGTACCGCGCCTGTTAGAGCACGCCTTATCTTAAAAGTTATCTGTCTTCGCACTTAAATTTAAAGGTGTGTTTCTACGAACATCATCGACAGAAGCCAACATTTAAGGAAATAATAAACTCTACCCAAATTCACTTTAAAATTTACAAGGTGTGAGTCTTCTAAAAATACGAATTAGCACAAAAAGAATCAAATCTACTTAGTGTAATTCACAGCATTAGGGTCAGAGAAAAAGATATGCATTCGTCCTTCGGGCAGTTTTAACCAGTAACGTCATTAAAAATAATTAAAAATCATAAAATTTCAATTATTATTATTTTTCTTTTTTTGTTGTTGTTGTTACTTGTGCATACCAATTTCCATTCACTCTGACACGCTGCAAGCAACTACCCTGGCGCGGCATTGCGTGATGTTGCATAAATGATCGAGGTGCTGCTGCTGCCAATTGTCGACTTCAAGTTGGGATGTGATGATTGCGAGTAATAAAATCAATGCGGTGGCAATGCTAATCGGTGCTAAAAATCTTGTTCAACGGAAAAAGTTGAAAATGAAATTAAATGAAATGAACCAATAGCAAATAAAATGGCCATACATACACTAAGGGAAGGGGGAGGATGAATGGATGCTTCGAAAAAATCTATTAAATTGCTGCAAAAATGTGCAAAATGAAAAATGTTGCGGGGAAAGTGAAATGATTTCACAGCAATGAAACGAACTCTGAATGGAAATATTGCACAACTGAAAAATCGGAGAGAATGAGCAGTTGTTGACGAATGGGACGTGAGCTGTGTGTTGTGCACGCGATACAGAGGCAATGGTGACTGTACAGAAGAACGCTGACAGGTAAAGCGCCGAAATTCAGCAGCAAGCTCGACGATTATTTCCTGTCGGATACGGGCGGTGGGGAAATCGATTTCGAGATTAAAGCTAAAACTAATCAGCGTTGAGTGGACGCAATACACACACTAACGAACGTGCAAGCACATACATAGATATATACGAGCATATGTATACACATGCATACGTACATATATACACATAAATATGTACTATATCTAGAATTAAGAATACAGGGGAACAGGCGTAAAGTAAGTGAGTTGGCAGAAATCTGTTAGCCTAGAGAGCAGCATTGCTCGGCTGGAAGTTCCGCGCGAAAATCAGCCGACCAGTGACATGGTCAGATGACCACAATGCAAAGCGAATGACCAAAAATTACACTGATAAAAAGTTATAGCACAATAATATTTCTTTCAAAATTTAAAAATTTCAAAAATTTTTATTTATGGGTGCTAATACATGCAGCGTAGAGATTATTATAAATGCTATTTTTTTTATATACTAATGGTTGGAAAAATGATGCAGGGTCTCGCTGCAGCAGCATTAGTGGTAAGTTTAATGCCATGTCGACAACTATACTCCACTAAAAGTAACACGATAGTTGTAAAATATGGGCGCTGGTCTCACATTCATACAAATGGGGGAA
This sequence comes from Rhagoletis pomonella, assembly GCF_013731165.1. Taxonomy (NCBI): domain Eukaryota; kingdom Metazoa; phylum Arthropoda; class Insecta; order Diptera; family Tephritidae; genus Rhagoletis; species Rhagoletis pomonella. The sequence goes on from NW_023458564.1 coordinate 30,250,246, forward strand.
TCATCATACAAAAAATCACTGCAAATTTACGTGAATGGGAACTGAGCTGAAACAGATTATGCCAAAATATACTCGTTGTCCGATTATGAGCCGTAGGACATCAGCAGACCATATGTTTGTACGAAAGCGAGGTTATCATTGTCAGATGGCCAGGAAACGAAGGTATGGTATCTTATTGGAAATAGTGAATAACGAGCAGGAGGTGGGGCTCCCGCTACCATTTTGGTGGAGCAGAGCTCAAATTATAAGCAGTGCAATGAGTGTGTCCTACGAAGAACCTGAACCACATATACTGCATACACAGACAATTTGCTGTATATATATGACTTCAGGAACAAGCCCTCCACTTCTATACTCAGGGTTGAGACTCATTTGATGGAGGAAACGCCTAATGGTCATATTCTCTTCTCTTTTTTCTGACTTAAAGCTCAGTTAAGCATTTGCACATACAAAAATAGGCGTTTGGAACATATTCGTATTTATACTTAACTCAACGCATAGATATCTTCCCATTAAAAATTACATATATTTTTCGGCTCTTATTTCTCCTTCCCTCGCTCTCACAACCAAGCCGTGTGTCACTTTTATCGAATTGGCCTAGTTAAAAGCACACACCACTTTTTTGTTGTGCCGGTGTTATGAATGGTATTTAACACAGATAATACATTGGAAAAGATGAGAGAGAATTAATCCCATTTGAGAAATAACTTATTTTCGTAATATAATTTTACCGAAAAACTCTTATTTTGTTGTTCTTTCCAAAAATAGAAGTTTTTCCATATGTGTGCCAGTCAACCGATTTCTTGGCTTGGTTATTGTGGCCCATGCTTTCGAAAACAATCGGCCGTTTGTTGTTATTTATACAGCTAGGAACGTTAAAAATACTTAAAAAAAAACTATTTAAATACAAAATACAAGTACATTACAAGTAAATTAAACAATTGTATTTGAAATACTTAACATCTCTGCCTACAACAAAGCTAATGCAGTTTTCAGCACCTTCCATACACTTCCTCCCCTTTCGTAGACCTTTTTCTTCTTTGACCGATGATAAAAAAATAAGAATCAAAGCAAAAAATCAAAGCAGAGTAAAATCAAAGAACTTCTAAGAGCGAAAAGAAGGCGGAGGCGGTCTTGGCGGCGACCTCAATGCGGATCAGTGAACTGCGGTCGCCGAGTGCAAGAAAAGAAATGTCAACTGGGTCTGTTTTTTTATACGATTCTGATGCGGCAGGTTAATGGCATGCACATACGCACAAATGGCGGATACAAAATCGGATAATACATATGTATGTACATATATAGACAGCAAGAAGAAGAAGCTGCGTGTTCCCAGCAGTCGTAGCCATCTCCTTGGCTACTTCTGGAGTGGAGGTTTTTGAACCTTGGGCCTAAAATTGTACTGAAATCTGCATATGTTTTACATTCGATTTCCTAGTAGCTAGATGCCGTAAACTAGAATAATTTTATATTAGGCATTAACTTTTCTTCAGACAAGATGTGAAGATGGCGCTTAAATTTTCAATGCTGGGCTACGTTGAATATTTTATTTTATTTTTTTAAGAAATTTTTTTTTTGTTATCAACTCTTTGTACCCTATTCTGTTTCTTCTTTGTTAGTCTCCCCTACCTTCAGTCTTGCCTGCTAATGTTTTCAGGGCGAAGAATAATAGAGTTACCCTGTACGTCTGTACTAAACATTAGTTTTCTTTTCGAACAGTTGGGCCGTGTATACTTTGGATTATGTCGACTTTGGCACCGTCACGCGGTTTTCCTTGGCATTCAAGCAGCCATAAAGCACAGGAAAAAACTACGAAGAAAAATTTGCCTTAGCACCAGGTTTCGATGCGAGTATTTTTTCAATACATATTCATCACTTGGTTCGAATTTGTCGATACCAAAATTAATTGGTATCGCACGAAAAGTATCGAGTATATAATTGTATTTAATCGCTTCGTTTCATCAGTATGTATGACGTAGAGTAGATGAGGCATTGCGAACAAGAAATGTGGAATCAACGTTGTAGTTGAGTGTGAAATCAAAAAATAAAATGCCTCAATTTACGATTGAGTTTTTCTCGCGGTGCACCCCATTGCTATCTATTTGCCAACCCTGTTAAACGAACCGTAATGGAAAATGAATGAAAACTGTAAATAATTGGAAATGTTTTGCCAATGTTGATGCTGCTTTAGTATAGTAGATATTACTGATTACTGTACCATAGAGTATGTACATACATATATTCATACATATACTTATGTATAAGATCGATAGGCATACCTAGAAATAGTGAGAAAAATGTGCACTTTAAAGTGGAAATGGCATGAAATCTCACTGCCGCATCGCTATTTTCGCAGTAGCAGAAAGGCATTAAATAAAATAGCCAAGCGCAAAATTTCAAACAAACGGAAATTGAACATCAGAAGTCGGACTGGCTGGCATAGAATTGGGCCAGGTGGAGTGTGTCGCACTTGGTGATACCAGACCAGAGCGGCTGTTGCCACATATCACTGAATTTGTTCGCGACTGCGTCAGTTCTGTGTAATTAAGTTAATGCAACTGAATTTCGAATTTGTGACAAGCAAAAGGAGTACTGAAATACTTGTACATTTGAAACGAAGAGAAAGCAAAGGCAGGCAATAGCAACAGTGGGCTAGAGATTTCATAACACTGCACTCATATACACACACACATAATGCAGCGAGTTAACAATATGCCATGGATTCATAATAGGGGCACTTTTTTCCGTTTTATTTTGGCTTTGCTAATCAAAATTATCGAATTCTCTAATAAAAGCAACTGCTCAACAAAGCCTTTGATTTTTTGTAGCGCATGCCATAAACTTCATTATCAACTATCGTTTGTGCCCCAAACGGTAAAACGCTACAAAGCTTCGATACTGCACGTTTATTATCTGACAAAGCGTTAAAAGGTCCAACGTCAAAAACACAAACAATAAAGGAGCAACCTTCTTATTTACATACATATTTAGTTTCTAACGAATCCTTGTACAAACATATTTGCATAGTACTAATTTTCGTATGCCAGAGTTGCCACCCGGAAGTATGTATATTTCCGAACAAATTTTCAGTATAGAGAAATTTTTTATCTATATTATTTTAACTTAGCTTGAAGCCATGTAAAATAAATTTGTAATTAATCGAAATGTTAAATGTTCTTTATGCCAGGATTTCAATTCTAGATTCAGCATCTTTAATGTGCCTAACTCCCTTTTCAAAGTAAATAAATTTGTATTGTTTAATCCCACCCTACAGGAAATTAATAACTAATTGAAACTCTCACTTTTTCTCCAGCAACGAACTGATTTACTTAACGTGGCGTTGTCCTAGAAAGCGGTGAATTATCCGTCTCTGCATTTGATTTCAAATACTTCAAAATGCATTTCGCTTAAAGAACTTCAAAGTCAGTATGTTTCATTTGAATACGCTATCGTTCTGCACTTCACAGATCCTTTTTCATATTTCCAAGATACAAATTGTGTCTTTGAGTAAAAATGCTCACTGCAGCTGTTAACCGACTTCAAAAAAGGAGGAGGTCATTAATTTGTCAGTTTTTTTTTTTAATGTATTTTACGGCATAACTTCGGATCACGTTAACCGATTTCTATAATTATTTCAAAGAAAGGTGGTACTTTATAGGTGTTTCGGTTTCGTTTTTTGCTTGAAAATTACTTGTTTCAAAATAGTTTTCCAATTATTTGATTTAAAAAAACACTTACTTCCGTCAGGACAATGAATGACTGAAGAGAGTCATAGCACATAAAAATCAGCTGGTAAATTTTGTTCCATAGGTAAAGTCTTTTAGACCCTGAATTAACAAAACTTTTATGATTCGGCACAATGATAAAAAAGGTTGACTTCCCTCTGTCAGGGTACAATTTTGATCAATAATGCGGATCAACGTTGCCGTTTGTCTATGCTATAATTTGCAGCTCTCACTCTGCCTATTTTCATTGACGACACTTAACGAATTGCAGAAATGGCGCTAAATCCAAATATTGAGTAAATTTTGGAACACCCTATATATACTATCTATATGTAAGTACATGAGAAGGCATCATAGTCGCTTGCATCGCTTTCATCTGTCCTAGTAGTCGTTGTAATTAAAATTGTTTGCAAACAATTTTGTAACACGGTAGCGTACATGCTGTTTGCCCCACGCCATTGTCATTGCCTAAAACTATGGGCCTACTATTGCAACATTCGCTTTATCTGGCGATAGAATTTAATGTTGCTTTTCCCACCGGCTCTGGTTTGATCCATTTTCTACTTATATTTACTTTTTATCAGAGACCCGTGATCAAGCAATTTTAGTGAATGCGCAAATATATTATTTTGTTGTTATTGAGAAGAAAACTCATATTTGGAAAACTTTATTCCAGTTTTAAAATACGTCGGTGTGCATTTGAAATTTTGCATGCAAATGCCATGTAAAAAAAATCAGGTCTCACTAAAAATGTTATAACCAGGACCGAAGAAAATAAGCAAGAAAAAATCCATTTTAAGCGCTTAGATAAGCACTAAAACATTGGTCAATATGCTTGCAAATATGCTCGCAAAACAACAAAAAATAAATACACCAATGCTTCCCGTAGAGACAATCCATTGGTTTTAAGTTTTTATATTCAAGCAGAAATGAAATCGAATTTACGAGTTAATAAAAACTAAATCTGTTTTTTTGTTTTATTATTATTTTCAAACATTTGTTTAGTTCGAAGAATACAAAAAGCCTAAGAAATGGTCAAGAAAAATTTATAGATCCCAATTTCTTAAGCTGTGGGGCGCTTAAGCTTAAGCGCGCTTCCACTCCGCTGCACCTGGGTTCAAACCTTGGTCAAAGCAACATCGCAAAAAATATAGAAAAACGGTTTTTTCTTAACAGCGGTCGTCCCTCGGCAGGCAATGGCAAACCTCCGAGTGTATTTCTGCCATGAGGTCCCTCCGCTTTGTGTGACAACACCAAGGCGCACGCCACAGCTCGGAGGAGAATCTCGGCCAAACACTAACATACATATGTGTAAGCGCCAATCTATTATTATTATTAATTTCTTAAGAAGTACGAAGTTGTTAAGAAATTTGCTACGTTTTCCACCATGGTTTGCTAAAATTTATTTGTGAAGAGTACAAGGCACCCTTGTTTTAAACAGAAATCCACATATGCCCGATCCATTATTTCGTAAGGAAAAATTTGATACAAAAAACGCAATTTCAAACAAAACAATTTTAAAAAACATTCTGGGCAGTGTGGTCAATAGTGTCTACAGTCGATAGTTCTCTAGTATAAAATATGTATAATTAGTATGTAAGTATGTAGGTATCTGATCAAAGTAATAGTTTACCTTTTTACCGTCTAGTTCGTGTGTACCTTGTGTTAGAACCTTGTCAACGCTGGCTGGATCACTGAATGTTATGAAGCCGAAACCTCTGAAAGTGAAAGAAAAAACTACAATTAAATTTACTAGATTTTTTAAATTTATAACATACAAATAGATCTCAAAATTTAAGTGCAATAAATACATGACAAAAGTTTTGAAGTACCAAATTTTTTTCAATCTATCTATGTAGATTAGACCACTTCAAAAACATAAATAAAAAATACTGTAATGCCCCCGCAATCGGACCCAGATTTTAGTATTTGACATAGTAATGATCTTCCATAAATCTCCCCTCTCTGCAATAATTCTAAGAGGTTGCGCATCGAGTGTTTATTTTTTCCATAGGAATAACACGTAATATTTAAAATGAGTTATTCTCTTTTGAGGTCAATATATTTTTCTTGGATCGATCACAACGTCGGAAACTTTAAGAATACATTGATTACATGCAATTTAAGTGTTATGGAGGCTCATATTCTTTAAATTCCCGTTGTCTTGTTTATCGCTTGGTACGGGGTATTTAGATTTTTTACAGTAATTTCCAACAGTTTTCAATGGTAGGTAATTAAATGAGGAAGGATTACTATCTCCCAGCTATGTTAACATTTTTATTCCCGCTTTGTCAAAATATTTCACTACTTCTCCCAAAAAAAAGTTACATTTATAGTCTCTCATAAAAACGAAAGTTACGGTTGATTTCAAGAAAAACCTTAACCAGCCGGATGGCTCCCAGTACGTTAACAGATAAAAAATGAAGATTTGGAATTTGAGATAACAATATAAAGAAGGGAACTGCCACCCAGTTTGAGGATGTGAATGATATTTTATAATATGGCATTTATCAGTGAATCATCCGTCAAAAATTGTGAATATAAGCAAAAAATACGCAGTCGTCTATACTTTTTCTTCAGATAAGTAAAGAAATATCGTCTAGAATCGAAAATAAGTGGCAACCTTACATTATTATCCTAAGGTATAACATTTTACATATAGGGAAGTCATTGTTTAAGCACCTTCTCTTGGCACCCGTGAATAGTAATATTTTACCTTTTTTTCTAAACAAAAAATTAGACAAATATTCGATTCAAAACAAATGGCAACCCTACTTAAAATATTTATTGAATTAGGGACATTTAAAATATCTTCCATTTGATACCCATATTATGATATTTTAATTAATTTGTAACTTATATGAATCTTTTCGGTTATAGTGCCTATTCAGATAACCTTAAAATCCATAACATTATCTATATACAAAATTGCATCAAAATCGTTATAGCCGTTTTCGAGAACCCTATAGATATATACAACATACATATATACAAGAATTGCTCGTTTGATGCAATATAAGAAAATAATAACGGTATTTTTGGAATTTTGGGGAATTTTTAAAAAATGGGCGTGGCACTGCCCACTTACGCCTACATGAGTGTATCTCGGTAACCGGTTCATCAATATCTACCAAACTCGACAAATTTATCACCCTTGGCGCCGGAAAGCGATATCTTTTACTTGCGCCGGGTATAAAAAGTTCGGTCTCGCCCGAACTTATACAGTTTATTTTAAAGATTGAAAATTTGAAAAGGACAATCAAGTGTTGCTTGATATTCTCAAATAATAGAGATATGCGCTGATCGTTTCATTTTTTTTAAATATTCGTTATTCTGCATTTGAGAAGAATTGTTTTTAATCTTTTCAATAACACCAATGCCTTCCCGTAGAAGCAAACC
>NW_023458564.1:30262369-30275140 GCF_013731165.1 Rhagoletis pomonella
CGACAGAAACCGAATTGGTTATTTACAAAAATGAATCTGTCGACAGGTTTGGAATTTTATCTTTGAAACGCCACACTTTTCTTTGAAATCGCTTTATTAGTTCTCGTGCAATAAGCGTTTTTGTGAAGCTCTAAAAATTACAACTACAACATTTGAACATAGCCCCCATACCTTAAGGTAAGACGTACTCTACGTCAAAAGCTTGGAAACCCTGAATAAGCAAAAAAAGGGTAATTCCAAGCAGAGGCTTAAACTATATGTATGTAATCGAATAGAAAATGACAACTACGGAAGTTTAAAGCACAAAAATAAAATAAAAAGTATTTGAATCTGTTAGTATGTCCTTTACAGACTCCAGAGCTCTTGAACCAATTGACTTCAAATTCATAGTATATATTTTTACTGGGGTCTATTTGGAATAGAGAAAAAAATCCGTAGGTGGCGCAGGAGTCGAGAAATCCGATTTTATTTATATTTAGAACGTGTATTACCCTTACGAATGGCAATATTTTTTTCAAAAAATTATCCCGGTAGGTGTCGCAAGAGTCGAGCTTTCTCTAAAAAACCTATTTACAGTCTGATTTGATCCAAAGTCAGAATATGTATAACCCTTATGAATTGAAGTATTTTCTTTGAAAATTATCCTGATAGGTGGTTCAGGTATCGAGATATTTCGAAAAACCGTATTCACAGTTCGACTTGATTCATATATTAACCACGTATTTTCTCATAAAATTGGTCTGACTCGTGTCACTGCAATGGAATTTTTCAGCGTATATTAATAAGGCAAATTAAAATATTTTGATCCATAATTTTTTCGGTAGTTGCAATTAAAATCAAGCAATACTTTATATACGTATGCATGTATGTATATCTAAACACAGAATTTATAGTCAGGTATAAATATTTAAGTTTTAATGCCGCAAAGTAGGAAAAGTGGTTGAAGGATGGCAAATAGTATTCATCTGTGTAACATTGTAACGACGAAACGCTATCATTTTCTGGGGCAATGTATGTATAATGAGGCAATGATTTAGTTTGAAGCCAAATATTTGGAAATGAATGAAAAGACCCTCATTCAAGTTGATATGATTTATAAAAATGATGTTAGTTACAAGCTAAATCATTTAGGGAGAGATTGAAAATATGACTCGCAAGTACATTTGACATCTAAAGTATATTGACACATTCTAAACTACATTGGTTTTTTACTGAAATACATTTGATGTTTTCTAAAGTACATTTGTTTCTTTCTAAAGTACATTTGACTTATCCAAAGTAAATTTGGCGCTTTCTAAAATCAAAATTATGCTTTCTAAGGTATGTTTGATAATTCCTAAGTACATTTAACGCCACTAAAGAACATTTTACTGTTCTAAAGTCCATATGATACATTCAAAAATCGAACTGATGTTTTCTAAAATTGAAAAAGGTGTAGTTTGTCTAATACTGGGAACCAAATCCATTAACTCAAAGAGGCGGTTGTCATTGTTGCCCCATCCATCGCTCTTGGAAAATAGCAATTCTGTGTGTGGATTATATAATTCAGCTTTATACTTTAGACGATTTTTGAAACTTTGACCTCGTTTTTCTCAAAATCTGTTGGAAACTTTACACTTACGGATTCGTAATCACCACATAACCCAATTTCAAAATTTTCCAACACTTTTCGTAATACCACCATGAACTATACGTTTACCAATGTTATGAAAGATGAAAGATTTTTCGGATTCAAAGAATCCAACAATATTGGGAGTGGCGAATAACCAATTTTTAATGATTTAATGTGAATAAACAATAAGAATACTTGTTTAATATATTGTTTACTTCGGCTTTGCCCTTTAGACACTTAAAAAATGGGCGGGACCATTCCGCTTTTTACGAAATCGGTACCCGGTACCAAAAAATTGTATGTCTTTGAAATTAGTAACCGGTACAAAAAAAAAACGATTTAATTTTTAAAATAACCATAATAAAATTAAATTGGTAGTCTTTACAAAAAAAGTTTCAAAAAATTACGATTACTTCTTGCATATTTCTACATTTTTACATTTGTGCGGCAGTGCTAGTAAATATTAGTAGTTTAGTTAATTAAAAATATTTTTTGTCAAATCGAGAGATACAATATTTTCTTTTTTTGATTAAAATATTTTTCTGAACAGCATGTTACCATTTTTATCTTGTGTGGAATGTTTTCCAACTTAAGTGCAATATTGACTGTACTATTTACCGTTTGTTTTCGGTCTGAAGATATTTTCTGAGAAATTATTAAAATTCAAATTGTTTTCACGTCACATCAAACGATGGCTCATCCGAAAAAGAACTGTTCCAATTAGGAAAATAGAAAGAAAGTTTACAGAACTTGCGGAAGTAAAATAACTTTCGGAAAAAAGGATCCAGCATCAATATTCCGAAAAAAGGAGTAGCTCCGATTTTAAATTCTACGTATTTTCGATCGGCAGTCATCCCAGTCAAGTCGATTTTGTATAAATTTGTTCGTCATTTTGCCCGGCTCAGGCACAGCGTGTTCAATATACTGCCGTCCAAATCATAAAAGCCAAAAGCTTTTTCTGCTGGTTTTCTCTTCTTCTCAATTTTACGCTCTATTTTGATTTTACGCTCTCGCTGCAATTCTTTACTGGAAAAGTTACTATACACACCTACTATTTACGTATTAAACTGATATCTGACATCAAGTGTTGACAGTTTGCAACTTGACAAATAAATGATTAAAGAGAAAACGCTTATAGTTTGAGCACCCGTCACGTTGGCATGCCCCTTTAGTAATAAATATAATATTCTCGAAATATTAAAACAAAACAAAGTTGCACAATAGTATTGTTTTATTTCGCGGGTAAATTAACGGCAATTAGAAACTCCAAGTGTAGCCAAGTTGTACTTCACCAGGTATTTCCAATCCATATAGGGCTCTCTCTTCCACTGCTACCACAAGCTGGCACCGTAACAAATATTTTCAGGACAAAATAAATGTGTAAATTTTTAGAGATTTAAAACCTGGAAAACGATTTTTCAGTACCAAAAGCGGTAAATTTTACTAATTTTTAGGTACTTTCTGCATACGTATGTATAAGTGGAGTGCTTATGTATGTATATTGTGAATATAATTTATTTGTATATTTAACTTTGAGGTGCTCACCTTAGTTTATTTCCTTAAAAAAAAACTAAAAATGCCCGTATTTTTCCTCACTGCCAATGAGTGTCTAATTATTGTATGCATACGTATCAGCGAACACTTCCATTGTGGAATATTTAGTTGAAGAAAAGTTGGAATTTAATATTTAATTGGTATGAAAAGTAAAATTAAAAGCTCATCAATGTCGTCAATTCCATTTCTCAACGCCAACCAAGCGCACACTTGTTCATTCCTATGTTGGTCCATAGTTTGAGGCACTTCGACCCTCATTCCATTTCACTCATTTCGCTTACTACCGCAGCTATATACTTCCTTGACTGCTGTACGCACATTGATAAGACTGCAATTGTTAATAGGATAATAAATGCTCATTTCCTTCCACTTATAATGGCAACGTCAGCAGCGACGATGCCAGCAAAAAACATTTCTTTTGTGGCGATATTTTAAGCTACTTCATTATTTCAGCATTTCCTTATATTTTTTTGCTTTACTTTTAAAATGTTTGAAAGAATTTTATCATTGAAAATTTTCTTAGCAGCCAGCGCTGGAATGCCCTGAATTTTAAAAGCAGCTTTAATTAAAATTCAATCAACTAACTTACGATGCTTTTAGAAACATTTAAATTCAGCTAAAACAACTCGACTACAAACTATGCTGTTGTGCGTAAGTGGTTTCTTCAGAATTTTAATACCACAAATGCAACTGTGGCGGGTTTGTTGCTGCTGCTGGTTGTCTGGTCGGATGCCTGGTTGGTTGGCTGTCGTAAGCTTCATTTTCTTAATGACACTCTCAGAAATACTCTCGCACGAACACACGCTTATTTGAATATATGTATGTATGTATGTCGGCAAAAATTCTCAAAATGACAAAAATTCTTTTATAACACCAACAACAATATATTTTGCATCAACTATGGGTAGCTCGCTTGCCACGAGCCATGCGCCACGAGCTTCAGCCACCAAGCAGCATGCCACTTGGTCAAAAAGGCGTCGATGAACAACCATACGCAATGTTGGAGATATATGTGTATACAAAAATATTGCTATGCTTAAGTATGCACGAGTTTGTTTGCATACACATGCGTGCATGTGTTATGCAACTAACTCCTTTGGGTATGGCTTGTATCTGAATATCCTGATGCACAGACATTTTCTGCAAATTCACTTGCTCATGCATGCATCAACACATCCACTTAAATGCCGCATGCCTCGACACCGACATGTATGTACGAGTAACCAACAACAATCAAAGTAACTCTACTCAAAAGCAGCCACCATGGTCGCAAGCCAAGAGCCAAGAGCCAAAGCTACAAGCAGTAGCGCCTCGAACATTTTTACTTAACTTTCCTTTGCATTGTGTTACTCTGCCTGTTGTTGCTTTTATTGTTCTTGTTGTGATAAACTTATTCTTGTTAAATATTTAATTAAAACGCTTATTATCTCGCACTGCATTTTAATGAGTCTCCCATCTCGCCAACAGCCAAGCCAATTCTCCCTTCATACAAATAAATCGCGTCTCTATTACAGGGTTGCCAACAAATATAATTCGAGTTCATTTCATTTTGCTCGCATGAGCACCTTAAAAACTAAATGACCTTTCGAGTAATTTTTCGTCTAATAATAATTAAACCCCGTTCAAAACCAGTGCCCATATCCACCCTTTCCATTATGGTGACCTGCAAAATCATCATTCGGACGGCCTAAGCTATTTCTGTATTGTTCGCTATTTTCTTCTGATTATTCCTTGCCTTGTGATGCCTTTAAGCTTGTAACTACTAGCCGTTCCATGCGTCGAGTAAGAGCGGTTGCCGGGTAAGGTTTCTATCGGATGAAAAGCTGCTGGCTCTTCGGATTGGTTTAGGTAGTAAGCTGCCTTACCAGCCTCGTTGTGGAGGAAGTAGCGGTCCCTTTCGGCCTCTCTGTATGTCATTGCACCGCATCACAGCTCACACCTCGTTTTAAGTGCTATACCGGCGTCATAAAACCCCTCTCCTGCACAAATCATCCTGAGTACAGGTTAACTTAACTTAACCGTACTGCCACGTCATTCAGCTGTCCATGAAATATACTGCCAGCTCCTATGGTTCAGTGATTTCGTACTGGGGAGTAGCCGGTATATGGCGCGGAAACATGGACAATAAAAAAATCTGATAAGGCGGCTCTTGGAATTTTGGAGAAAAAGATTCTGCGTAAGATTTATGGGCCTTTTCGCGTTGTCGATAGTGAATTCCGCAGGCGTTTGAACGATGAGCTCTATGACCTTTACAACGTCGTGGAAGAAATGCAGCAAATTGAAATAGAGTGGCTACCCTGGCTTAATCATGTCCTACGGATGGATAGAAACGCTGCACCTCTGGAAGTATTCAACGCGATACTGGTAGAAGAGGATGAGGAAGACCTCATCAGCATTGGAAAGGCCAGGTGGAGAAGTACTTGGCTTCACTTCTTATTTCCAATTGCCTTCAGTTGGCATAGAAGTGACATGACAGGAATGCTTTTTTGCACTCCGCCAAATCCGCTTAGGCGCCTACAGCCGCAAAAAAGAATGAGAAGAGTAGCCGACATCCTTTGGCTCAGAAGACTTTTTATACCCGAGCGCACTTGTGCCCAAGGGTATATTAATTGTGTTCACATAACGGTTGTTTGTAACAGCCAAAACGAATCGAGATAGATATAGACAAATGTATACATAAATGATCAGAATGAATATAGAAATCGATTAAGCCATGTCTGTCCGTCTGTCAGTCTATCCGTCTGTCCGTCCGTCTGTCCGTCCGTCCGTGTACACGATAACTCGAGCAAAAATTGAGATATCTAAACGAAATTTGATACGTAGGTTTCTGTTAATCCAAGGTAGGTTGGTACTGAAAATGGGCGAAATCGGACTGTAATCACACCCACTTCCCATATAACGGTAATTTCCAGAAATACGAAAACTGCGATATTTTAGTAACTGCTGAATATAATTCACTCAAAATTGATATTTACAACAATTTTTAGATGAAAAATAAGAATATTATAAATTTTTGGAAAATGGGCGTAGCCACGCCCGCTTATGGTTACATGTGTATATCTTGGTAACCGCTGCACCCATTTCTTCCAAACTTAGCTGTTGGCCCTGGTACAGCATACTAAATGGCCGAAAATTTAAAAACTGGGAGAATAACCACGCCCACATCCCATATAACGGTAATTTAGAGAAATACAAAATCTTCTATAAATCAGAAAATATAAAAGGTAACTTATTCAAAATTGATGCTCGCAACAATTCTTTACCAAGAAATACGTTTATGGTAAAATTTTGGAAAATGGGCGTGGCACCGCCCACTTATGACTACATATGTGTATATCGGTAACCGTTCTAACAATTTGTACCAAACTCAGTATTTTTGTTGTGTTTGCCACATAAAAGCAAAGCGTTGAAAATTATTGAAATCGGACTAAAATTACGGCCGCGTATCGTCATTCTGCAAATCCGCGTAACTGACATTTGCTGCCAAAAATTGGATTTGCTCACACAAGCTCTTGGCTCAATCCTTATCCATTCGTCCTGAAATATTCTAGCCAGAAATGCGAATGCTTTATAAAAAAGAGAACCATTTTGAAATATAAGTGTTTTTACGCTCTAGAAAATAATTTCTTCAACTTCACATACGCGGTTTTGCATTTTGCTGATACACGGTTTTGCATTTTGTTGATACGCGGTTTTGCACTTTAAACGACGATATATTTAATACTTGCGCCGGGTATTTAATGTTCGGCTCCACCCGAATTTAGACTTTCTTACTTGTTTTATTTTAAAGCGCAGTTGTGAGCGATGAGACGATGTGGATTTCCCTTCTATGTGGAGAAGCCCGGAAAGTGAATGCTCACATGGATCTCCAGCATATCGATGCATGATAACGTCCAGTCGCCCCGCTAGAATCCTTCTATGTTTTTGCAGAAGTTTTGCCAAAATTCGCGTTTCGCCCTCTTGGAAAATGTTAGTGCATTCTTATAGCGTTGTCAAAAACCTATTCGCTTGGCTTAATTGAAAAGCCTCTTGCTGTTTTTCCTCAGTGCTGAGATCTCAAGTGGCGGAACACTGACTGGGGAGGGCGCTTGGATAAGTTCGCTGCTCCATTAGTTTTTGCCGATGAGTCGAGCTCACTGAGAAAAACATTTTTCGTGTTGCAAAGACACCCTTCAAAAGCAGGACTTATCGTGGGAAGCGATCCATGTTGAGGGGCCAACAGCCTAGTTTTATATTTTGCTCAGTAAATTCGTTTCGTGTCCCTTTATTAACTCGTTCTAAGTGTTTCTTCTTGTTCGTTAACCTACCTGCTTACCGAGCCAATCACAGTGGTTTTTAAAATACAGTTGGCGGACCTCGGTTATTCCCTAATGCAGGCAAGTGCTAAAAGAGCGCCATACAATGCAACTTAAACCCACTGGCTGAAAAGTTTATATGAAAAAGGTATCGTCCAAAATATCATCGCGAATCCAGGAAGCAAGCGCCTCTAGTGGATTTGCAAAAAACTAAATGTATGCATATGTATATTCCCTTGCACTCTTAGTATTCCGTACAAAGTCAATGTACTAAATAATTTGACAATCTCTCAAATGCTTGCTTTCTCGATATTACAATAAATCGCGCTATTAATGGGCATTCTCAATGGAAGTGTTGCATGTAAAATAGATAAAATTGAGTTGGTAACTCTTTCACGTTTGCTTTTTGCCGACGTTGTTGCCTCAAAGAACAAGTACGTTTTCACAGCGCGTTTGCCTTACTTACTTTGTAGCCTTGTTGCTTACTACTCTTGATATCTTCTTTGATTTTTTTTTGTATTATATTGTACTTTGTTGTTTCTTCTGCATCGTCGGGCTCGACGCACGTTACCCAAAGCTTGGCAGTGATCTGCTTGCATGCCTCCCTCCCTCGCTAACCTCAACCGCTTGGCATTTTCAGCATAATCTGGATATTAGAGGGCGATCCCCGTCTACCTCTGTAGCCGCAAAGTGACTATCTCATTTACGTATATGTATAAGTATGTATGTACGTTTAAGGACTATACGTGCCACATTTATATATCTATAAGTATGTATATACTATATGTATATCTATAAGTATGTGTATACAGGTATTCGCATCTAGTGCTCGTACATTGAGTATGCTGGTTTGCTGTTCTAGCTCCTGTGCCCCGACAGCTTGTGTCTCTCCATTTCGCTGCCACTAATGCGCACCAAACACTTTAGTTTAGCTTCAGCTTACCCCCGCCGTTGTGCCCCAGCACTTCGTCAAGTTTCATCCAGCAACCAGACCAGCGTAATTAACGACGATTCTATTGCAATTGTGGCAATTGTTTTTGGCTTTGATTCCCAGTGCTGCTGCCACTTTTGCTGCTACCAACATTTCTTCCTCATCCCACACTTCTTCTTCCTTGCTTTCACTGCGCTTTACTACTTTTATTGCCACTCTTCTGCTAGTAGTTTCCCAACTTTTCGTTATTGTCATTGTTATTATTGTTGTTATTATATGTATATTTCTGTTATGCTTTGATGTGCATATTCTGTTTCTGCTCTGTGGTATGTTGCAAATAGCGCAAAGATTTGTATTTTTTACTTGCATAATATTTATTTGTAGTTCGAGTTGTTGCAAAATAATTTCGCTGTTGTGGCACTTCTAATATATATTTTCATTTTTTCAAGTGATGTGGTTCTAGTCCTTGTTTTTTTCTTTCCTTATGAATGTGGGTACAAACATTTTCACATACATAGGTACATGTTTCTGTATGCATGTTGGTGTACTTCTTTCGATGCTGGGCGCCTCCTCAGCTCAGTACTCACTACGAATTTTATTACACTCTCATTTACTATAGTAAATACATTTCAGCCAACGTCGGGCTGTGTCGATTTAGCCATGTCCGTCGCTCCGCTTGTTTGAATGCAATCTAGTCCCTCAGTTTTACAGATATCCAACTCAAATTTGGTAAGTGGGCAAAATCGGACAACTATAACATATAGCTCCCATACAACTGATTGTTCAGATTGAAGACTTTTTGTTATCTCATCCATTTATGCAGAGGGAAGATTAACTTTTCACTTATTGTCAACACAATGACAAAGATCAGGTGGGTTTTTGGGTTCGAAAAACGAGAAACCAAATTGATTATGTTGTGATAGACGGATGACACGTTGCCAGTATTTAAAACGTACGTACTCTCCGAGACCCAAACATCGACCCGGACAACTATCTTCTTGCAGCCGAGATAGTCAAATAGGGCGCCCGGACGCAACACGCGATATGTGGGACCGCTATACGGAACTGAAGAGGTGAGCGCGACCTATTTGAAGCAATAAGAAGAGAGCAACCGAAGTACGTGAGTGCGCAGAGCTTGAAATGCTGGCCGACAGGAAAAATGCTCGTAAGTTATCAAGAGATTTATGGTCTGATTATGCATACTTCGCATCACTTCGCAAAACTTCGCATAAACTCCAAATTGTAATTTCGTATGTACTTTCTATGTATTTTGTATGTATTCCATTGCCCGGAAATTAGCAAAACTTTTAAAAACTTAGCGATGTGTTGAGTTGAGGTTTTGCTTCACATTTTCTTAAGTTACATATTTATTGCACTGGTACAAATAGTTGTGCGAAGTATGCATTATCAGACCTTTAGGCGATTTACGGAAGGTTTCAATACCAGTGCAAATTAAGAGCAACCAGGCGAACTAGTGAAACTTTTGGAGAAGTCGAACCTGAGCCGGCTGAGAAATTTATAATCGGCATCAGTTGACACAGAACAGAAACGACTTGCGATATACTCTTTACAAACCTCCGTGACTAAGCAAAATATTTGTGGATTACTTGAGGTGGGTCTACAATTTGTGCAGTGGCTTTCGGCACTCCCGCCTGAAAAAATAGCTAGTGCAATTTTACAGAAGCTTCTATACACCTTAACTTCGTTAGACAAAAACCGCAGCCACCCGAATTGGGTAGTTGCATGGTTCATATTCAATCTGAAAAGCAAGAGCTACGTGACATTATAATGCTACCTAGGAGGCTAATTTTTGTGCAACAAAATTTTTTGCGTCATAGTCTATAAGAGCTGATTCCTATAGATTTTTGTAGGCAGAATCGGAATCTGACCTTAGAAATTTCAGATCGGCTCTTGTTTTTAAGACATTTGATTTAAATTTCTACTTTAAAAATATTAAAATCAGGGACCGAAAACAACAGTTATGTTTTTTTTAACAGTTAAGGTTGGCCAAATATTTTTATGGCCGAAATAAAAGTGCTTTCCTAATAATAAACAAACCGATTACCAAAATTAAACAAGTTTATTATCAAATGAAAGAGAACTAAAATAACATTAAAACTTAAATGTTTGAACCCGTTGCGTATTTTTTTCAACTTGTTTTTGTAACTTATGTTTATAGAAGCTAAATTTTTAGCTTTTGTTCTAAAAGAGCAATGTTTAGATTTTTTTACACATTTTTCAAAAGATTCTACCAAACCCCATTATTCCTTTATAGATGTCTAAAAAATGTCAAAAAAAAAGTTTATTTTGACACTTTGAAGCCAAAATATCTCAAAAACTGGTGCCAATCTAATATTTCATATTCTGATTCTACGAAAAAATCCAATAAGAATCCAGGGTTCACTTCCCGCGCCGCAAAAATTTTGGAAATTTTGTTGGCCTGGGTAGATAATATATCAGCTACAGGTTGATTAATAAATAAGTGAATACTGAAAAATAGAAATCCATGTTAAACCATGCCTCCCCTATCGTTTCTCCTGTCATACATATTATTTTTCTAACCAGGGTTTGAAAATGCTGTAATTTTTTCATTTGATTTACTTTTGCTGTGCTTTGACTTCGGCATGTATGATATCGAAAGCAAAGCAACAGCAATTCGGAAAAAAGCAAGTGCTTTGGCTGTCGTTTTGCTGTAAAATTTCGAAAGCAACCAGACAGTTAAAAAAACAATATGTGAAAGCACAACGACAGCGCAGCGGCAGCAAAGTAACAGCAATTCGACTATCACTTGATCGTGAAACATCAAATTGGCAGAAATATGTATGCATGCACAAATGCACTACCCTTTAGTTGTTCTGGTGACAAGAGACGACCATAAGCCAACTACGACGATGCATTACCGATTGCTAGGCAATTCGCTAGCGATTGGTAATCGCCAATTTCACACCAGATAATCGCTAGCGAAAGGTCAAGGCAAAGGAATTGATACTGCAATATTTGTGTGTACTCACTCCTGGCGAGTCAGCGATAATACACCATGCTGCAAAGCTTCATGTGCACAGGATATTCAAGCAAATCTCAGCACAAGAAAAGTGCTATCACAGCAAATCAAAAGCAGTAACTTCAATTTACTAAATTGTTTTCAATAAACTGCCGACAAAAAAGCAAAATAAAACTTTCAAAGTCACAGCGAAAGCAAATCAGTTTGAATGAAAATCAAAAATTTCAAAGCGAAGAAAAAGCAAAAATAGTAGTGCTGTTGCTGCTGGGCTGACAGTTTTTCAAACCCTGTTTCTAACTAACAAATGTGAGTGAAGAGCGGTATCTGAGTGCGTGGGCATTCTATTATAATCAGCAGGTCTACTCAAATCTATAAGTTCGTTACGCCAACACAGGGTGCATAACGTTGTACTTCTAGTACAATGAAAAATTGTGTTTACTCTAAATTAAAATAATATTTATGTTCCCCTGGCAATAAGGAATCAGAATTCTGCACAGCGTATGTGTAAAATTGATTATAATTTCCGACCGGAAAAAGAAATAAGCAAGTTCTTTTCTAATCGCTCTGTTTGCCCTCGCCGAGGAATGGCAGACATTGTAAGTAATTAGTGCGAAGTGCAGGAAAAATTTAAATGAAAAGAAATTAACACTTAAGAAGTAAACGGCGCCCTGTTGCACACTTTATAACACAATTTTCGACTCATTTACAACAGCGATTGTGTTTGACGATTGCGTTCAACCGGCAATAATACAAAGTTCCCCGCCTACCATTCCAAAACTTCTGTTCACTTCAGACAATTCCAAAACATCACTTCTACATAAGTTTATATATTTTCCTGCCGTCTCCCTTTTTCCCTCGCACAAATTCCAACGTATCACACTGATGCTGATTTTGTATGGGCGCTGGCGGAGTGCTTCCTTGTGTCAATTCATCTACTGGCGGGGCGTGTTTTCTGGCACCTTCGAGTTGTTGTTGTTGTTGTTGTTTGCGCAGTTAAGCTTAAACTTTTTCAAAATTTATTTGCAAGTTTTCTAATTTGTTATTCTCCCATTTTAATATCCAATCTCATTTACTAGAGTCATTTATTCAGCATACCATCCGCTTCACTCCACCTGAGCTTAAACTGTTAGCGCTAGTGCGTTGGGAGGTGCTGCCGGTACAAGTTCACCTTTCAAAAGACAATAAATATAAGATGGCGTCTATATGTATGAGGAACATAAGTATATATGTATGTATGTAAGTATGAATGCATATGGCTGCAAATGTTGGGGTGGGTGCAAGTAGAAATAAGTGTCGCTGTGGCCGCTATTTTCGCACGCAATTGTTGCTTTCGTCGTACATACATATACATAGATACTTCGTCGCTGTTGGCATTTTT
>NW_023458564.1:30275240-30277350 GCF_013731165.1 Rhagoletis pomonella
TGTATACACATCAAACTTCATGAGTACCTGGTACTCACGCCTTTTTTTTTTAATCTTTTCAATAACACCAATGCCTTCCCGTAGAAGCAAACCATTTGTTTTAAATTTTTGTATCCAAGCAGAAATGCAATTGAAGTTACTTACTTATAATAATTAATAAAAACCAAATCTGCTTTTATGTTATCATTTGTAAACAACGGCCAAGAAATGGTCAAGAAAAATTTATTGCGCCAAATTATCTTAGGTGGTACGAAATTTTTAAGAAATATGCTACGTTACCTACTATGGCTGTAAAATATCAGATGGACACTACTATTTACTTACACGAAATAATAGCAATTTATTTCTTTGCCGTTTTCTTAAAAGGTCCGTACTTAGCTTTATACATTGAAATAAGCAAAATAAGCACGATCCTTAAAAAAAAAGGAACAGTCCAGCGCCTTCGTCTTGGTCTGCAGGCTGTATCGGAGATACAGCCGCTATATTTAAACGTAGAATACGTGATATGGTTATTGATAACAATATCAATAGAAAAATCGATAAAAATATTGGTAACAAAACCAATAAAAATATCGATAAAAATATCGACAACAAAATCGATAAAAATATCGGTAACAAAGTCGATTATAATATCGATAGCAAAAACGATAAAAATATCGATAACAAAACCGATAAAAATATCGATATCAAAATCGATAACAAAATCGATAAATAATCTATAATAAAATCGATAACAAAATCGATTAAAGTGTCGATAACAAAATCGATAAAAATATCGATCATTATATCGATAAGAAACGGAAAATATCGATAGAAAAATAAATAACAAAATCGATCATTATATCGATAAGTTCCGAAAGTATCGATAACAAAATTGACAAAAATATCGATAACAAAACCGATGACAAAATCGATTAAAATGTCGATAAAAATATCGATCATTATATCGATAAGTGAAAATATCGATAGCAAAATAAATAACAAAATCGATCATTATATCGATAAGTTCTGAAAATATCGATAACAAAATCTATAAAAATATCGATAACAAAATCGTTAGCAAAATCGATAACAAAATCGATAAAAATATCGATAACAAAATCGATAACAAAATCGATAATAAAGAGATAACAAAATCGATAAAAATATCGATCATTATATCGATAAGTTCCAAAAATATCGATAGCAAAATCAATAACAATATCGATAAAAATTTCGATAACAAAATCGATAAAAAAACCAACAAAATATCGATTATATCGATAAGTCCCGAGAATCCCTAAAATCCCGAAATAGTTCCGAGATTGAGTCTCTGTGCCTTTATCTATATCCTTTTCTCTACAACTACCTTTATTTTAATCTTTCTTCCTCTATCTTCATCTATACTTTTATCGGTATCCTCATCCGTATCTTTTTCTTTATATTTATCTTTGTTTTTATTTTTATGTTTATCATATCCTTCATATACATATTCCCCTTCACCTTTGCACTTATACATATAAGTAAAGTGTTTAAATTTACCTTGGTCTTCATGTTTGCCTTTATCTTTACTCAACTTTGTTTTTGTGTTTATTTTTACCTTGGCCTTTATCCTTTTCTTTATCTATGTACGTCCTCACCTTTACTTTTATTCTTGGATTGGACTTTTTCTAAATGTTGTTTCACTTCGAAAAGTCTTCGCGTATTATGCATACATGTGTTCATATATGTATGTACATATGTATGTATAGACATACATAGATTACTAAAAATAGAAACAGATCCACATTAACTGCAATCAACATATGTACGTATGTATGTATTTACATATGTACACACGCTGCGATTAGGTTATAAATAGCGCGCCTCTGTTTATCAAAAGCCGCATTAGATACGCATACATACTTTTTGTCTCCTTCCCACACTTCCAACATATGCACGTGTTTGCAAAATGATGACGAGGTGATTTTGTATGGAAAATCATTTATGCCCATATATTTGAATAAAATAAACATATATAGAAGATATCAACCAATACTTCCCATATACCAAACGAAAGGAAAACTCTTGAATTTTTGATTAAAGAAAACAAAAACAAAATCATTCGAGCGGTTTTCGAGCATTTTGGTAA
>NW_023458564.1:30277450-30278588 GCF_013731165.1 Rhagoletis pomonella
AAAAAAAAAAACAAAAATGAGGGGGTTTAGAGCGGCTTTTTGTGATTGTAAATCTGAAAACCCCACCCAAATCGCGCGATTTTTTATTAAATATTTTCGCCTGCGGCGCTTTTTTCATAAAAATCAAGCAACAAAATCTCTCGATTTTAGACTGAATCACTTTTTTTATCATTACATCGATATTTAATTAAAAAAAAGTTAATTACAATGCCCGTTTTTATTGTTTCTCGTTTTCAGTGCTTTTTTTTTGGGCATCTTTTGTTGTGTGGCAGCACCGACATTGTAGTACAATTGGTTTACAAAGCAAAAAGTGAGGTTGAAGTTGACATTTTTTGCAACTTAAAATTCAATTTTCATTAAAACTATAAGCCTCCGGAGGGTGGGGTTTTCAGATTTACAATCACAAAAAGCCGCTCTAAACCCCCTCATTTTGGTAGTTTTTAAAAACTTATCGATAGTGAAAAAAAAACCAAAACCATCGATAGATTGCCTCTACTAATTTACTCGTATCGTTTCATCACTACCTGCGCGAAAACATGAATCTAGAGGCCGAGTTGGGTGGGGTTTAGTACCGCTCACAACTATTTCGGGCTATTCCGTCCAAATGGGTGGCCCGATCAAAAAAAAATTTCACACACTTGTAGTCAAGGGTCCACGCAATATTTTAACACTCACTCAAATTTTGGTTACTAATTTATTTACAAATTGGGTTTGAAATATGTGCTTTTTTTTGTAAAATTCGGAAATTAGCGTACATTTATCACTCCTATTCTGCTTAACCCTCTAGTAGGCCAATTTTTTTATGAGTTGAAAAATTCAGGAATGGGTAGGGCTGCCAGATATCTCTGTTGCAAAACCGGGACACTTTAGGGAGGGCCTCTTAAACTTTGGGCTAAACTCGGGAAAATTCAATAAATTTGCGTACAAATTTGCAACATTCTAATCAGACGTTTTATACAAATTTTTAAAATGAAGTTTTCCAGCCCACTAAATTTTAGTTAATTTTTGGTATTGTTTTTACTGAGAGTTTCTTCCATACAAACTACGTCCGATAATTCTTTTTATATGGAAGACGCAGTCAGCAAAAAAATAAAAATAAATGCTAAAAATCAACGATATTTTCTGGCAACTTCACACT
>NW_023458564.1:30278688-30360105 GCF_013731165.1 Rhagoletis pomonella
GTCACAGCCACAGCCGGCGGCAGCGACGACATTCAACTGATAGAGTCAAAGTTCTGAGAGAAGGCAACAGATAGCACGTCACTTGACTCAAATGGGGACATGGACAACATGCCCACCGCCTGCACTGCCGACCGCGCTTCGATCGCCGACAGCCAGTTAGGCAGTCGGGCTGTTAGTGTGGCAGCCGGCCATGTAAAACACTTACATATGTGTGTGTGTGTGTGTGCGTGTGTGAGCAAGTAGATTGCCAGTTGACTAAACGACCCGTTTCGGATGGCCTTACATCCTCCCACCCACCGCGCACGCTCGCATTCTAACGCCACTTCGTTCATTCGTCTATTCGCCCGTTCGTCTGTTCGTCTATTCCTCCACACGTCCGCCAATGTGGCGGTTCGTCTGCTTGTGCGTTTAGTTTGCGCCGCCGCTGCCACCTCTGACTGCCTGCCCGCTCCGCCTGCTGCCTGCTGCCTGCTACCAGTTGCAATGTTTGTGCATTCTAATGTTACACTCGATAGAAAAACATTTTTCAATTGCACATTTTAGCTATTGTTTTTGTTTTCCTTTTCGTTTGCATGCTTGCACATTAGCGCTTTTAGAATTCATTGTGCGTTTTTGCAGTTCGTTGTTTTGGCGTTTTGGTTATTTGTTGCAGTTACGCAGCAGCAGGCAGCGCACATTGACGCGCGTTGAGGCGTTGAGGTGTGCATGTTTGCATAGCACTTACCAAGGTCCCGCGCCTCTCGTTCGCTTCTTTGTCCCGGTACTAACAAAATTCGCATGCTAAAATATCACAAATTGTCGACTTGCAGCGCATAGTTGGCATACAGGGTGATTATTGTTTGCTGCTATGCTGGGTATTGGTGCAGCACCACTCGGAAGTTCAAATGAGATCAAGGCTGAACATTTTAAAATAACAAACTCATTGCTGTACACGCGGTGCATTTAACTTTTGCATTGGTCTAGGCTTGGGGTTGCATGCAAAAGGCGCAAGGTGGCATGTTTTGTACGGAAATTTTGTATACATAATTATGTAAGTACATACATACACACATATTTTCATACTAAAACTACCGTTTCATAAACATTTAAGGGAATCATTGATCTGGTTTAGGATAGTCCAGGTCAATAGGTCACGAAACATAAATAGTATAGATATTTTTGCGCGTCATTCAAATTTAAAATATGTAGGCCGTATAAAAAAATGTACATACATAAATACTTATGTATAAATATATGTAAGATGTTGAAAGCTATTAGAAACCAAAATTTTGTTTTTAACATGACGGAATATGAACGACCTTTCACTCTTTCTCGACGGGGTTGGTTGCCATATACATACATACATACATATGTATTTGTGCAAATCTCACGAGTGGTTTTTTTAACCGACTTCCAAAAAAGGAGGAGGTTATCAGTTCGTCGGAATATATATATATATTTTGTTTAATGTATGTTACCGCATAACTTTGGACCACGTGAACCGATTTCGAGTTTTGCATCGGAAGGGTAGTGTCTCAGAGGTGCTCCCATACTAATCTGGTTTAGATCCGATAATTGGATCATGAAATATATATTTATATTAGAGTGGTTAAAAATTTTTTTTGGAAATTCATAAACGCTACCTCAAATTATTGCTATTTGTGATAAAAAAAGAGAACCGAGTTGTTTTATTTTGAAAAAAAAAGTTTTCTTAGGCCCACTTGCAGAACAGCAGGTTATCTATTTAACTCGAAGTTTAGTGGTTAAATTGATAAATTGGCTTGCACAATCAATGGTTAGGAGTAAAATTAAAGTTAATTCGTTAAATATTTAGCCCAGCAATTTTCGAAGGTTAACTTCCTAACTCTACGTATGTCATTTCTGTCAATAACAAGAAAAAATAAATTGAGATTTCAAAAATATTTTTGAAAACATATGTACATACATACATACATACATACATATTCACGTATTCATTACTCCGCCTTCAGCTCTGAGGTTTTGGTCAGCCTGGCGTAAAAAAGATATGCGATTAAAATCTCTCTCGGAAGTGCCGCTGGCCAATTTACAATTTGTACCTATTTATGTAGGTATGTATGTATTTATGGAAGTGTTTGAAATTCTATATTCAAATTCTTATAAGAAATGTAAATAAACATCAAAAAAGAGAAAGTGGTGCCTACTTAATTTAAAAATCCCTCGGGTTACTTAACTCTGGGCCAGTTTTCAATGCTGCAAGACAATGTATGGTTTAGAAATATAACAATTTAACTCTGAGCTACTTATCTCTGTATTTATACATTTAACTCTGGATGTTCTGCAAGTGGGCCTTAGAGGTTGCGCTGGTCGGATTTTTATAAAAACGCTGATGTTCTCAATTTTTTATTTCGGAATGCAGCTAAAAATGTAGTTTTTACATATAATTACTCTGGTATTATTGGGGAACATTCCCTTAATTACATACCTATGTAGGGCAGTTAGAATGGGCCTAGTGACCGAAAATATGCTCTCGAAAAGAGACAAGTAAAATTAAAACGTTGACACTGAACGCTTTACGCATTGTCATGGGTTGGAACTTGTTACCAGGGGGTTTCTAGGGTTGCTAATTAGGAATCTGAAGTCATTTTTTTTCAAAATTCAAAACGGCGGATCCAAAATGGCGATCCATTTTTTTTTAAATGATTGGATTTATGTATTTATTTTTGCTTTTAATTAATACTCAAAGAATTTAACACTAATTATTGGCAAATTTAAGGCTGCTAAATACAAATGTGTAATATATTAAAGTGTACTTAATCAAAAGTTTTTTATTGTTTATTCATGAATTCATTTTATTTTTTAACTCCCAAAGTTGTCGTTTTGGTCCATAATTGGATTAGTATTTTTCTGTCTATTTTGAACTAGTCTGAGACTGGTATATTTCTGACCGAAATCTGACAATTGCCATCTCGTAGGACATTCCATGTTAAAAATACCAGTTGATTGCATGGAAAAAAGATAGTTGGCTAACTAGTTGGGCATGCGGTTCATACTAGTTGTGAGGTAGTTTACAACTAAGTAGTACATTTGACTACAGGGTTGGTACTTAAAGTTGGTTGTAACTTTATTGAGAGATAACCCATCGAAAATGATGTCAAAAGGTACAACTACCTTTAAGTACCAACTTAATTTTGACTATGAATACGCCTCCATTGCGTTAAATATAGTTTTTTAAAGACCATAAGGACCTACCTTAATAATTAAAGTATGATTAAAAAAAAACTAAACATATTTCCGTACATATTTTGATTTCTAAAGCCAATTGTTTTTATTTAAGAAACATGGCATGGCAACATTTTTAGGTTTTAGTTGCGATCTTTTTTCGTTTACTATTGAAGCTTCTTTACTGTACATCCGTTCCGATCCCACGGTAGGCCAACATAGTTGCCATATATATTTTATATAAAAGTATTGCCGCTTTATACAATGCACATTCACCATTTTTGTGTTTTAAATTTGGAAAATTTTCGATAGTGAAAATAACTAAAATCATCGATAGTTTGCCACCACTATACGCAACTTCCATATGTATATGATGGAAAACATTTTTTCTGTGGCTCTAAAATATCAACATCAAAATCAAGTTGAATTCCACAAATTGGAAGTTCAAATACTTAGCATATGCGTGAGCGGCGGCTACTTCGTGTCCCTTCGCTTAGTTAAAAAACAACAAGAACAAAAAAGACAATTAAATTTTATTGCTCTGCGTAATAGCAACTAATTTGTTATGAAGTACAGAAATAACGAATCCTTTTAAACGTTTATAATCATTTTCAAATTCTTATTTCTGTAAGGGAACTCATTGGACAGCCTCAGAGGAAGAAATTGGCTTAAAAGTGAGCCCGAGGGTTAAGATGAATGTGATGGTGAATGCATTATTCTTGTCGGTTTTGCTTCGGAGTGTGGTGGTGTGGTTAGCAGTGCGCGCTACAACTCCGCAGGGAATGGATTTAAGCCCTTCAGTGCGTTTGAGAAAAATTTTACGAAAATATTCAAATACTGTTTTGAATTTCCGGATATCAGAATGACAAAATGAACTAAATTAACCGGATATTATAAACAGAATTTTCACGTATTCGTAAAATGTTTCTCAAAAGTACTGAATTTTCTGGAAATAACCAAATAGACGAATATTAACCTGATAACCGGATTTTGTCCGTATACACGAATATCCGAACGGATATGTGAATACAAGGAAAGAATTACTTTCTTCTTCTTCTTTTTTGGCGCTGTAACCGCCTAAGCGATTTTGGCCGAGTTCAGCAAAGCACGCCAGTCGTTTCTCCTCTGTGCCAACTGACGCCAAGTGAAGCCAAGTCCTTCTCCACCTGATATTTCCATCGCAGTCGGAGCCTCCCTCTTCCTCTGCTACCACCAGCGGGTTCCGAGTTGAATACTTTCAGAGCTGGAGCGTCGGTGTCCATTCGAACGACATGACCAAGCCAGCGGAGCCGCTGTATTTTAATTCGCTGCACTATGTCCATATCGTTGTAAAGCTCATACAGCTCATCGTTCCATCGTCTGCGGTACTCGCCGTCGCCAACGCGTAAAGGCCCGTAAATCTTCCGCAAAATCTTTCTCTCAAACACTCCAAGAGCCGCCTCATCGGATGTTGTCATTGTCCATGCTTCTGCGCCATATACCAGCACGGGCATGATGAGTGACTTATAGAGCGTGGTTTTCGTACGTCGAGATAGGACTTTACTCCTGAATTGCCTACTCAGTCCAAAGTAGCACTTGTTGGCAAGAGTGATTCTGCGTATGGATTTCAATGCTGACATTATTACCGGTGTTAACGCTGGTTCCCAAGTAAACGAAATTCTCTACTTTCTCGAAATTGTAACTGTCAACAGTGACGTGGGTGCCAAGGCGCGAATGTGCTGACTGTTTGTTTGATGACAGGAGATACTTCGTCTTGTCCTCGTTTACCACCAGATCCATGCGCTTTGCTTCCCTATCCAACTTGGAAAAGGCAGAACAGACTTCGCGGTTTTTGTTACCGATGATGTCGATGTCATCGGCATAAGCCAGCAATTGCACGCTCTTGTAATAAATTGTTCCTGAGCGGTTCAGTTCTGCAGCTCTTATTATCTTCTCCAACATCAGATTAAAGAAGTCACATGACAGGGAGTCGCCCTGTCTGAAACCCCGTTTTGTGGCGAACGGCTCGGAGAGGTCTTTTCCAATTCTGACGGAGCTGGTGGTATTGCTCAACGTCATTTTACACAGCCGTATGAGTTTTGAGGGGATGCCAAATTCAGACATAGCGGCGTATAGGCAACTCCTTTTAGTGCTGTCAAAAGCGCTTTAAAGTCGACAAATAGGTGGTGAGTGTCGATCCTTTTCTCGCGGGTCTTTTCCAAGATTTGATACGCAAAATACTCTCACCGTATGAGTTTTGAGGGGATGCCAAATTCAGATATAGCGGCGTATAGGCAACTCCTTTTAGTGCTGTCGCAAGCGGCTTTAAAGTCGACAAATAGGTGGTGAGTGTCGATCCTTTTCTCGCGGGTCTTTTCCAAGATTTGATACGCAAAATACTCTCACTAAAGAACAAATGTACTTAGTAGATGCCTGAATACCTACATACTAAATACTTTACTATACCTTAACCGCCTCAACTCAACACACCTTAACTCACCTCTCTTCAACTTATTTTATCTCATCTTACCCCACCTTGATTCGTTTCACTTCAATTCACTTATTCTGAACTCTCCTCAACTCACATCATCAGCTCAGCTCAGGGAATTCTATTTTCGAAAACCACGAAATAGTGCCGGGAATCCCGAAAATCTTAAAAAAACTCCCGAAATAGAGGCTCTTAAAAATCCTGAACATCCCGAAAATCCCAAAGCAGTCCCAAAAACCAGTAATAGTTCAGAAAATCCCGAATTAGTTCAGAATCATTCCATGATTCCGCCAAAACTGAGTTTGACTTAGATAATATCTCCGCTTGATGTCTTACGAACGTCAAAGCAAAGGTTTTCAGCTATCGCTCTCCAAATCGCATTGTATTATCCCTACTTCAAACTATATTGATAGTACTTGACTATCCACTCGTAACGAGTTAACTGACTTAGGTGTAGTCTCTCTATGCTTCTAAGGGTCCAATTCTTAGAGCTTCGAAAGAAAGGTTTTCTCAAATTGTTTAGCCATGGTTTTTTCTTTATTTTTATACTAAGGGCTGATAAGTTAACGGCTCTAAGTAGCAATTATTTAGTATTTCACCAAGTCATAAGTACTAAGTACTTTTGTATACGTATATGAGCAAATCTTGGCGTTGCGGATGTTACGTTCGGACCTTTCTGTTCATTTGTTTGTCGGCCAAAAAATGATAATTCAAAAAAATTTGTATGGTATAAAGAGGGTTTACGACGGTACTTATGCGAACATAAAGGCAGTGTCACACAATTGTGCATTTGCCTAAATTGCAAATCGTATCCCAATCGTGGGAACGCACAAATATTTTTCTTTATCGCAATCACGAAAAACAATTTGTTGAAATTTTGAAGTTCGCTGAATTGTACCAATCCACTTTGGCTGAAATAAGCATTTTCTGTGGCCAGAAGTCCAAATCAAGATTTTTAATAGGAAGACTTTATTTTACATAGATACTCTAATTAGAAAAGAAATCATAAATTTATGACCGCAAGGTAACCCGGTTTTCTATCTATAGAAGAAGTGCTAGAATTTTATTATACTGAGCTGCAGTGCAACGCGGAGGCGTTTTTTCGTCTATAAAAAGTTTGAAGGGTGGTTATTTTAGCAATGAAAGATAATGGTAATGCTATGTACTATTGACTGTAATAATTGTGGTTTTAAATAACATTTGCGTTTTTGAAAAATTCACTGTTTCAAAGTGCATGTTAAGATTAATATAAATTTAAACATATTAGGGGTATTCTCGAAGTCTTGCAAGCCCTTGCACGATACACGGATTGCACGGTTTGCAAAGCTGGGCCATAGGAAAGTAGGTTTTTTCCATGCAATCCGTGCAATTCGTCCACCGTTCAAAGGCAATGCAACACTTCGAAAATACCCCTACTGTGCTTGTGTCGTGGAGTGTGACTTTTCCTGTGCGATCTAGTCCGATATGATATATATCTGATGAAATGGTGTGATATCTTCTTTCATTTGGTGGATGAATTGTCTGTCTGCTCCCTCTGACTCCTGTTTGATATAATTACTATTTTCAGACGTCATCAAAGTAGAAAATTAACAAATATTCAACGTGTGGATGGACCGGAAGTCCATTTTTTTAAATGGGACATACATGCTTTTTGTCAGAAACGTTTCTCTGGAACGCACTTCCGGTTAAAATAATGGACTTATGGTCGAAACTGGAAGTCGGTAATACTACCAAACGATAGAGTATCCCCAACTTGGTAGTTTATATTTTTCCGTTTTCCAATAAAAACATTTTCCTCCAGTTAAGCAGGAGTGGAAGGGGGGTCTGGGACACCCGGTATATGGGCGGTGGGTGTGGTTGTGGGGCGATTTCGCGTCACGTCACACAAAGTGCTTATTTTAGCCATATGTAGTGCAGTCGTGTGACTACAAAAAAATTGTCGTCCGAATTTTTTTACTGTGTACCGATATCCCAATATAAAAAATATACAAATCTGTATAAATGTACCAATCGTGCGACAGGGCCTTAACCCTTTCAGTACAATCGTCCAATATGTTGGACAAACTTTTTTAGTACTTAAAGCTCTTTTTTCTTAATTAAGAGTTTTTGTTTTTAAAATAACAGCTGTTTTGAGAAATGTATAGATATAGAATAGTAGATTTTGTCGGGAAGCTGGCTTTAGTATAATGTGGCATTTCCTTTATTCTTTAAACGACAGGGAATTTTTTGATGAGACTTAATAAGAATATTATCCTGCTAGTATCGGAACTATTTCTTGCACATTTATTTTCCAAAAGTTCTTCAACGGCTTGGCTGCAGTGAGTGATTCGCAATAGTATGCTGCGAATGCCGCATTATACTAAAGCCAGCCTTTCGACATAAGCTACTTTTCCATACGAACACAGATACTTATTATTATTTACCGCATTTCTTTTACTGTATTTTCGGGATGCAGTTGACTGTGTTTTATCACAAAGGTTAAAGGTGTCACAAAAGTCTGTATTGAATAGTGTAATATTTAGGAACAAATAACTATTTTTCGGTGGAATTGAGATCCATTGAGAGATTGAGGAAATGTTATTCACAGTTTTTAAATTTGTATATTTCGCAAAACAAAAAATAAAAATTATTGATATCACTTCCCTGTTTACAAATCTATAGTACCACTGTCGAATATAAACGCCAATTTCAAAAAAGTCTTCACGTGTTTATTTTCTTATTTAAATACTCATAACGTTTTTCAAGCTTAATTTTTTATTATTTTTTTTTAATTGTTCATACTTTAACCAATGTTTCAAACTTTATACAAAATTTAGGAAAATTCGAAAAATTCCCATAAATATTTTGAACTTTTTAATATGAGTCTTTAGAACATTGTTGGGTATGCAGTTTTGTAGCTAATCAAATTTTAGAAAAAAGTATTAAAAATCAAAGCTATAGAAATTGTATGAGCTATAGAATTGCATCTTGCTTTCTTTGCATTTCAGACAAAGCGATGTTTTTGGCGGTTCGATGTACTAGAGCTGTCAGTTTACACAAAACATCGATGCATCGATTATTTATACATCGAGTGGAAAATTTTCGATGCATCGAAGCAAAACCATCGATATTTTCGATGCATCGATTTTTTTTCGACATCCCTAAATGATAGTAAGTGTACAAATGCGTTTTGCATTGATAGTGACGATATGCATTATCTTATTTTATTAAATAATAGCACAATCTGAAATATTTATTTATGAATTGTGAAAACTATTACTTTTTCAACAAAATATCATTTCCAACTGAATAATTCCGATAAGGGCATTTGAAATCAACATATATCTACAAACCTACGTATGCATGTATACGTACTTACATACACACTTGTATGTGCTATATTTAATTAGGTGTTTACTAATCACTTTCAGTTTCGATTGCTCGTATTGTGGTAGGTCGCAAACTTTATCAATTACTCGCACGAATAGTTTATGAGCGCCAGGGAAGACGCTAGCTAGCATTTGCGCACCCTGTGTTGCTTTGTATAATTGAATAACAAGCACAGACAAATCAGCTAGACTAGCACTAAAGTTTACTAGAAGATACACATGCATGCATGTATGCCCATGTACATATGTACATGCACACCAGACATCTGCAGCGGGTGCATGATTTTCGTGTATACTCGATCATCTAACAAAACCCGTTTTGCATCGTTCTCTGTATACGAGCAGAAGTATTGTTCGTTATCGACTGAGCTCAAGACGAACATGTTGGCCACAACACCCGGTTGCTTTTCATACATACTTGATTGGGTTCGGGTGCTTTGCAGCTCAATATACCCGGGTGTTCGAGTTTCAACCCGAGTGTGCACAAAATTTTCTTGATTGGCTTATGACGTTTTTGTTTCTACAAAATATTTTGCCTTCTCATCGCGGTGTTCTTAGTTTTTGTGCGTAGAGGGCAAAGAGAACGTTGAATTTTTCGGTAGTTTGTTTAAGTGTACATTTAACCATTTCTTATATTTTTGCTCATACAAAATGCGACATCACGACGCCTACATCCATTTAGGTATAAATGTGTGTAGATCGGCAATGCCCAAGCCCTATACACTCGGTGCACATTTATTTTTTGTAAAAGTACTTATGTACTATGTAGATGTACATAGTTTTAGGCTGTGTGTTCTAGTATATACTCACACAGCTTTCCACGCGAAACTATACGAAATAGATGCAAAAACATTTTTGTCTACTTCGCTTATAATTTTTTCATTGCGTATGCACAAGCACAAAGCAACAACATTTTCGTATGCTTTGTGGGAACATATTGGCGCCAGTTACCTTCAGCGTAAATTTCTTTGTTGTCCTGCATTTTATCGCAATGTTCGGGTGTCCGTTTCATTGTTACACAAATTTTCGGGTTAGCTGCGGGTGTCCGAGTGTGGTGTTCGCTTGTGCTCAATTTATAGCGAGGGTAATCGAACAGACTCGTTCGTAACCAAAGCAGCTGTCGGGTATGCATCTCGATCGAACACATAGTAGCCGAGTGTGGCGTTCGCTTGTGCTTGATTTTTAGTGAGTGTGATCAAAAAGGCTCGATCATACTCAAAGCTGTTCTCTGATGCACACAAAGACCCACCAATACATTCCTTTTATGACAAATGTAGAATTTCCCGTTCCTCCCCCAAACGTCCGGCCAACTAGCAATCACTTGTTCGGGTAAATTTTATGTTTGTTTAGGCATATTTTTGATTTGCGAGGAAGGAGAACAAATAATGAATTGCATTGCAGTTGCATAGAGCAAATGCAGCAAAAAGCAACAACAGCAACAAATGCGGCAATGGCAGTCTCAACGACTGTTGATTTGTTAAACTGCAAGCGCTTTATAGCAACAACAGCAACGGTAGCAAAATTTCCTTTTCTAGGTCTAGGCCAGACACACAATCACATTCTAAAAATTCTCTGGTTTTTTACATTTTCCTTTAACGTGGCGTTGTCGTTATAGTCTGCTTTTAGTCCATAGTTTCTTTGCATTTTTTGAGTTGGTCTTTATTTTGGTTGATTTTGTCATTTAAATCAAACGAAATGCAAAAATGAATATTTATGCAGTAAGTTTTAATAAAAGAAAAAAAAATATTGATTATTTTTTATTGGACTTTTTTTAATGTCCAAATATTTTTAATTTAGATTCGTAATTAAGAATAAAAAAAAGTTGCAAGAAAGCAATAAAGAGGTCCTTAAGTTCGGTTTCGGTAAAATAAAATTTAGCTCTGGATAGCGTGTTACTCTCGGTAGTACCCAGGTTCGATGGCAATCGGGTCCCGTAGGCAAGGGGAAACTTCCGAGTTTTTCTCTAGGGCATAAAACGTCAAGACGCCACGGAAGTTTTTAGGAATTTAAGGTTTTCAAATTGGTGTCAAAATTTAGAAAATAGAGCTTGCTCATTTACCTCAAAATTCCGTTATTTGAGTAATTGAGCGATGCATATGTACGATTAATTAAATCACAAAATATCAGAACTACACGAAAAAGAATACATTTCAGTTCAGTTGACTTTTATTACTTTGAGTAAGAAATGCCTTTAATTCATTGACCAGAACATAACCGGTTATTTTTTCTATTTATTTGCAAGCATACGAAAATACGTTAAAAATATTTTGTATTTATAAACAAAGTTAAGATTTAAATGTACTTTTGGACCTGAAAGTTCCCGAAAAGTTCCGAAAACCCCCAACAAGCCTCGAAAAAAATCTAAAAATAGTTCGAATAATAAAACAGAAAGGAACACCAAAATTCTTGAAAAATCCTAAATGATGCCCAGAGTTCTCAAAAAGGTTTAGATAAATTCGGGAAAAATTACAAAAAGTTCCTAAAGTCCTTAAACCAACGCTCGAAAAATACGTCAAATAGAATGCAAAGAATTCAAAAGGGTCCCAAAACAAGCCCTGAAAAGATTGCAAACGTTCTAAAAATCGTGAAAATTTATATTTTGTGTTCATTTTTTGCAGAAGCAGTTCTTATCATAAAGTTAATAGCCATTAATCCAAGTCGTACGATAAAGACGAATTCTCTAAATATCTCGACTCTAGCGCCATCTGTCGGAGACTCATTTGTATTCATTCACCATAGATCATCCAACCAAATTTCAGTTATGTGACGCATGGTTCCGAAGTTATAGCTGATTAAAAATTTTACTCCTATAGAATATGCCACGCCCCCTGCCACGTGACCTCCAAAAGTGAAATATTTATTTTTTTGTATTTTTTTTATCCAAAAACAGCATGTAATGAATTCATAAAAAATATTTAGCATGTGTTTTTCGGTTACCGAGACCATGAAAATGTATTCCTTGACGCAAGAGCAGCAAAAATGTGTGGTTAAAACTTTTTAAAAAATTCACTGCATACTATTTTCAGGTCAAAAAAGGCCCGTTGTTTTTATTTTCAAAACCGAAATATGAGAAACATTTACGCACAGCTTTCAGATCACGAACAATTACGTGCTGAAGTACACTCTAAAAATCTTTTTATAAATGCGACTATAAATCGAGTATATTTTTATTTATTTTTTAAATTTTTTGGTAAATTTACACGATGAATATGTATTTTTCTCGTTTACCCATTTTCGTGTGTAAAAAGCCTTTTTATTAGCGGCTTTGCACAATTCTACGGGTGAAATCAAACATCAGATATGTATTTTGTAGCTTGTACACACTTTCGTAGTAAATTTACGCATACCACAGCAGCTATATTACAGCATAAAAAGTCCGAAATTTAAACAAACTATTCGTTGAATAATCGAGCATGTAATTTTGCGAATAATAAGGTAGGAAATCAGTAACCTACCTTCCGGCTAGGAAATTTACAAATTTTTTTTTTAGAGTGTAAACTGTTTCATAGAAAGAAATATGGCTGATTACTGCATTGAAAAATTGGCGCGAATTGCATGGAAAGTGCCATTTTTTCAAATATCGGCAGGATATGTTTTTTAGTTTCATGGAGACCTTTTAAGTATTAATGTATACTATCATTATTGACAAAAATAGTTCGAACGGGGTCCACGAATGGCAAAGATGTGCGACGAAGTATTTTTGTGGGAGCCACATAATAGACCCAGATTTTATAGTCTGCTTGAGGAAAATGCATTTTTTGTGAGGTACCCTGCTGCACAGTAGCGACACAGCTAAAAAGCTTATAAATAATCATCCAAGCAACGCCACAATGAAATTGTGTTTTTTTATACAATATTTGTTTTGACACGATTTTATGGATGGTACATCGTTGAAGAGATATTTTAGGGGACTAAACATATCTCTAAAATCTTGAAAATATTCATGGGATTAGCAAGGTGTGTTAAGACTAATATTTGTTTAGGTAAAATAATGGTTAAAAGGGTTTTAGGGGGAGCTAATAATATATGTATTTTCTATCGGTTTAAGAACATTTCAGTGTAGTTAGAAATCCTCTAAAATCATTTGAATCATTATTTTATAAAAAAATTGTAAGCTTAAGATTTTACGACACTTACCACGCTTCAGTGGCGGATACACGGGGGATTTTGGGGGTTAAAACCTCCCCTCAAGTCAAAGAATAATATTTCACTAATATGGGTCTAGAAAAAAGGCTCTTTAGAAGAAAGTATGCGTAATAAAGTTTCAAACACGAATTTTTAAAATCGTGAATTCAAACTTTTCGCTTTATTTATAAAACATTTTGATAATTTTAAACACATTAAATTTTTCTTTTTACTTATAAATCAATGAAACGAAGAATTTTCAAATTTTTCGTGGTTTTTTGAAAAATTCTTCTAGAACTTCGTCAACTGAAAAATTTATATCTTTGTGAATATTCATAGATGCTAGACTGTTGAGTCTTTCTTGACATGTTGTATTTCTCAAGTAGGTTTTAATTCTTTTCAGGCATGAAAAGCTTCGTTCAGGTGTGGCTATTGAAACGGGCAAAAGTGCCGATATACGTAAGATCTTAAAAACATTCCCAAAAGACGTTGTATTAGCTACTTGTAATGCTTCGAGAGCATTTCGAAAATGTTCGTGTGAAACTCGTTTTTTCCACATTTTTACCTCCAGAAGAAAGTTTTGTTTCGAGCAGTCGATTAATTTTCCATAGAAAGCAAACAATTCTTCAGTTTTTCTTTTTCTTTAAAATCATACTTTGGAAACAAAACACTAAAATTATTTAAAACTGATTTATGGTTTAGGAACCGGCTTTCCATATGAGCAATATATGTATCAAGGAAGGGAATGTAAAAAGCAATGCGATAGTATGCCTCGGCGTCTCCGGTTTTCACATTAAAGCGATTCTTTTGGCGACTGCTATATCGCGGTACTTGTGATCTGTACCTAGGTTGGTGCATACTTCTTCTACGTGTTCGAAAAGCAAATGAACGTTTTTTGTGCATCTTGTCGCATTTATTCAAATTCCTTTAAAGCGTCGTCGGCTAAGCTCATTGCTTCTGCAAGATCTTCATCAGGTACTGGTAATTGCCGGCTAGCAAAGCAACAACAATTTATAAAAAAGCAAATGCTTGGCTGTTGTCGCTGTGCTAACAGTTTTTCAAACCCTGATAATTGATTCGCACGATACAAATAATTTTTACGGTATTTTCCCCGTGACAAATAAAAAGTTTTTGACAATTGGAAGAAATACAACTTCGAAAGTCTTTTCTAAATGCTTTTTCATTTTGCTACGTTAGAGCCGTTGCCGAGAAACTTATGGATACATATACATATACACAAAAATTGCTCGTTTAAGGTAATTAGAATAAGGGGCAAAATTTCCCGGAAACCCCCCATCAGAAAATTCTGGATCCGCCGCTGCCACGCTTTGTGAATTACCCATTTATAAATTGAGAAGTTTCAGTTTATAAGGAGAAGGAGTGATAAGAAGTATAAAAAGCGGGCAAATATAAAAGTTTTAAAGAAAATTGGATTTTGGCTGATTTAGGGCGTAGATAGAGTGGAAATTTGTATCACCCAAAATCCTCTGGAAGTAAGTCATCCAACTGGGGCGGGTACTTACAAACTCCTTTTCACCACGTATATAAGTGGTTTACAGCACAGGATACAGAGAGGGAATAACTTAATATTGCAGTATTCAGTACAACAAGCGTTACTTTATGTTTATTTCGTACCGGTTTTCCCTATAAGACCTTATATAGATACAGAAAATCCTAACTGCGGGAAAGTGCATTCCCAGCTGATCTTCAATCAAGGTAAACATTTGAAAATTAAACATATCTTAGTATGTATTTATGTATATACATATAATTCAACTGCTACATTCAAGTTCTTAGCATCTATGTATACGTTTATATATCTCAGCAGACTATAAACGATTAAATTTTTCAGTTTTTGTAATATTCAGACAGAACTATCTGCGCCCCCATTCGCATGAGGCAAAAATCAAACATGCAAATGACTTTACTTGGGATGCCTAAATACCTGGTAACATGCAAATATAACTGGAAATGTAAAGCGTCCGCTTTTAATTAGAATTGGGTGAAGCCTAAATTTGCTTTTGTGTATAAATATGGAATCTAATGATATGAGGAACCCATTGCGTGAAAAATGAATGTGTATGTATATGTACGTTTGTATGTACATATGTTATATAACATGCTTTTGCAATATGTGATATCTATAGTTCTATAACATATTTGATATTTGAATTTTACGACGAGCATTGCTGCGTTCGGTTGTCGCGTAAGACGTTGGGAGGACGGGGCGTACTGCAACGGCTGTAGGTGCGTGCATGTTGGGGAGGAGTCGCGCAGTAATCGAAGTGCAACACACTATCAACGCATGTTTTAGCGCCAATTGAACCAACGTCAACGATAGCAACAATCAGAATGCTTGTGCCTTTCAACCGCCTAACTCTGATGCTGCCAACGCAACCGCCACAGTTGCTCTGCCATTAGCAAGTCAGCCAAACCCGATCAAACCACCGAAGCTAACTAACGAATTGCCGCGCCGCGCACCGGCTGGTGGCTGTGCTGCAAGCAGCGCCGCTAACAGCACGCGGCGAAAGGTGAGGAAAGGCACGGAAAGCAAAGAGAAAGAAGTGTGAGAAATATGCGCAATGCAGACCGGCTGAAACACATACATACATACGTAAATACATCCACTTAAATTTTTTGGGAACGACGGGGCGATGTTGGACGGGCGGCGATTGTGTGTGGCTGGTTACCGATGCCACCGTTTGCCCGCGCCCGTTTTACCATCACTCTTTCGACGTTTGCTATATATCGTCACGCGAGTGCAGCGAACTAATTCAAGGCTGCGCATACCGTACACATTGTTGTTGCCTTGGTTAATTTGTACATACATACATTTGTATGTATGTGAATTATGTATGTGTTGGGTCTTGAGAGGCAACAGCCAACAACAACAAGCAGGGATGCGCTTGTATGCGTGCGTATTAGTTGTTGGGGCTACCGGGTACATACAAATGTGCATATGTTTGTTTATAAAAATGTGCATACATATGTACAT
The DNA here is from genome assembly GCF_013731165.1 of Rhagoletis pomonella. Lineage (NCBI taxonomy): Eukaryota > Metazoa > Arthropoda > Insecta > Diptera > Tephritidae > Rhagoletis > Rhagoletis pomonella. Next base: position 30,294,824 of record NW_023458564.1, read on the forward strand.
ACATCCATACACAAATGTCATTATGTGAATGTGCATAAGCGCTAAATTTGTTGCGCTTGTATATGTGAAAGCGAGTGGAGCAAATGTTAGCATGCATGCTGAGGGGGACGATCGCCGAAAAGTCGCACGAATAGACGAACAGTCGATTAGACAGCCGGTAGAGTGCATGTGGACTGCGTTAACAGTGCGAGCAGTGAGGGCAGCGGGGAATAGACGCAATCCGATACATAAGTACAGGGTGGACCAAATAAGACCTACCAATTTCACGCAGCAGGTCCACGGTTTGGCTAGCAGTGTGCGCAGTCGCTCCATCTTGTTGTCAATCGTTGTTCTGTAAGAAGCCCCAGAACTCGTTTCTGGCGTTTCATACTAATTCTCGAAGAAATATGGGCCGATAACTTTTTCGGCCATAACAGCGCACCAAACAGTGCATCTGGATGGGTGTAACTGGTGCTGGTGTGTTGCCCTTGGATTTTCAGAGCCCCACAATCTACAGTTTTGCTTGGAAATGCGCTTCACCCGACATCAAAACATTACCTAAAAAATCAATTTGTGCGGCTTATTGTGTAAAACGAATAGCGTATTGTAGTCGTTGTTGGTAGTCTTGCTGTAAGTATCCATTATGATTTTCGATGACATTAACTATAACATGTAGAAAGAAAATAACAATAATATTAAAAAATAAAGCAGTTATACGTGTTTGACATTGGTAGGTCTTATTTGGCCCACCCTGTACAAATGTATACATCGAAATGCACACAGGTATTGGTGTTGGTGTGGAGCACACAAGTTCAAAGCGCAGTACTCACTGCTGCCTAATGTTTGCTCACTCACTGCTTTTTCTTGCTCTTTTACCATTCTTCTCTCTATCTATCACCACTTTCGGACTCTCTCTCTTTGTTTCCTCTTGGCTTTAACTTTGGCACTCTAATGCAATTTTCACGCCCCCCAAACAGTCGATTGACATACGATGCCGCGACATGTGGTGGTAGCAAATCGGTTGCAATGCTCGAATGCACTGAACTCGATTCCGTTTAGTTAAATGCATGTCTCTCATGTTGCAACTGAGTTTTAGTACCCACGTTTTAGTACCAATGCAGTGTGGCGTTTTCATCTTATTACCTGGGAATTTTTAAATCATTGAGTTGAGTGATGGGAATTTCTTAATTTTAATTGAGTAATTCTTTATGGGATAATGGAAAGTAATAGCCTACATGTAATTGTGAAATTCAAACCACAAGCACCACCTACTACTTATCACTATTTGTTGGTATGTAGTATAAATAACTAGCAGCAATTATATGCTGGGGAATAGATCTATATCGGATTGTCAGGGTAACTGAGACTCATACTAAGTAGCTCTTAGAAATGTTTAAGATGGCTCTGATATGTAGCAAAAACTTACTGCCATAATAGATATCTATGTACTTACATATGTACAGTCAGTGTCAAATGTTAGTGTACACCTTTTCTAATATAATATTCACAATTATTTTCATGAAAATTTTTTTTTCATTAATTATTTATGAAAATATAGTTCATTCGAGCCGTCATCGATTCCCCACTTCGCTACTTGCTATGTTTGATTTCCAATCGCTTAACTAAAAATTTTGTATGTGAAAGCAACAACAAAGTTAGCTAGCAAAGATGGACGATAGGGAGTTTGGGTGTACTAGATACCCAACTTCTATGGAAGAAACATGTGGGATGTAATGAGGGATTTGGAAACGGTAAGGTCATATCCTCTAGGAATTTGGAGAAGCTAGGGTCCTCGTACCAGTTAGCTTTCCTCCCTAGAGATGACATAGGTAGATCCATAATCTTTGAGCGGCGGGTTAAAATAGAGTTAAATATGTAGCAAAACAATTTGTAGCGTCTGTGCCTTCAAGAGACTCCTTCAGGGTGGAGCCCTACAAGGGCACACAGATGGCTCGAAGGCCCTAGAAGGAATAGAGGCTGAAATCTTCGGACCCAGGACCAGGTTCTCTGTTCCTATGGGGAAATATTCAAGCATCTTTCAAGCGCAAGTTTACGCCATCTATCTTTGCTGGAGACAATCTTAAATAGAGGGTACGAAAACGGGAGTATCATACTTGTATGTAGTGATGTGCCGAGTCGAGTCGACTCGAGTTCTGACTCGAGTATTTTAGAAGTACTCACGTACTCGAGTAAGCAAATTATAGTATTCGCATACACAGACTCGAGTATGGGTCTCGAGTACTTATAATTATCAAACACCGAATCAGGTATTTTTGATATATAAATGGCGGTTTAGCGTTAAAAAAAATATATATATATTTACCAAATACACCACACAACTAAATTAATTTTAATATCGTTATAGGTATTAATTGCCAAAGATGAAAGGAATTTTAAATTCCAAAGGAGTAATTTTATTGTTTATGAATCTAGATCTCATGGAATATTGTCATTATAATTGAAGTACTAGTTGAACGTTTAAGGTACTGAAGATTTATTTGTTTTAACTCATTATTTACTTTGGATATTTTTTTATGACATACTACTAAGTTCTAGTTCTACTATGATAAATAAAGCAACTGTTATTGAACCCTATATTTATTTAATTTTAATTATTATTTGCAAGTATGTAAGAATTAGATTTCTATATTTTGATCTACATAAATCGGATATACTATCTTGGAGTTAATAATAATATCATGTTAATTAAAAAGTCGGCATTTCGGCTGGGTGCATGTTCAGCAGTCGAATCTGTAACGTATTCGAATACAGAGCTCTGAACTCGAATACTTGATTCGAGTATCTGACTCGAATCCTGACTCGATTCTTTTTTTAATGAGTATCAAAATACTCGAGTACCAAAAATAGGCGACTCGGCACATCACTACTTGTATGTGACAACCAGGTGACATTCAAGGCTTCCTTATTTTACTAAATAGTCATTAGTCCTTGAGTGCATTGAGAAGTTTAACTCTCTTGGCAGGCATAATAACATCTAGTTAGTGTAGGTAACCGGCTACAAGGGAATAAAGGATAATGTCGAGGCGAAATATCTTGCAAGAGAGACGGCAGCTTTCATTTAAGTTGGCCCTGAGCCCTTTCTGGAAGTAACTAGGTCCCAGTACTATTAAGGAGGAGCTTAGGAGGGAGAAAAACATACAGAGGGATATCAACTGGCATAGCTAGGTAGGAATGCGCCAGGCAAAGAGTTCACTGGAAGGGTATCCCAAGAGGAGACTCCGATGCTTAATTAATCTCCCAAAAGCGAAGCGGCAGACTAGGAGGACATTTACATTAGCTGGGGATATGATCAAATGAACTTTGCCGTTTCTGCGCCCCGACAAGCGAGACACCACCACATATTCTCATCGAGTGCGTTGCAGTCGTCCGCAAGAGATGTGAGAGTTTAGGCTCAACATGGCCACAGCTTAAGCACATTCACTTCCTATTCCAGGTAGCGCTGTTGAACTTTCTGAAGGATATAGGTTTAGAAGAAGTGCTGTGAAGAGTAGAGGACACAAAAAATCTATAGGCCGCGGTGCATACTTCATTTTAATATATATATATATTTCTAAGCTATATTGAGCACTAATCGGAAAAATAAAGTAGCCGAAATTTAGTTCATAATTTTCTTTTTGATGCAGAAATTTATCTACATAGATGCTCTAAAAAACTTTCTGCAACAAAAAAGGAAAATTTTGAAAAATTTCGCTAAGTATGTTATTTTTGTGATTAGCGCTCGATATGGTTTGGGTGAAAGTTTTTACTTTAGTGTTAGTGAATTGCATTCATTAAAGGAAATTTAAATGCTTCTGGATACATTGACATTACAAAGGACTATTAGAAGCCTTTGTTAGATGCTATGTTTGCTGTAGCCAGAACAAAAGTTAGGAACACTTTTAGTGTTAACTGAAACATCACGTAGAATACTGAATAGTCTCCTTTCGGTTCAAAATAACATCCAAACATTAAAAGAACATAACAACTTTGAAGTAGCCTAGGAATAGCCCTGATTTGAATTGGATAAAGAACTGCTGGGCTATTCTCAAAAACCTTGAGCCCCAGAAAAGCCCCAGGATTAACTAAGACAGAATTTGAAATCTAGACGGCTTTTCTTCGTCGAATCGAGAAGGCGAATTTTTATTTTCATTTTGTTATATATTAACACCCTATCTCAGAATTCGGTTCAAAAACGCGCTATCTCAGATGAAAATAAATTGAAAATATGCTGAGGTAGGGCATTTTTGAATCTGCAGGCATTTTCAACCAAATTATGAGATAGGGTGTTTTCAGTAAAATTCTGAAGTAGAGCGTTCTTAAAAAGTTTTCTGATATAGGGAGTTTTCGAACTGGCTGCCGAGAAAGGTCGATCTTCCACTCAGTTATCAATATGAACTTTTTCGATCACTCAATTTGTACTTTTATTGTAGACGTTTTTCAATTTTTACCTCAATTACTGTTTTAAACTTTATAAATGCAATTTGAGTAAAAAAAATCACTCTGACCAAATAATTTTGGGTGTAGCAGGCCAAAGGACGTTGGGAGAGTCTCGTAACCCTGCGGTCCTTGGTATACCAATTCTTAAAGCACATACATATCCTTCCGAAATTCTTTTGAATGTGATAGGTTGGGTGAAGGGAAATCTAGTCAAATTCAATTCAATTGCAGCCATTTGCTTTGGCACTACCACCGTTTGTTCTTCTGCACTTGGTCCTTTCATTTTGTTCGTGGACACCCTTGTTTTCGTTGTCCTTCAAGGGGTACCGAGTCGAAGAATATTTTTACTAGAGCGTCACCATACATGCGTACAAAATGCCTACGCTAGCAGAATCGTTGTATTTTTATGCCCGCATGTATGTACGTGCCGTTAAAACGCTCATACAGCTCATCATTCCATATTTTTCAGTACACGTCGCTCACGCGCCATGCAGGGCCACAGATCTTTCGAGGAATAATTCTCGCGAAAACCCACAACGCCTTCTCATCTGTGTTCGTCGATTGAGGGCTCTGTTTTTCACTTGGCACTACTTCAAAGTTATAACTGTCAACAGTGACGCATATCCCAATATGCGAAGACTTTTTGTGTGTTGCCTGGTGGTACTTTGTATTGTCCACATTCACATTTAGATCAACGCTCCAGCTTGTTTTTTTTGAGTTGGAAAATTACGCGCTGACGTTCCTTAGCCTCAGGCCGGTGATCCTAATAGCGATGAGCGTTTTTAAAGACTCAAAAAACTCACAGAAGCTTCCCTATTTCCACAATTATTTTGATAAATATTTTCATCTTTTTATTGTTTCATTATTTGCAGGATACATAAATATCTTTTAATTCCAAAATTGAAGTGCACTTATAAAAACTTAAGAAATTGCAAGTGCACATTCATGTCTGTTTGTATGTACATATGTATGTTTGAAACTAGTCACATAAATCCGTATTGAACGAAAGCCTTCAACTACAACTTTTACATTGACAAAGTTCAACAACAATCAATTACTGTCGTCCAATTGTTCAATAACTCTGATAGGGAGTTTAGTTGAATATTGCGATTAGTTGGCTATTGGGTTAGGCTTTACGCGCATTTTCAAGGATATCCTGAAATCTGTTGCCAATGGTTTTATATGCCTACTTATGCATGAATGTAAATATATTCGTTCGAAAATCGTGCGATTCTAATAAATCGACGCATAAATTCTAAAACCAGCAATTATGCTGTTCATGCTTGCTTTCAAAATAGGCCCAGATTAGAGTTTAATAGAATTCAAAGTAAGAACACATGCACACTTATTTGCGTAGCATACGATACAGCGGCTTGCACTCGTATTAATTGTTGCAAGTTGTTCGCATTTTAATAATTTTTTTCTAATGCATAATACCTATGTATTTAGAATATTGCGTTTATTGTCAGGTTGTAGTATTACTTCGATATTTAAGCGTACATCTGCAGGTGGTATATTCACATACGTACATATGTATATTAGGTCGGGTCATTGTATGGAGAGTTTTCTCGACTATGCGCGACAGAATGGGTCTACGTGTAATTCTAAGCAAATTTGCCGAAGAAACTATGGGCATAAAATCAATTTAGAGTTTGACAAATCGCGAAAATCCTCCTTTGCTATATACGCGCATAGTCAAAAAAAAATTTACCCGCCCTAATATACATATCTGTATGTACGCAAGAGTATGCAGTTTTTTATTGCCCGAATGTGGGGGCAAGTAAATAGATACTATATAACCATATAGGCTAGTATGTACAGCCCACTTCTTGATCCATGGCTTAGAGAATATAAATATTATTGTTTCTGCGAAGTATATGTTAGGCTCAGTGTTGCCGTTTTGGCAGAATTCTAGCAAATTTGTTAGAATATTTTAGTTAATTTTAATTTTTGTAATTCGTTTAACATATTTTAAGAGAATACTTAGCAAAAAACATTTAACTTCTCAAACAAATAATTTATACTGTAAAAAATGCTTTTATTTTAAAATGGAGATACTTCGAACCGGGATTTTACGCAGTAATATACAGTTTTTTGTCTGAAAAAAGGTACGAGCGTTAGGTATGAGTAACATTCTTTCCTAGACATATCTCATAAAAAGAAATTATTACGCATTTTCATATAAATAAATTTTCTTCGCTGATTGCTTGATGTTTTTGTAAAAGAACAGGCTTTAACACAAATGAACATTACATTTCTTCCTTGTTAAAGTTCGCATTTTATCATTCACAATGCAAACTTAAAATGAAAACATCTTATGAAAATGACCTGATATAGAAAAACGGTAACCGCAGTCAACGACACAAATTTAAGTTTACTTGTTTCGGCATTTTTTTTGTGTCAATTCAAAACTTGAAATTTTCCTTACAGTGTTATCGTTATTTCAGTTTAGAAGATGCTGCATTGACTAAACGTAGACTGAGGTTCAGCCCTGCAGGGAAAGCTACCAGTTGTGAACCATAATGCTACCAGTTTGCGTTTCAGCCCAACTAGTTCACGTTGTATCCTGTTTTCAATGTTAGCGACTGGTATTTTTAACATGGCGGTGTCATAGGAGATGTCAATTGTCCGCTCCTGCATCAGCACGCTGCCAGTAGAAATACTAGTAGCATCATACCAGTTGACGGGATAGACTGCCTATTCATCCCCCGTGAAAAGCATAAGTATGTCATTTTGCTCGCGGCGCTGCAACAGTGGCAATGGTCGACAGAGTAAAGCTTTGGCATGCCAAATCAAGAGATCCGAGTTCGAATCTCAGTGAGCGAATCTTTTTTTAATTTTATTATTTTTTTTTATTTGTATCTCTTGTGTAATTTTTAAATTTATTGTTTTAAAAAGAACAAAAAACTATTTATTTTCATTTTTTTATGGTATTTGAGTATTTAGGTTTTATCCAAATCAAATTAAATGTATGTACAATTTTTATTTTATATTTAAATTGAAATAATTATTTAAATTAATTTACTTACTTTACTGTAACAACCTCCACGCGCACTCGAACCTGAGATCTCAGAACCAGAATCGGTAGTCTTCACTCAACGCCACAGCAGACATTTGTGATGAAAGCAATTAACCACGTTTTAGGTTTGGTTATGCCTATTCAAAGACAGATGTCGCTATTCGCATAAGTTGTTCGAAATCGCGGAAATGGTAGGCCGTCGCTTTAGCATATACTGGTTTATGAACTAGAATTTATACTGGCTGGTTTGGCATTTCACTGCGGAGAACTGGTATAATTATAGTCCATGACGAACTGGTATGACACTCCCATTTAATACCATTTTTCGAACTAGAATTTCTACCAACTAGTTTACTTTTTTCTGCGCGCAACTGGTATAATTATGGTTCATAACGAACTGGTATGACTTTTATCCTTAAATAATAGTTCATGAACTGGAATTTGTGCATACTGGTTTAGCTTTTCACTGCAGGGAGTTAGGTCTCGCTAGAGTGAATACGACACTGCCACATTGTTTAGAGCTGTCTGTAAAATTAGCCGTGGCAGGATAGTTTAGGTCCGCGCATAATTTTTATTCAGAACATTTTCATAACCAAATCTGCGGACCCTCCATGGGCCTATTGCGTTCAATTTATTTGCATTTCCTAAGCGTTCTACTTAAAGAATGTTAAGTAAGGCTTTTTTGGAATGTCTTGAACACCCTAATGAAAATTACGTTTGCCATAAAAAGTGCGTACATTTATGACAATGCAAACTAAAGCATGTCCAATAAAAAATGAGAAAACCAGAACCCACATTTTTTCGCTAAATACAGCAATAAAGTTGCTGTATTTAACAGGGAACGAAAATAATCGCTATTATGAAGTATTTTTATTTTGAAATCATGGCAAAATCATTATTTTTTTGTGTTTTACGATTATTTTTAATCGTTATTTTATGATTTATATTTTTTCGATCATATTATAAACATTAATTTCAGATTTAAATTTTAGAAAAAAACAAAAATCTAGAAGAACGTTTGTTTATGGTCGAAAAAATAAAAATCACATAATAACGATTAAAAATGATCGATGAAATAAAATTCACAAAATAACCGTTAAACTATGATTTTCTCCGGTTTTGAATCAATAACAATTTCACAGACTCGAAAAATTGACGTCCTTTATTGATACGTCTAAATTTCTAAAACGTCATAGTATACCTAAAAGCAGTGTCACAGGATTGGGCATTTGCCGAAAATTTAGTGCAAATTGTATATGAATCGTGTGAATGAACAAATATTTGTCTTTATCCCAATCACGAAAAACCATTTGTTTAAATTTTTCAACAGAAGTTCGCTGTATTGTACCAGTCGTGTGACTACAAAAAAAAATTGTCGTCCCAATTTTTTATTTTGTACCAATAGACTATGGCCTGGGGCCTGCTGTTTGTTGGCCAAAAGTTATTTTGTAAAGTATCGATAAATCGATTTTTTTCCCTCCCGTTACTAAACTAATTGTCCAGAACAAAAAGTGCATACTCAGTTTTTTTTATTTTTTTTCGTTATGATATCAGCTCTTTAAGTTGACATATCTACAAAAAGTTTACATATTTTTTTCTTTCGTAGTCAGAGTTATTATATCTCAAGTAATAAAGTTATTCAAAAAAAGAATGGAAATGACTAACAAGGGTAATAATTGTGTGATTAACGAAAAAAAATCGTGTACATAGCTTGCTAGGTAAAAATGAAACTCCTTTTCAAAATGAACTATAATTTGTGTAATAATATAAAGATGCAAAGGAGGCCGATGTTTTAAACTTTGTGTTGGGAAATATTATTAAAGGCAACACATCCGAAGAATATAACACCTAAAAAGAAGTAAAAAGGAAAAATGGTATGCATGAAAATATGTGAAAAATGGGAGAAATGTCAGCGACAGCGCGAATATATTTTAATTCCAATTGCAAAATGGCTTCAATCAAAAAAAAAAAAATATAAAATAATAAGAAAAACTGATTCCATCAACATCGAAAATGGGCAGCAAACCTCGTGCTTATATTCAAAAGTCGGACCGGCCTCAAGGAAGCCAAGCTGCTATAACTTCTATCGCTTAGACTTGGTTGCTTTTTCCATTTTTCCTAATAATAAAAACAAAAATCGTGGTACAATGCTCAAAACTATATTAAAAATAAAATCTTAATAAGACACAATAACACTGGCAAATACAAGCTGCGGAGTTAGCAGAAAATCAGGAAAATAACGTAGACTTAATGCTTCGTGCTACCTCCACAGCTACTAAAAAAAATAGGCCAAGTGGATTTAGCTGTTTCTTTGAGAAGAGTTTGTGAAAATTTCACGAACGCACATAAACTAAGATAAGTCCTTAAAAATGGATCCAATGAAATATTCCCAATTTTTTCGGTGAAAAGGAAAAAATGATTAAATTTGGGCACCATATTGGATCCGCCATTTTGACTTTAAAAAATCTGACATATTTGAAATCGGCGACCTCGAAAATCTCCCATTTATATGAGTTTTTGGTGAAAAGGAATAAATTGTATAGTTTGTTCGCCATATTGGATTCGCCATTTTGAATCTCAAAAATCTTATATCGGATTCGAAATCAGCAATCTTGAAAACCCCCCATTTATATACGCTTTTGGTGAAAAGGAAAAAATTATAAAATTCGGTCGCCATATTGGATCTGCCATTTTGAATTAAAAAATTCTGACATCATATTCGAAATCAGCGACCTCAAAAACTCCCGAATGCGAAGTTTAAAATCAATTTGGTAACTTTTGGCCAGCAAATGATAGTCGCCAGACCATAGTGCAATAGCCCAATATAAAAAATGAATAAATCTGTACAAATGTCGCAATCGTGTGACACTGCCTTAACGCTCTTATATTTGAAATTTTTTCCAATATATAAATATAATTTATTTTCTGCATCTGATCAGGTGTCATATTGCCATATAATTTCCAGTCACCATAAATTATTGCAATGCTAGATGCTGCTAAAGCGTGGAATTGAAAGTCTTTAATAAAAGTATCTATTCTACTTTTAGTATTGAAAACCTTAAAGCTTTGAATAGATTGATAACCTCCTTATTGTTTGCAGCTGTTTGAAACTCCTGACTGTATGACCACTCATCTATGCCGGCATTTGTACCTACTGAAATATCACCCAATGCAACACCGTTGTCACTTAGGTAATGCTCTGTTTGCCAATTTGTAAGCAAACAGACATACCTACATACCTACATACGTACATATTTACATACGTACATGTTTTGCTTTCATATAGAACTTTGCGTGCCTTAAAGCGCACTATGTGGTTTGTGTGTTCTCCGAACTAGACTCAACTCAGTTTTGTGTTTAATAATAATCAAAACGCACTTATAAATTATGCGGTACACCTTGACACCAATCAGAGTTAGAGCCTAAGTTGTTGTGCATACATACATACATATGTATGTATATATGTATGTACATATGTACATAGGCACATATGCCAGTACGAATTATATGTATATCTAAAATGTATATTCGCAATGTAACAATAACAAAAGCTGCAGTGAGAACTAACAAGCATAGCATTTATTGCAAATAAATGCATTCAATAGTTTATCCATTAAATCAGCCAAGATTCTCAGACACCTTTTTTTTTGGTTTGCTGTGAACGCAACTCATTTCGGAGAGCTGCAATTGCTGCGAAATTCGCGGATTCCGAGGCGGATGTATGGCACAGCGGCATGCTGCGTTGCTTTATGGCTACACGCTCCTGAAGTTGGATTTGGAATAGAAAAAACAACAAGATAAATTTTGGAAATTCCAAACAAATTTATGCAAGTTCAAAGAATTTGATACTTGAAACTTGCGTACGCAACTAAAAACTTTTCATCGTAGTCACAGTTATTCTTGTTCTTTTTTTTGTATTCGTAAATGTGGTTTAAATAAAATTCAGGAATTGTAATTTGAATCAATTGTTATCAATAAATTACATAGTTTGAGCGGCATAGAAACATTTAACATGTATCTAGAATATTTTCTGAGATACATAAGCATAGTATCCAGCTCTCAGGAAAAACCACATCTATACATATAAAAAACGTGTAACAGGCCGATACATTATAGGCATGTAAGTTATAGATATTAAAGAAAAATTGATATGGTGCTATTTATCAGATCAGTAGAAGTCAAATCAACAATTTTTAGAATTTGTTTAGAATTGTCTGTGTCTATATGTTTGTTACCGCATCACTCAAAAATTAACGCATGAAATTGAATGCAGTTTTCACCGATGTATTGCTAGTGGTCTAACTTAAAATATAGAAATAAAAAAATAGAGAGTTGCCAACTGTTTGAAAATAGCAGTTTAAGTAAATTGATAAGATAAAGTAAATATTGCAATATGGCTGTCAAAAGAAAGAGGTTTAAGAAGGCTTACAGCCGAAAGTATTTTTGTGGAGGTTGCCACATGTTTGAAAATTTTATTTTAATTCAATTGATAAGATAAATTAAATATTGCAATATGGGTAATAAACTGAAGAAGTTTAGGAAAGTTTACAGCCGAAAAAATTTTTTTGGCAGTTTTAATTTAATTTAATTGATAAGATAAATTAAATATTGGAATATTGGTACCAAATGAAGATTTTTAGAAAAGTTTACTGCCGAAAATATTTTAGAGGAGGGTTAAATTAAATATTACAATACGGGTATCAAACAACACAAAAATACCTGTAAGGTGCAGTGAAGCACGCCGGGCATTTGCTAGATTTCATATAAAAACGTGAAAATATTAATTTTCTTTTATTTCAATAAAAATTTTTTCAACCAGCATGCAGCTCCCAAAAGATTTAGATTTTTTTTACTATGTATATTTTTCCAATTATTATTTTTTTTTTTTTCAAGCCTCAGGGGGACACTTAATTTCTTCAAAGGTATTTTAACTCAAAATTCATCGTTTGCCAGAATATAACATAGGAAGGCAGGTTTCACTTGGGATTTTTGCATCAATTTAAGCAAAATACTGATGAGAGAATATTCCTAGCACGTAATATCAAAAATGTCAGATTTTGAATTAATACGCTATTGAAGAACGTGTGCGGTATTTATAAATGTATGCACGCTTGTCTATGTATGCAGTCAAGTGCTTACAGTTTAATACTACCACTCGATTGGATCGATTCCATATCCGAATATAATTCGAGCGGTCGCCCCTCGGCAAACAATGGTAAGTGCACTTCTTCCAGCGAAAAGCTTCTGGTCAAAAATCATCAGACATCTTGATTGTCGCAGTAGTACCAAGGATTTACCTGAAAACATTCTGCTAAATCCATCTACCAAGACCAACGTACCGATCGTTTTAAGCCAATTTGCAGATTAGGAAAAATCAGGTCTCAAAACGGACCTTCGTTTTGTGCAAGAGGAGATTCGGCGAACGAAGTCAGTAGATCAAAATTTCATTGAAGAAAGCGCCAATAACCACCGGGCAATAATAAGATAGTAAAAAGTCTTTCCTAAGACATTGTTAATTTAATTTTTACCAGCAAATGCCCGGCGTGCTTCACAGCGCCTTTATAGGATTTGCGTTGTTTGATAATCGTAGCATTGCATTTATTTTATCAATTTAAATAAATAGAAAATTTCCAACAGGTGGCAACCCTCTTCAAAAATGTTTTTGGAAGTAAATTTTCTTAAACCTCTTCAGTTTAATGCCCACGTTGCAATATTTACTTTATTTTATCAATTAAATTAAATTAAAATTTTCAAACATATGGCAACTTCCACAAAAATATTTTCTGCTGTAAGCCTTCTTAAACCCTTTCTTTTGACAGCCATATTGCAATATTTACTTTATCTTATCAATTTTCTGAAAGTGCAATTTTCAAACAGGTGGCAACTCTCTAATTTTTTTCTTTTTATATTTTAAGTTAGACCTCTCGAAATACATCAGTTAAAACTGTATTCAATTTCATGCATTTCGATTGATGCGCGTACAAACATACAGATAGACAGAAGGACAGACAGAAAAAAATTATAAAAATTGTTGATGTGGTTCATATTGCTCTAATAAAAATCTCCGGAATTTTTTTCAATAGAAAATAATTTATGATACCATACGTTTTTTGGCCAATTTCGATGATATTTTTTTTCGTCCAAATATGTTCTAAATTAAAAGTCTATTTCCCTTGTTAGAGCTTTTCGGAGATCCATTGACATTTTATCTTTTTATTTTCTAAGTTAATTTACTCATGCTTTCGGTTGAAATAGTCCATTTTTGATTACGCTGTGCAACAAATACATATGTATGCAGGTATGAAATTTGTGAGCGAAACCAAAAAAAAAAAAAATAATTTTTATTGAATCTTAAATTCACAACATTAAATCGATATAAAAAGGAAATGGGAACCAACTTTTACAAATGCTTTGGTATTTATTCATATTTTGACCTTTTTTACTGAATGTAATTGGTCTCATTCACATCACTTTTTGAGTATTGCACTGTGTTATCAATCATTTAATTCTTATTTGAAAAATATGTCTATGAAAATTTCTTTTGGCTAATAGCTATTCATGAGCACGTACTTTTAAATTTTAGGACTCATATTTAAGTCTCACTGTGAAAAATCTTGCTGATTAAAAACCTTAACTATTTGGTCTATTCATATATGTACATATGTACATATGTATTATATGTATACATTTGATAGGCTGTAGTACCAAATTCCTTTTCAAGTGAAGAGTTTTCAAGCATATATTACTCATACGCCGTGGGGGTTTCGACTAAACGACGCAATAATAACACTGGTTTACAGCAAAAATGTTCTTCCGATGCCACTATCACTATCCCATGTAGAATTCCTCGGTGATTCCGAAACTCGAGAACATTTTTTTTTCTATGGATAACTTTTCGAGATATTTGCAATTTACCGTTATTCAGCTTTAAAAAATAGTGGTTTCACTTAATCAAGTATATCTTACGAACCAATAAAATATTCGTAATACGAGATAAGGGAAATGAAAGCAAAAAAAAATTCTCCTTAAACTATATATACATCATTTTTCCATAGCCCAGATAGTTTCTGAGAAATTAATTAATCATTTATGACGGCTCTTGTTTTCGATGCAAACACTCTTCTTACTCAGGTGTACGTAGCGTATGAGTAACACTCTTTTCTGCTCATATTTCATACAAAAAATCCTTGCGCATTTTCATTTGACCAATCATTATTTCCTTATTTGGTTATTTTATGTTTTATTTTCTTCATCAGTAGCTTCGGTTTTTTTTCTAAAGGAACAGGCTTTAACACAAGTACAAAATATTTACACATAAACTGTTATTTTTTTACTTTTTTCCCTGTTAAAGTTTGAATTTTTCGCATTTTTCCATCAAAAAAACAAAAAATCTGGAATGATTAACTAATTTCTGAGAAAATATCAGGGCTATCGAAAAGTGGTGTATATACGGTTTATAGAGAATTTTATTTTCTTTCATTTACTGTACCTCGCATTACGATTATTTAATTGGTTCGTAAGATATACTCGATTAAGTGGAACCACTCTTTTTTATTATTACCTTCCTTTTATTAGCTCGGGATGTAACTATGTTATATTGATGCGCCTAAAAGATGCAGCGATTTCTATTCTCAAGTTACATACCTGATGACAGTACGAATGGAAATAATAGTTGGGTTCCCTAACTCGCAAGAAGTTGCAAGAATTTACAGGAATTTACCAGAAAGCGTTCCCGTACTTTTGTGGCTTCTTTTGCCTTTTGACAGTTTTACAGGTTTTAACCCAGAAAAGTTGGGGAGCGCAACTTATAATAGCGAGGTTTTAGTTTTTTAAACTATAATTTAAGCTGAATAACGGTAAATTGCAAATATCTCGAAAACGTATCCATTCAAAAATAAATTAACGATTTCGGAATCAGCGAGCGGTTCTACATACAAATTGGATAGTGCGATCTGGAGAACAAAATCAAAAGTAAAATTATATGTACATTAGAGTGGTCCAAAAAAATAAAGTCGGAATTTTAATGCCGGCACACCCTAGGATTGATCTATATCAAAAAAAATATACCCCTATTTTTTATTTTGAAATCAAAAAATATTTAGGGAGTGCTCAAAGCGCTCAAAGTTTTCCATGTATTTTATATGGAGAAAAAACAATTTTTCGTAGAAATGGTATAAAACTCTTAAAAATCAATATTTTTCGACCGGAAAACTGTGGTTCTCTTCAGGAGACTTCCAGTATTAATATCCAATTGTTTATTTAACCATTTTTTATGATTAAAGATTTTTTATTGGTCCCCCCATTGTATTTTCTAAGGGCTTTGGGACCTATAAAATATAGTTACCATGAAAAAATTGCTAAAGAAACAATTGAGTATTATTACTGGGAATCTCCTGAAGATAAGTAAAGTTTTCCTATTTCTACGAAAAGATGTTTTTTCTCCATATAAAATACATACATGGAAAACTTTGAGCGCTTTTAGCACAACCTAAATTATTTTTTATTTCAAAATAAAAAAATATGGGTATATTTTTTTCGGTTTATAACAATCCTAGGGGTTGGCGGCATTAAAAATCCAACCTTATTTTTTTACATACATTTTTGGACCACTTTAATGTACATAGAAAGTCTTTTCTACTTCCGGAAAAAGTGTATTTTATTATTTTACTAAAACTAATTTAGCTTTATGGGAAGTGTACAGAAACTATCATTTACAAAATACATTAGTGAAGTAAAAAAGAAGTAGTCGCAGTAATTTCAGTACTACTCTTTAGGAGAATCACACTCTTTCAAGGGATGTACTATACGCACATCAATATTTAAAAATTTACACAATAAACTAATGGTAGTTGCAATCGATCTGAAACTGTTGAATGTCAAAGTTGTAAGCATGAATAGCTTATATGTATGTATGTATGAACGTTAAATATTAACCTTCCCAGGTTCCAATAACCCTAATACTTGTATGCTTTTCCAGCTTAATATGGAAATTTATGCACTTATGTGTAAAAGCAGAAAAACAAATAAATTTATAAACCCAATAAAACACAATGTGCAGTGTTATAAATAATTTCCTAGAAAGCAAAATTTCCAATACATGAAATTTTTTTTAGAAATCAAACTTGTTCAAAATTCCAGCATTATAAATACTAAACCAAATTTCCATTGGAGCTCGTAGTTTGGTTTGCAACGGAAGTTACATAAGTGAAAATATATAAATACAAGTAATGGAATTGCTAAAACTTAAGTTTAAAGCTTAAGTTCCTAAAAAAAAGGTCCACTGAAAATACAATTAAGAAAATATCTCAGCAAAGCGCTTTATTTCTCGACCTACGATCGATATTGTTAATGAAACGGGCAATAATTGTGAATAGTCGGTATAATTCATAAATATGTCTATCTAAGTTCGCATGTGCGATTTCTGAGCTTGAAAAAACTTTTCAACAATTGTTGGTTGGGCGAACATGTAATGAGCTCTAAGTTACATTGCCATCTGTACATGCGCACTGCAGTCAGTCATATGAGTAGCCACATCCGTCATAAAGAAGCCACGTAAAGGAACTTAGCGAAGGACCTGGAAAACCGCAAACGAAACGATATTTATCAAATCGCTAAAAACACATAGTAATAGTGAGTAATACCTACTTTCAAACGTACGATTTTACCCCACGGAGCTTACTTGAAAACACAATGCGGTAAAATCAAAAGTTTCAACTTCCAAAAATTTCTACATACTTTCTGCTGATTCCCAGTGCAATATTAAAAATAAAAGTATTCAAAAACAAAAAAAAAAATAATAAAAACAACACTAGAATACGTAAATGTTTACACATAACGCTCATAATGTAAAGTTTGTCTATGAACCAGGTTTTAGTGCCGTCAAATGCATATAAAAAATATACACACATGCGTATGCACATCCACATTGTAGTATGTAGGCATATAAGCGACGTTGATATGCTTTATTTACAACTAAATATAATCAAATTGCCCTTGAAAATATCAACTTTCATAGAATAACATTGTACGAGAGCATTCGCATTCGCCACATTCGCCTTTTAGCCTATTCGCAGTTGCAGTCACTCGGCGACACTCACATCTATTTGTGCAAGTATTATGAGGTTATTAGCCGCTTTCAAGAACAGGCATTAGAATTTTAGATTTTTTCACACATACGCAATTATGTGTCCTTTGACGACAACTTATGTACATACATAGCTTTAGACAAACAAATCTATCAACATACTTACATATATGTACATATGTATGTATGAGTATTATTCAAGCGAATATATGATGCATGTCTAGCATACTTGCGTTATTGGCGTGCAATATATATACATATATGTGTTTATAAAAATAATAGTGCGACAGCTGAAAGTGATTGAAACTATTTTCTGACATGTAAGTACTGTTTTGCGAGTCGAAAAGTTACGAGTATGCTTATTAAATTTGATTATATTAGAATATTTGAAATAGATCAGAAACAAGTAATTTTTATGCAAAAAAAAACACAACCGACTTCAATTCTCATATAAAAATTTAGGATTACCGTTACTTTTTTCATAATCCAATGATAGGATCTAAACCGAATTAGTATGGGACCACTTGTGAGACACTACCGTTTCGACAGAAAGTCGCCGTTTTTGAAATCGGTTGACGTGGTACAAAGTTGTGCGGTAACATACATAAAAAAAATGTATATATATATATATGTTCATATATATTGCGACGAATTGGTAACATACTAATTTTTTTAAGTCGCTTAAAAAGAAAATTGCATTGCCTTTTATACCTTTCATGAACATTAAATGGAATTTTAACTTGGGTACGATGTTAATAAAGTATACCAAAATGATCAGAACGACAAGCTGGGTCGATTTAAACATGGCCATCTGTCTGAACATCGCTTTGGCTTTTCTAATGCTAACTAATGCGTAAATTTTAGAGGGATTTGACTGAAATTTCATACGCTGGTGTTTTTTTTTAATGTATTAATCATTTGTCGGTACCAAGGAACGGATTTTTAGGACCTAAAAACTTATAAACTAGAAATAGCAAAAAAGGCAATAGAAGGCACTAAAAAACAAAACTTAAAAAGAACACTGGTTACAGGAAAAATATTCAATGGACTCCACTACATATCCAATGCTTATATATATGGATAAGTTTTCGAGATATTTTCAGGTGTGCAGGGCGTATGAGTAACATTATTTCCTGCTAATTTTTTATACAAAAAATCTTTGCGTATTTTCATATGACCACTTATTACTTCTTTATTTATCCAACGATTTTCTTCATTATCAACTTGATTTTTTTTTTTGTAACAGAACACAGCCTTGAATGTGCTAAACGTGCGCTCGACGTGAATTGCTACAAGTGCTGCCCAATTTAAATATGGATCGTTTGAAACTTTTATATTAATAAGAATAATCACTTTTTTATGGTACAATAGGCAAAAATCTTAAAAAAGGCAAAAAAGGCAACATCAAATGTGTATATATGGAATCAGGGAAAGATAAATCGTGCACATTCTTAATCGAATATACTCTATATCTTTAGCAGAAAAAAAGGCGATTTCCATAAAATCTGTTCCCTGGTTGTAACTCATCGACTTATGTAAGCAGCTAAGAACGTGGAATTTTGCATTTTCATTTATCATGAACAGAGAGCTCATGGCTCCTGTTTAGGCGACTTCTAACACCTAGCGCCTGAATGCATACTACATTCTCGATACGCCTGCTTAAAAAGGGCAGCACAATATGTGCGCAGCTGCATGTGAAAAAAGATATTTTTGCTGGTACACTTCTCAAATGTCACATAACAAAATTTATTAAGAAGTAATGAGTTGATGGCAGTTGATGGAACGGAGAATTCGTTCGGAGTTTATTGCGGACTCTGCGTGTTTCACAATCATGCAGAGGTGGTAACTTGATTGAATAAATATATAATTTTTTATACATTCAAAACACTTGGTCTTTCCTCTGACTGAGTTATTCAGCTCCCATACAACTTATTGTTAAGATATGAGGTTTTAATTTTGTGAACTATTTATTAATTAATTACACAAGACTCTTGAGCAAATCGTCCAGATCCTAGCTATATAAGGTATATCTCCCGTATTAGTGATTTTTCAGATATGAGTTCTTGTGTAAATGTGTACCTGGTTTTCTGATGATAAGTGAAAAAGTTCACAGTGAATATCATCAGGAGTATAATTTATAGCTCCCAAATTACTGATTGAAAAATAAATTAATTAAATGCAATAAAGTTAAATTTTCTTGTGTTCATGAAAGGTATGAAACCTTGGGCATAGCCGACGGCAGCACAGTCTACTTGCAAGTAATGAAATTTTCTATATGTATCAAAAACAATACATAGCGCTTTAAATGAGTGCAAATAAAATCAGTGCGTAGAAAGCAAAACAACCCATTAAAGAAAACTAAAAATATTAGTTCGATACACCAACATACGAGTTGCGCAATTTAGCGAAACAAGGACATTTGCGTCCTCAAAAGCGATCCAAATAGACTAAATCTGTCCGTTAATGATACAAAAATTTATTTAGCTTTGTTAAACAATTACATACAAATAATTTTAAAGCACAAGACCCCGGAAAGATGAAATTTATACAATGAAGCACGTAAGTTTATTAGGGATCCTCACATGTGAATAAAGAGGCCCAAAATTATACTACAAATCTGCGCATTTGCCCTCGATTATCTCGAAACCCTGAGCTAATGGAGCAAATCTGATGCTAGATTCAGATTTTACGTACTAAAAACCCTTGCAAAATACAAGCTAGTGCAAGAGTCTGAACTTTTTTCTAATTTTGTGCCCTATGTTATATACTGTGACCTCCTTAACACATCGCCAAGGTGTTTTTCTAGGTTAGCTCGAACTAGCGTGATATCTGCAAATAATTTTTTTTCATAAATAATGGGAACTGAATAATGGAAACAACAGTTACTTGGGGAATTTTATTTCTTCGTTGTAGTTGTTTTAGCAGCATACGAATTCCCTATTATATTTTTCGTCTCCCGGGATGATTATTTCGAGATGAAAAAATATCTCTAAATCGGATCATAAAAACGCAAAGCTCAAAAAGATTTCTTCTATCGGATGAGCCGTTTAGGAATTGAATCATAAAACCAAATCAATATATTAATACGCCGATATTAATTTTGTCCGCCTTAGCGGTTCTACTGGACCGATTCTGAAATCAAGAACACCATAGGGAAAGTATTTTTCTGAGGAGAGTTTATGGTGTAAAAATTGGTTGAAAATTACGGCCAAAATCGTCGTTTAAAAATATCCATATTTGTGTATAGTTGTTGTTCCAACCTGTTCAATTTGAGTTGTTTTTGCATGTTTTTACTTCGTATATGAAATTAAACTTTGTAATAAAGATACATGTGATAATGAAGAAATGAATGCTAACGATAAAACAAAAGGGCAAGTTTGAAGATTAAAACGTAAGAAAATTTATTGAAATTTTTCGATAAGAATCGAAATAAATTCTGAAGATCATAAAAAATTTAGTTTTCGAAAGTTGTCAAGTTATCGAAAATTATCGAATGATCGAAGTTTATAGTTATCAAAATTTATAGAGTTATCCATGGTTATCAAGCTATCGCAACGTATCGAATTATTGAAATTGATCAATGTTTATTGAGCTGTCGAAATTTATAGACACAGAAAATTAGTTGTCGAAACTTACGAATAGTTATCGAGCTATAAAAATTTATGGGGTTAGCGAAGTTTGTCAAGTTAATGAAATTTATCAAGTTATCCTATATTGAATTATCATTATTATAGAGTTAACGACATTTATCGAGTTATCGTAATGCATCGAGTTCTACCAACTTATCGAGTTATCGATATTTATTGATTTGCTGTAATTTGTCGATTTATCGAATCGAAGTTTTTTGAATTTTCAAAATATATCGAAATTTGTCGATAGCTTTCGAAAAATATGGAGCTATTAAAATTAGTTACCTTAGTTTACTGAGGTATCGATTTATATCGAGATGTATACATTTTTTAACCAAACGAACAGTTATCGAAATTTATCGAAATTAGTCGAGTTATCGAATTTTGTTGAGTTATCGGATTTTAGTGTTTTTGAAATTCATTTATTTATCGATATGCATCAAATTATCGAAATTTATCGGCAAAGTTTAAGTCCCAAAGCAGGAGATTTTCCGGTAAATACTTTTGTACCTTATAAGCTAAACGACGTGCTAAGTTAGAAAGCCTCTCCACGGGTCTTAAAAAATTATGAAAACGGTCGAACTTCGACAGAAACGGGCACTACTAGTTTATATAAAACGCAAACATTTCATGCTTAAAGGGTATGCGTAAAAAAATATTTGTAAATAATTTTTCTTAAAAAAAAAATCGAAAATTTTGATATTTTCAAATCGGTGCAGCTTACGGAAATCTTAATATTTTTCGACGTATTTCGGCGGAAGTCTTAAAATATAATATTTTTTATACTTCCGGTGGAAAACCCGCAAATATTTTGGTGAGACACCGTAATGTACATTTTAATGCAACATGTTTTTTAATCTTTTGAAGTAAATAAAACACATCACATCTATCCCGTACGGCAACGCAAAATATTCTAAACTAAGCTCGATTGGCCTCATGTAAATAAATTAATATATAAATTTAAGAAATTGCTTTTTCTTAAAATTTCAAATCTTTAGCTCGATTTCTGCAAATAAATTTAAGTAAAAGGTCTGAAATTTTAAGAAAAAGTAATTGCTAAGTTATTTATAAGTCCCAATGTATTCTAAATTATTCTAAATATGTAAAATTATTGTATTATGTAAAATTATTGTAATTCATTTCTAATAGCCTTAATTAAATCAGTTCTTTTAAATCTAGGAATAAAATTGTTTACTTTGCTTTTTGAAGTTCGTTAATATTTTTTAAGAAAAGCTGGTACTGCATGCACTGGAATTTTAATAGAAAAAATATGCTTGTACTGTGTATTGTCAGACAACATTTCTCATATTCTCTACGTCCTACTTAACAAATAACAGCTTTAATAGATCAAAAAGTTCACCAACATCAACCATTCCACAACTGGACCAAATTTGTCGGCTGCCTCCCAGCTGACGGCATTGTACGCCAGCACGAATGGCACTCATAAAACATACATACACACAAATATGTATATAGATAAGTACATGTAACGATTGACTTCTTTGTAGTGTCGCAAAAAAAAATATATACAAATGTCTGCACTCACATTCTTTCGTACACATTTTCCAGTAAACCTAAACGACGAAGCACATTTTAATACTTACGCATCTCGGCACACGCTTACACAAGGTTTAACCTCATTGTTTTTGTGTTTTCTTGACTGAAATTTCAAGTTCAAGGTTAACTGACGCCCAGCCTACGGAAAGCGGCAAGACATGCGTGCTATGATTCCTCATTTTTATTTTATGTCCCAAATTCTATATATCCTGTAAATGCCCGCCCGAAAATCGAAACGAACTGTATAACAGACACCCGTTTTTACGACATACATAAATTTATATATAAGTATGTATGTAAGTACATATTTATATATGCACATCTGTGTAGTGTGGGTATACTCTTCGGGCAGACAGTCTTTAATACCGACAGCCATCGTCGTCATCGTAGACGCCTCTGCTGTCGCCGCCGTCGTGTATACAAGTATATAAAAAGGACACAATTTCATTTTTAGATTCAGCCTGTCTGACACACCCACACCAAAAATGTCGGCACGCACACCTAATCAGGAAATTTCACACCGACATGCACGTAGACATTTGAGGAGAATGCCAAATGTAAGTAGCGGGTATTAGGTGGCATTAGGTATTTAAGTACATATCGCGCTCGATCTTTAAAAGTGACACAACTAAAAATAACATGTTCGTCAGAAAATGCGAAAAACTATGCTATGGGCAAGGCAGACTTTACCTTAGATTTTTTCAACAAATTATAACAAAAATTTGCTCCAGCTTTTGCGGGAAGGTAAATAAAAGCTCTGTGTACATTTTTAGTGTATAATTTCAAAAATGCCAAATTTTGAGTTGTGCCACTTTTGAAGGTCGTGGAAGGAAGGGGCACAGCTGCGAAAATAAGCTGTGATTCTTGTAGGCTTGCAACTTATCGACAACAAATCACTCTCACTTTTATTACCAGGACATCAGCAGGCGAAGTACATAGACTGTGAACAAAAATCATTCGACTAAGTAAATAAAATAAAATACTCGTATTCAACGAAGACTCCCTCCCTTTAAACGCTACTCTTCATCGTGACTTGTTCGTCCAGACAAACCGTTCAAAGCACATTTCATTTGAGTGAACTTTGTTTTGTGGCCCTCACAGTAGACAACAACAACAATTTTTTTGGTGCCAATCATAACATAGCAGACAGACAATATCTGTTATAAATCCCCCCGACGACAATACCCAATTTTTTATGACTCAATCGGTACGCCTGGTGATAGTAAAATGAGCGCGGAAGAATAGCATTTCATCACACTTGTGCACAAATAACTGTTCTTGTTCTCGAAGTTTCGCTCATTTCGCTTTACCCGAGCCACTTGCCATGACCGAAAAAATCGCACGCCCGTCTAGCGCTTTTCTTTGAACCATCCCATACACGGAAAGAGGCAATATCCTTTTGACCTTGAACGTTCATACTCGCGCAGAGAATTTATTGACCTGACTTGGCTACCGCCAGCAGACAAATTTCCAAGCAGACATCAATACACAATTTCTACCTTACCAACAATTTAGCCTAAAAAATTTTCACCAAGCCGATAGAGACGTATTCACAGAAAACATGAATACACATGTATATATGTATGTATGTATGTATGCAGGTGCGTACGTAGAAGGAAGAACGTTGACGCGAACAACTACAACCACTTGAGGAACAAAAATAAAATTGGCCAAAAAAGTAGGTGTATAAATATGTTTGTATGTATGTATGTGTATGCATGTACATTTGTATTTTTCTAATGTCTGGTGCGTTTTGGCTGTCTCATTTGTTCTTGCAACGTTTACTTACCTCTCCGCTTTGGTTTGTCTACGCATCCGAATTGAGTTGTGAGTGACAGTTGTGCGACTAATAGTAACCGCCGACACTGCCACCGTCGTCGTCGTCGTCATCATCGTCGCTAAAGCTATTGCCGCCATTGCTGTTTGGTAACCGAAGCAAGCATCGGCACCAACACCTACTACATACGTGTATAAAATCTGACGCTGTTTGCAACATCGCGGTAGTGGGATCTTTTGCGTCGCGCCACCGACTTAAGCTCTTTGTTTGTAAATTCCTACCACTTCCACCCCTTAAACATTTTGTCGCATTGCATTGTGAGAAGCGTCTGCGAGTAGTCGATGCAAGGCGCAATGTGGTGGTTGAGACCTCTTTAGGCTTCTTTCGAAGCGATATGTAGGCATTAGTACTTATTTAAGTATATACTTCTGCAAATTCATAGCTGTACAGTGTACACGTGCATACATACATATAAACGTAAGAATACTTATATTAGTTTGGCAATTGGAAATGGTGTGGCAGAAAAATCTCAATGGCAATGTTTGCACCCAGACAGAGTTTCATGAACTTGGGTTACATACAGTTTAACAAACTCTATTCCCTTTCAAGGTCATAATATGTATGTGTGATGAAAACGCAAACATACAATTTGGTAAGGGCCGATCACAGAAGAACTTTGAAAACTAAATAAAGTGTGTAAGTGGTAGGAGTGTTAAAAGACTACATCAAAATTTTATAGGAACTATAAATATTAATTATACTATATCTTAGTGTGTAGTTTTTTGCCTCCTTGGCATATGCAAAGCAACCAAAACCCGAATTTAGCAGCAAAAAACCAAACCGGGTTGTCTATGTAGCTTTAAAATAAACCTATGCGAGCAAATCTCACGAGTTGCTTTTTTTAGTATCACTTCCTTCAATCGCCATAAAAAACGCTAAAGCATTCTTCTTGCATTTATGCATTTCAATCTATTTAGTTAAAATTAAACGGTGCAAATGTTCTTGCCAAAACGAACGAATCTAGTGTAATAAAATTAGTGGGTCAGCAAATGAAAGAAAATTACATTACAAATTACATTGATTAAAATACGACTATGATTTGAAAAATTAAAATTAAATTTTTACAATTTTTACTGGCAAACTTGAAATTCATTATAAATTCTTATATACATGAACGAATGAATATATTTTTGCATAAGGTATACTGTTTAAAAATCTCTTTTAAATAATATGACTTTTAAGTTAAAGCGCGAGAGTTAACGAATTAGATGGTTGCGTATGATGCCACGGGGCGTATACGTTACATACGCAACTACGGGTATGTATACAGTATATTATGTATGTATGTATATTAGCACAAGTGGTTAATTTTACATAGATTTATACCCGAGCGCACATGTGCACAAGAGTGTTATAACTTTGTGCCCATAACGGTTGTTTTTAACAGCCAAAACGAATCGAGATAGATATAGACAAATGTATACATAAATGATTAGAATGAAAAGAGAAATCGATTAAGCGGTGACTGTCTGTCCGTCTGTGCACTCGATTACTCGAGTAAAAATTGAGATATCCTAATAACAACGCCTACCTCCCATATAACGGTAGTTTTCAGATATACGAAAACTTCGCTATTTTAGTAACTACTGAAGCTTATTTACTCAAAAGTGATATATACAATCATTTTTAGACGAACAATGAGAATATTATACATTTTTGGAAAATCGGCGTAGCCACGCCCACTTATGATTACATGTGTATATCTTGGTAACCGCTCCTTAAATTTCTACCAAACTTGGCACAGTTGTTGGCCTTGGTGCAGCATACTAAATGGCTGAAAATTTTTAAAATCAGACAATAACCACGCCCACATACCATATAACGGTAGTTTTGAGAAATGCGAAATATTCGATAAATCAGTAAATAATGAAGCAAGTTTATTCAAAATTTATGTTTGCAATAAATCTTTAGCAAAAAATACGTTTATGATAAAATTTTGGTACTTATGACCACATATGTGTAGCTCGGTAACCGTTAGATAAATTTGTGCTAAACTCGGAATGATTATTGTGCTTGCCACATGAAAGCAAAACGTTGAAAATTATTGAAATCGGACTAGAGCTACGCCCACTTTTCATATAACGGTAAACTTCAGAAATGCTTGAAACTTCGATATTTCGAAATTTAAGGACGCTTATTTAATCACAATTGATACTAACAACAATCCCTTGAAAAGAAGTAAGAATATTATGGATCTTGAAAAATGCGCGTGATACCGCCCACATCTTATATGTAAAAATGAATGTAAGTATATATATATATTAGGGCGATTTTTTGCGACTATCGCAAGAAATATCGATATTAGCGATTTGGTGTTCTGAAACTTTTTTTGTAGGAAATTGAAAGTCCTACAAGTTTGTCATTTATACTTTTTCTGTAGCTCTTGTTATTTTCGAGATAGGGGCAAAAAACGAGAATTTCATGAAAAAATTGGGTGAACCGTACTACCTCGCTGGTGGGAGTTAGGATGACACCGCAATGTACACTTTTGTAGAGCATTCAATTCCGAAGAAAACCCATCATTGACCAAGATTAAACCATAAAAAAATGCCTCTGAGCTGTAGACCTTTTAAGAAAAATAATCAAAGTTTACGTGTATTTTCTATGGAAAATCTTTGCGCGCCTTCGGCGCAATATGTTAATATTAAGGGTTCAAATTTTCAGGGAGCTTTTTTTGGTGTTTTCCACAAAATTTTGAGGTGTGTGTGTCGTGAAAAAAACAATAGTCGCAAAAAAATATCGCCACAATATGTATATGTAATAGACTCCTAAACCGTTCATCCGATTGTGACCAAATTTGAGTGAGTGGTTGAGGGTATAGTGAAGAATGTTTGTATGTTTATTTGGACCAGCTAGGTAGCGCTAGAGTCGAGATATTTTGAAAATGCGCATTTATGTGCAGATTTGGTTTAAATTCGGTACATGTATTACCCATATGACAATAAATATTTACACGAAAAATTTACTCTCTAGGTAGCTCAGGAGTCGAGATATTTTGGAAGACCGATTTGGTTTAAATTCGGTGTACATATTACCCATTAGACAAGAAATAAAAATGCAAAAGATTTACTTGCTAGGTGGAGCTATAGTCAAGAAATTTGAAAGATTCGTTTATATCACGTTTCCGCCACTGTAGTCGACAGGTACCAGCGATACGAGAAACCTACGCAGGGCTACAGGCTGCCATCTCATGTTATCACCTCCACAAAGAAAGTCTGATGCTGGCGGTGAAAGAGCACAACACGTTGCTATCGAAGCAGTTCCTCGTGTCACCGTAGAAATCACCCCAACAACGCCCTGCTTCGAAATGATCCGCCCCACAGACCAGGTGCACCCTGCACAACTCTGTTCTGGGTGGTGCCACTGACGACGATACATAGTGCCCGACATAACAATGAGATCATACGGATATTGATAAGTTTTGGCTATTTCTTTCACAAATTTTATTTAAACAAATTAAAAAAAAAACAACAAAGTCTCGTCAACGTTTTTTCAGAACCTATAGCCCACACAATTCTGGTATAATAACGTGGAAGTTTGAAGTGGCTGCAAAGTACCGTTGATTTTTTGTAATTTTTCTGTGGCCGGTGTTGTGCATTTTCTTCATATAAATAATTGTTGGAAGGAAATGAAGTTACGCTGCACAGTGGGACGTCCCCATATAAGCTGCGGCCAAAAGTAGAAACCGCACTAGAAATTCGCTGAAATTTCGTATATGCGCTGTTCGGCACTTAGGAATGAAGAAATGTGGAAAATAATAAAATTCAACGCGCTATCACGCCCACAACTCTTGTGGGCGGAAATAGTAAATGTTATCCGATTTTGATGAAATTCAGGGCATATGCTGGTTTTAACGAGAAAAGCTTGAATCTCAAAGATCGTCAAAATCGGTTTACATTATAGTCCAGTAATTCTAGAAAAACAGGCACAAATTAAAAAAAAAAATATTTTTGATGAAATTCGGTTTGCCCTGCTCGTCTAAGCCAAAATTTTCCAACTTGGCAGATAATAAAGAATTTCTTATTACGGCGCCCACCTCCTACACAACCTTTTTGCCTCCAAGTACTAAATTTTATGAATTTTGGAGAAAATGAACAGGCTCATTTATTTCATTTCTAAAGGAGTTCCTATTTCTTCATTTTAAAAATGACAAAACGAAAACATTTACAATACCTGCATACTAAATTATGTGCACGATATGTATTTACACTGAAACTTTCAATTTTACCTACATTTTATACAACAAAAGCTGAGCTTTACTAATCCTAAGCATAATTTAGCTCGCTTCCCAGGTCCTTTTTAAACATCCCTTTTTAAAGTAAGCACTCGAAAAATTTTACACTCACAAAATTATGTAGAATTTCAAGGTAAACTGTTTTATACATTTCAAAAGATTTATAAAAATTTTAAGCAATGTTTGACCCCAGATATATTCAAAAACTGCTCATTAATCAGATTGGTTTTTTATATATCCGCACAAGTGGAAAAATTAATTCAAAGTACTTGCGACAAAACCAAAATTGTTTCTTACAAATTTATTTTTTCGCATTGCTACTACTTTAAGCTCGTGTCATGATTGCAAATATGCATTTTTATCAAAAATTATTTTTGGTTTGAGTTAGCTGGATATTTTGCTATGGATCTGCGTAATTACTTTTTCAGAATTCGCTAATCCGTTTTAACTACTTTTGGCCGTAGTGCGCTGCCAGGAAAGAAACTCGTTTAAAAATTCTGAATAAAAAGTGTGAAATTTTTATAAAATTAAGTTGGTTTTCTAAAATTTTTGTACCAAAGTTTTATACATGAATTTATAAGGATTTTGTTCTAGAATGAACTATGTATATTTTGATAAAAAATTATTAAAATTTATTTGAAGAAATTAAAATAAAGAGCCAAAACTTATCAATACAGCGTGACCGTAGCATTATGTCGCGCACCATATGCTGGAAATTATTTTAAATAACTAATGTAAAATATTTACTTAGCCGTTTCGCTGTCATCAAAACCACCGTTATAACACCGTTCAAGGAAATTCAGCTTCAGGTTACGCATATGTAAAAGTCCGCTACATATGTAGATATTCCGAATTTTCTTGATCAGATCATTCTCCCAGCAGATAATTGTGTTAAATATCACTCATACGTCCCGTATCACCATCTGATATATTTTTACAAGCTACGTATTTTAACTTTATATTTACACTTTTCAAAATGTTCACGAGATACTACACACGAGAAATTACACACGCCACTTCGCTTTAATAGGCACGCTTTTTTCTTCTGAAGTTTCCCATTCTAATTTTATTATAATAAATAACCTTTTCTCTTAAGCAATCCAAAAAATCGTCTCTTTATTATTTATTAACTTGAATAGACACAGTGGCTTTAACACAAGAAAGAGCTTAGATTGGTTATTTAATGCTAAATAAATTAAAAAAGTATATGATTATGCAATTTCTACACAGCATAGAAGAAGAGGTGGCAGTCATTTCTGCAAAACTAACTAAAAAATATATATTTTTTGGATCATGACACCCGGAAGGACTGTTTCAGGATTTTCGGGACTATATCAATTTTTTTTTTTGTTTTCCTGGATTGTGTTGGCACATTTCGGGATTTTCGGCACTGCTTTGGGATTTTAGGTATTTTCGGGATTCGCGGGACAATTTCGGTATTTTCGAGCCTACTTCAGGATTTTTGCGACAATTTCAGGATTTTCGGACTATTTCGGCGATAAATTCGCTGTTGTAAGTTGTTGTGAGTTGTGGTGAGGTAAGTTGAGTTGAGATGAAGTGAGTTTAGGCGATTTAAGGCGAATTGAGGTGAGCTGAGTTGGGTTGCACTGAGTTCCGGTGCGTTGAAGGGAGGAAAGTCGAAGCGGGTTGAGGTAAATTAAGTTTGGATTAGCTCAAGTGAGGTGAGTTGGGTTGAGGTGAATTGAGGTAAGTAAAGCTGGCTTGAGTTTGGTTGAGGTGAGTTGAGTAAGGTCAGGAGAGTGTGAGGTAAGTTGTTAATTGCTTTTCCTAAATCAAAAATTTTTTAGTTTTTAGTATTGGGGTTTTTTTTTCAAAGTGCCCAAGTATTTTAAAACAGCGAAGTTCGCGTCTGCTAAAAAATTTTTTTTTTTTTTTACTTAAGCATTTAGCAACTCCTAAATATTCAAGTTGTTTACTTGAGTATTTATAGTAGATATCTTCACATACGAAGCATTCGGGTATTTAGTATAAAAACTGGTACTTAAAATAAATTTACATAAGTACAATCACTGTTTGTAGGCCGATTAGACTTATGGTATATGTATTACTTATATAATAAGAAATATTTGTACAAAATATTTACTGAATAGGTGGTATTTATGTTACGAATTGGTTAGAATTTGGCAGTTATGTAGTGAGGTTATCACATTATTATTCACGCTGAATTTGTAATAGGCGATACAAAATTTTTAATTTTAACAATTTTGTTGGCAAACATATCGCTCACTTTAATCTTTTTCACAAAATTTTCTGTTTGATTAAAAAAGAATTTCCCACACGATGTCTTCTTCTTCTTATTTGTCGCTGATGTCAGCATCAGTCAGTATTTTTTATTTCTAAACCTCAGCAGATTTTAATGCCAAATGTGCGCAATCACTTTTTCACTTCTGATGCTTTGTATTTTGCCATTTTGGAATGCACCCCTTTTTTAATTTGTCGTTTTGAATACTTCAGTTTTCTTTTTTGGTTGTTGGTGCTTCCGACGGGTAAGGAGTATGCTATATTTTCGGACAAATTCCCGCCATCATCTGATTTCTTACGATAAAGTGACAATTTGTTCTGGAAAAGTATATGAATACAATTTTCTTACATTTATTCACGTATTGCATTTCATGTCCTCATCACTGAAGTTACCAAGTAAGTAACTTTATTGCATTGCAGACATAAATCAATCAGAAAAGTTGGTAGAGGGTTATACAGGACGTATGAGCAATATTTAACCCAAATTCTTTTCGTGAATAAAAGACCAAAATTACCTTATCTAGAAAATCAGCTAAATGTGTATTGATTGTATTCAATCATTTTCTGATATTTTCTTATTTCTTTCGAGAATCTATTCGACTTTCTCTGCTGTTCTGTTTTATGCCCATACATTAGTACTACAGTAATTTTTAACGCCGTTACGTGCTCTAAACAAAACAAAGAATACTACATACTTCATTTGCACAGTATATACAAAATTGCAGCAAATCCAACCACACTGTTCGTCATCATCTCCAAACTAACAAAGAATTTTGGACGTTTTTATCCTCAGTGGAAATTTGATTATGGACACAAGTGCCAAATAATTATAATACATATATTTATTTGTCATGTTGCTCAGCAGGGGCGAACAAAACTGGGTGTTAATTGAGAAAATTAAAGCCAGCGCTACTCTAAGATCAACCCCAACCAGATTAGATTTTAGCAGCTGTTGTTCATACCTGCCAGCTTTGGTTGTTGTTTTTTTTTTTTGTGAGTACATCACTCTTTATATTCATATTCGCATTGGATACACCACCATTTCCAACGCTTATACATTTAATTAATTAATACAGTATCCTTTTCAGTATGCGATGACACTAGGCACGTAGATTCTTAAACCATGATGCACTACCCTGTTACTAATAAGCGCTACTTTTGAAAATATCTCTAAAATTTAATAAATAGTTTCTAAAAGACGAATGGACTGCTCAGTTATATCTAATCTAGCCTTCATTTCAAAATCACAAATTTTGATATATTCGTACCGAGAACTTATTATAGTATCTCTATTCTTTAAAACATTTCATGATTTTCAGAATATATCATTTATCTTTCCCAGAAGAAGGCTTTCTTAAATAAGGCAGTTCTAAAAGACTTTTCCAAGAAGGGCTGAATTATTTTTATGAATTAAAGAAGCAGATTTCGAAGAAGCCTTTCTACGGGTAGCGAAAGCTGAAGGCGTTCAATTTGTGCCACTCCATTAAAAAAAAAAAGGAGGAAGGAATGCCTCTTAGGAAGGCCTTTTGAAAGGGCTTTCAGCTCCTGAAATTATTTACTGAATTAACTCTTCCGCTGTTAACGAAGTCGAAGTGAAACCAACGGTTCCATAAAGGGCAGTTTTCGTTATAGATAAGCTTAAAAAAAAATAATCTTTGCCTTCACGAGCAAGCCTTATGGTCTGATTATGGCAACTTAACGTAACTTACGGCTCTCTCTTAAAAATTCTGTTAAATGGGTGTTGCTTATTATTGAACAGCCGAAACTTAACGTAACTTAATGCCACATTGAAATCTGTTTCATTTTGATTCTCTAAGTTCTACGTTCCGTTAAGTTAAGTTGAGTTGCCATAATCAGGCTTTTACTTTGCTTGGCGATTTTTATATGCATAAATTTCAAGCATATCCCTCAAACTGGCAGAACTCTAAAATTGGAAAACAAGTGGTGAAATATGTTTTTGTTTAGTTACCCAAAGCCTCGGAAATAAGAATCTGCTAATTTCAAGTTAATTAAACTTTGAGCTTCCGTTGCCGCCGGTTAAAGTGTAAATAAAAACGGAGTGTTTGATATTTTTGGCTTTGATTTTCATTAAAAGACATATATATCAATAGGGATTGACGAAAGCATTATTAAATTTTAGGGTGATATTCGAGAAAACAGGTCTTTGCACCTCAATAGCGTAAAAACTTTGCACTAAACCCTGTTTTGAATCCTTTGCATAATTTTCCACAATTCACACCAAGATCCATCAGGATCATATCTGAATCATTGGTGCTCATCTTCGATGAAAAACTCACTGATATATTTGTCTATATCTATTAAATCCATTAGTTGAAGCTATTGTACCCCAGTAGAATCAGAGAATCAAAGCTTTTTTGTTCTTAAACCATATTAGATTCTATGAAATATAATAAAAAACAATAATGTGCATTATTAGAAATTGAAAACAATGGCGAGAAAGACAAAAGTAGAAAATGGTTCACTTCTGAACCACGATTGGTTTTCTTTTCATAGTAGCAGAGAATACACAGCGAAAACATACACTTTTTCGCATTTACTAAAAAATTTTGGGATCGAATCTATTGAATATAACTTTGGTTATTTGGCCTTTATAATTTAACTTTCACTGGAATCCATTTCTGAAGCTAAATGACTATACTTTGATAGTAAAGTGAGAATAAATCCAATTTTAAACAGCAAATGACAAAGGAACGGTAAATCATGTGTAAATTAAATTTTTATACAAAACAATCCAATGGTTTTTGGGCCAAAGCAAATATTGGTTTTTGGAATTAATTCCCTGTGTTTGAATAAATTTGTTAAACAGGACTAATGTATGCATTTAAAAAATAATTCTTGCAGATTATTTAAAATAAACTTCCTGAGAGAAGTCTTCGCCCCAGAGAAGTTCGTTATGGAGCAGCCCGAGAGGATTAAGACACGGAACAAGTATCAGTGACTTGGTTATTAAACTATTCCATGATTAGTTTTCGGACGTTGGTTTTGTCGTTGTGTTATTAGAATATATTGACACTAAAATGCTCTGCCGATAACGATAGGAAAAAGAATTTCTATGCGCGCATGCGGGAATGGTTCACTACACTTGCTATTGGACTGCTGCATATGAAACTTCGGTTTTTTTTATAGAAAAAATGTCGGTTGTTAAATTTTAATTCAAGGGGTTGGTATCATGTCACGGTTCTCTTAAGGGGAATCGGTAGAAAAAGACTAATAAGGTCACTTCAATCTTTTCACTTGAAATAAACGTTATTAGCTTCAGTGATAGGCCTTTTAAGCTCGCCTATCCGCAAAGATACAAAATTAAACCATGAAAATGTTCAAAATAAACAGCTATTTATGTACGTATGTCTCTTAAATCAATAAAATTATTATTACGTACTTACCACTGAAATCTGGCGTCTTCACTGTCGCACTGTTGCTATTATCAGTGCTGAGTATACTTTTGGCGAGTAACTTTTCGGCGAGTAGCGGGTTGGAGGCGATTAAAAAGCGTCGCGCATTTGCTTCATGCGCATGCACAAGTGCCACACTATCATTGCTGCTGCTGCTGCTTATATAGGAATTAGTGGTGGCTCTTAACGCTTCCTCTCGCACAATATTTAAACTTGCTGTTCGCTTTTGACTTTGGTTTATTGGTTTCGCAGTAAGCGATTCGCAGTGTGCGGTTAGCCCTAGTAAAGTAGACTCGGCAGCGCCTTCTATCGTTATGCCAACGTCTCCACCACCTGCTGATCCATTGGTATTCGCACACGCTGGACTAAGTACGCCGGTAGCAACGACAGCGGTAGCCTCCAATGGCACGAAGCTGTCGCTAGCTGCTATGCCCACCACTTGTTCGCCGATATTGTTATTGTTCTCCTCCTTAAGAATATTTGCAAAGAGATGAAGAAAAGGTAAAACAAAAGGGGGATTGGGGAAAATGGTACTTTTAGCTGATTTCAAATTCGATTGACTAAAATTGCTATTTACTTTAACCTCAACTGTTGCCAAATCCGATAGCAAACTTTCGATCTCGAAATTGCTTTCAGACAATTGTCGAAATAGTTCATCGGACGATTCATTGCAAAGCGGTTCCAAGGAGTTTAGCTCCGTATTTGGTTCATCCAATTGCGAAGTTTCGTTTACATTTTCATTGTTGTTGTCGGTGGCGGCTTCCTCCTTGAACAGTGGAAGCGGAAACAAATAAAAATAAAATTATCAACAATTATGAGCTATGTTACCGACATCCGAAATGAGCACAAATGCATTGCCAGCTTTTAGGCTACTATACACTTAAATACATGTGTACTTACTTGCAAGCACGGCGCGATATCTAAGCCACCAACCATACGACCATCATTATCCGGACACCAAAGCAGCGCGTCATCAATAAATGGCATCGCCGATAAGGCAGAGCCACTGCACACTTCCGCCAGTGCCAGCGTGTGTTTGTGTGGCACTCGTGTGAATGTAGGCAAGCGCTGTCGGCAAGGCAGTTCGCTTTGTGTATTTACCGATTCGATGCAAACGGCAGGGCAGTGCTGGTGTATGTCTCGAATAAACGATATTACTGCTTTACGATATTAGACCGTTGATTTTAAATTCGCACGTATTATTATTTTCTTTTGTTTACTAATAAAGCACTTATTTTTGTTCATAAATATTATTATTTTTTATTTGTTGTGTAGAATTTGGAGGCACTTTACTTACGACGGAATTTTTTTTATAATTTATCAGGCTAATTTCTAGGTTATTTCCTTATTATACGATTTTTTTTCTTTGTACAAAAGTCCGTAATTTCGAATTGTATAATGTATAACTACTAATAAATTTTGGACGAATATAGTTTCCAATAAATTGTGTATAGTGTATATAATTGTAAAAATCGAAAATATCTCTAATATCACGGCATTGGAGTTTCTTTAAAACTGTTCTATTTCTTGTTTTAGATTTTATGTTTCGAATACTTATGAAATTTACCGAATGATTAAAATATTAGGTTTATCGAACAGTAATTGGTGTTTTTTTTTTAAGTGAGATAGTCTGAAATGAAATAAAAATATGTAGTTTGTAAGTTTAAGGTGTAAAATTTTAATTAAATTATTGACAATTTTAATAATTGATTACAATTTACTACTAATAAATAAAAGTTATTGAACACGGAAGTAACTAGTTGTATTCTTGTTTTCGTGCGAATCGAAAATTTGAAATATAATACATATGTACATACTAGGCATGTTTCGAATGTCATATTTTTCACATTCGCGATAGCGAATCCCAATGCAAATTTTCGGAATGCGAAAGTGCGATTGCGAATGTTAGGAATAACATTAAAAAAGCTATAATCAACTCAAGTCCAGCCGAAAGCCCTGGAAGCTAGTGCTCTAAAGTCTTATTAATTGTAATTTTAATTATAATTAATAAAAATAAAATAAACTTAAGCCATCGTTTTTATTGCTTAAAAATTTTGTAAATAATTAGAACATTGAACGAGTGCCTAACCTATACAGTGTTTTAATCTAGTAGTCAAAGTTCAAAAGGAGCATATTCAGTGTTGCCACTGCCTTAGCCCTTATAGTATCCATAAAAAATCGAAAATTGTATCCAAATGTATCCACCGAAAAGAGCGGACATTTTTACACAGTACATCTATGGAAAAGAAACTCGGGCCCCTTAACAAACTTATTAACATGTAGTCAGTATTTTTCCATACTTAGGGCCGGTTGCTCAAAGGCTGGTTGACACTAATCATCGGTTAACATCGTTATCGACGTTTTCGACTCCATGCATATAACACGGTGGCGGTAACGTCGATAACGATGTTTAACCAGGGATTATTGTCAACCAGGCTTTGAGCAACCGGCCCTTAGACTCGGATGTGGGAAACAAAGGCCCGTAGTTATAGTCAACATTAAGGGCCGGTTTCTCTATCTCCGGTTAACACTTATCCCCCGGTAAACATCGTTACCGACTTTATCGACTCCCTGTTATATGCATGGAGTTAGAACGTCGATAACAATGTTTAACCGGGGAGTTAGTGTTAACCAGAGATGGAGAAACCGGCCCTAAGTCGCTCTAAAATTAATTGCAGCTTTTCGACATAATTTTCAATGGGATACCTGTCAAAAAAGCTTCAACTAACTTTAGTGTAAAATTCTGTTTCTGAGAATGGAAAAATACTGACTAAAACTACGGGCCAAAGTTTCCGCATGTTCAATGTTTATTACTGCGATTAGATTCCCACAAATAGTACAGGCAAAAAATGTTTCCTGGTATATCAAAATAATACTAATTTAAACTAATTTTGACCTGTTACATTTAGTTCAGTAAATTGTTATTTCCTGCTGTTATGGTTACAATATTTTTCAATCAAACTGGTGGATTGGGAGCTATCTATGAAATTAAAAAAAATTCTCAAAAACTTGTATTCTCGCTTAACGACATATATGTAACTGAAAATTTACAAGTTATAAGTTATTTTTAGTACAGTCAAGTTATTGTTGAAAATTAGTCATCGGCATGGTTGTCAATTTCCTTTGAATGCTAAGAGAAGGGTTGCTCAGGATGTAAAAGTTTATTTTTTTCGCATTACAGTTAACTACTACAGGTCGGAAAACTTTTTAAAATTTGCAAACTACTTGGCGTTATTAAATGCACGTTTATGTAGCTAAAAAATTAATTTAAATGGTGATTTGAAATTTGATGAAATCAAAAACCTGCACTATGCGAGACCTCTCTTCACTAAAAAACGGCGACACGGATTTGGATGACATATGGCACTTTGATCGCTTATAACTGTGACTAATATTTTGGGTTTTTGGAGTTAAATTTTGGGCGTTTTTACGCTATGCGGGTTCACTAATTTATTATATTACTTGGCAACGTAGGTGAATTAATCTGCTCTATGAAGAAATCTTTTGAGTATAATACTTCCGTTTAGTGAAGATGTGGTTGATGATGAAACAGTGCTGAAGATAATGATGAGGATTATTATGATTATGATAGTGATGATTAGACATCGGTATTTATGAAATCTTTATATGCAAATAATATGCAATCAATACTTATGTTAACAGGCGTTTGTATTAAATCAAAGCAAGTTCCTGCAGAATCATCTTATATACAAATCCAGCTAAACCCTGTTGTTTATTTAGTACATCTAGTAATTTTTTAGCACGTTGTTTACTAGATGTAGTATATCCATATAGGAATCTATTTACATATGTATTTATGTGCATATGTAATATAAAATATAGTATAAAGTTTGTCACCAATAAATTCTATGGTCTCGCAGCCTGATTGTATCGGCGAGGAGAAGGTTTATAAATACACTGAGGAGCAAAACTGAAACAGTAATACATAATGTGAATTTTCTTGCGATATATTCGCAATATATGAAGACTTTTTTGTAATCTAGTTTCGGAATTCACATTTCCAATGTTTATTTCATCAGAAGGCATTAAAAACAATAATTAATACCAGCAGATAAAGAAGAAAATTGCAAAAAAACGTAGCAACTAGATTGTTCCAGTTTTGCACCCGACAGAAAATTTTACCATTTGCTTGACTTTTAATAAATTGGCCATAACCAATTTGAATATTTTAGCTTTTATGGTCATCTTGGGAAACTTTCGAACAGGTATTAGTCGAAATCTGTTGAGAACGCGCACCGGTTTTCCTCAACGCCATGCCCAAGGTCTTGTATGCGATTGGGCGAATTTTCGCAATTGAACAGTGGCATTTTCAAACAATTCCATAAGTTTTCTGTTGAATCAATTCTGCGCTTTACGCAGGTCACTCCATGATTATAAAAACTTGGGATTTATACCTATTTGGCCCCAGTTTCGGAGGATATTTCTGATCATTGTCCTGTTAAAATTGATAAAAGCCTGCGAAAAATATCCTCAGAAATCGCCAAATTCTTTGAAAATGCTCATTTGTTGCCACTTTTCTTTTTACCGTCGATTTGACCACGGTTCTTACTCCCTAAGGCGTAACACGGCCCTGCATCATTAAATGTACACATACAAACCTAATAGTTTAAATATTTTGGAATGTTAGGCGTATCCCTGATGCAGGTGCACAGCACTTGAACCAATAGTCCGACTTAAAACGTTTAATTTATCCTCAGAGCTAAAAAATTTAGGGCCGTGCCCTAATTAATAGTAAATTTTGGTGGAATAATGTGGTTGTTTATGAAGAACTTGTAAATTCCCGCTTCAAAATAATACCAATCCAATGTTTTTTCTTAGTAAAAATGCGTTTCTGACAAAATATTTTTCTGGATGTCAAAGCAGGCTTTCTCCTCTTTATCTTTGTGCTGCAATAACTTGTTCCCATGTCTTACATAATGTCCAGTCACTTGCTTTGTCGTGAAAAAGCAGTAATTTTTGATTTTGAACCAAAGTTTTTTGGTATTCAGAGTAGGGCTGCCAGATATCTCTGTTGCAAAACCGGGACACTTTAGGGAGGGCCTCTTAAACTTTGGGCTAAACTCGGGAAAATTCAATAAATTTGCGTACAAATTTGCAACATTCTAATCAGACGTTTTATACAAATTTTTAAAATGAAGTTTTCCAGCCCATTAAATTTTAGTTAATTTTTGGTATTGTTTTTACTGAGAGTTTCTTCCATACAAACTACGTTTGATAATTCTTTTTATATGGAAGACGCAGTCAGCAAAAAAATAAAAATAAATGCTAAAAATCAACGATATTTTCTGGCAACTTCACACTCGCACTTTATTAATTGGCTCAAAATCTACACTTTCAAAATTTTTCTAAAAGGTGTGATTAGAAATTGTGATCTGATGAAAGAGCCTCCGACCCAATAATTTTGTACGGCACTGTACGTATTTATAAGTCTAGGTTTCATGAAAGAAAAAAATTTAAGTACAAGATAACATTAAAATATCAGTAATATTTTTCGTTGCTGTGAACTTGTTTCAAAACTTCTGTCTTTTCCTTAATATAATTGTAAAACTCTGTGCACGTCATTTTGAACGTATTTAGATATATATATTAAATAATCATCAACTATTGCTTGTGCAAAGTTCAACTATCTCGAAATGTACGAAATGTAACTATTTCACAAATTAAACCGGTGCACTGAGAGAAAGAAGTTTAGAATTAAAAAAGCGTGCTAAATTAAAAAAATACGCATATGAAAGAGCACCAACCCAACTCGTAATACATTTATGTATACAAATTTTAGTATTTTGTATAGAAATATTCAATTCAAATACGCCCATATTAAATTGAAGCGATTTGCAATTACCGATTGCTTTGTGCCATCAAATCAAAAACTGGGACACTAAAACGAAACCCGGGACATTTTAAGGTTGGACCGGGACACCGGGACAAATAGTCTGAAACCGGGACATGTCCGGGAAAACCGGGACGTCTGGCAGCCCTAATTCAGAGACCCACCAATATGCCTAGCCTAGCAAATTGCAATTTTTTGTGGCCTCTTGATATTGCAGACTGAGGTCCGCCCTTTTATCGCTTGTTTAGATAACCATAAAACGGAAATTTGGCCGATATGATTTCTTTCTTTACAGCGTGGCCTTTCTGACCGTTTTGCAAAAACTTTAAGTTCTTTTTGCTTGGTATGTGCACTTAATGCACTCACAGTGAAATTTCCACGCGCCTTGATTACAAAATTGCAGGAAATGAGCCAGAACTCCTCTTTGAATTATAAAATTCAGCAATTACTAAGTGGGTGCAAATCTGGAACAATCCAGTTCATTTTTGTTTGGTCATTTTTTTCTGAGTTTCCATATGCGAATTTTAAAACTTTTATGGTCAAACGTTTAGTTAAACATCGGTAAGGCGAAATGCAAGTTTGGATTACCATAAAGTAAATACACTGAAGAAGTACATTACCACAAACTTAACTTTAAGTTCTATTGTTCCAGTTTTGCTCTTCAGTGTATCTAGGTTAGAACATGTAAAGGGTTGCCACCTATTAAGCAATTAAATTCATATAAGGGAAATGAATTATTACAACATGGGTCAAGGTAGCCGGGTAGGGGGGTAAGTGTAAATATTTCGGCAACCAAAGTACTTACGATCATGAAATTTCATGAAAGCTTTGTGCAAACATTTTTGAACACCATACCGTTTAATAAAACCATTTTGATAATAAAGGGGACTCTTTTGACGTGGAATACGTCTTACGTTTCGATATGGAGGCTATGCTGAAATGTTGTAGTTGTAATTTTTAGAGCTTCACGAAAATGCTTATTGCACGAGAAATAGTGAAGCGCTTTCAAAGAAAAGTGTGCCGTTTCAAAGACAAAATTCCAAGCCTATCGACAGATACATTTATGTAAGTAACATTTATGTAAGTAAATACAACGGTAAATACATGTTGGCTTATTTAGGGGTACATTTTGAGCCTTTAAAGTGCTCTATCAACTTATGATTGGCAGATAAAACTTTCATTTTCGGGATATAGGTTCTTTGGAGCAGTAGAAACATTATCGTGTAAAAATTTTATATAAATTCAACAACTACCGAGTATTTAAAGGCAAAAAATTTTTGAAAAAATTTACAAATTTTTTTTAATACCAAAATGCTCGAAAACCGCTCGAATGATTTTGTTTTTTTTTCTTTAAAAAACTCAAGAGCTTTTCTTTCGTTTGGTATATGGGAAGTATTGGTTGATATCTTCTAAGTATGTTTATTTGATTCAAATTTATGGGCATAAATGCTTTTCCATACAAAATCACTTCGTCATCATTTTGCAAAAACTTGCATGCGCTGAAAGTGAGAGAAGCAGACAAAAAGTATGTGTGTGTAGGTATTTCGGCTCTTGAATAACAGATGACGCAATATTTATAAAAGGCAAAGGTGAAGGGGAAGAATATGATAAACATAAAAGTAAAAACAAAGATAAATATAAAGAAAAATAAGAGGATGAGGATACCGGTAAAAGTAAAGATGAAGATAGAGGAAGAAAGATTATAGAGAAGAGGATATAGACAGAGACTCAATCTGGGGACTATTTCGGGATTTTAGAGATATTCGGAATTCTCGGGACTTATCGATGTAATAATCGTTATTTTATCGGTTTTGTTATCGATACTTTTTATCGATTTTGTTATCGAAATTTTTATCGATATTGTTATTGATTTTACTATCGATATTTTCGGAACTTATCGATATAATAAACGATATTTTTTATCGATTTTGTTATCGATATTTTAACCGATTTTGTTATAAATTTTTTTATAAACTTTGTAATCGATTTTTTTCGGTATTTTTTTCGATTTTGTTATCGATATTTTTATCGATTTTGTTAACGATATTATTATCGTTTTTGTTATCGATATATTTTCTTAGTATGTGCTTGCGTGCTTTTTGACTTGGATGTGCTCTTAACCATACCAAGTATTCTACGTTTAAATTTAGCGGCTGTGTCTCCGATACGGCCTGCAGACCAAGGCGAAGGCGCTGGACTGTTCCTTTTTTAGGGTTTTAAAACCCATAGTCCTCAGAGACAAAGTAGTGGTACATTTGTACCACCAAATATCTTCATACATTACAATACGATTACAATCGTGAATGTTTCAATTAGAGCGCGCATAGTGAAGAACAAACCGTATATTTATACACGCAAATGTAGTAGATTAAACGGCAAAGTCTATTTCTATTTGACAAACTGTTTAATTCGACACGGGTGCTTCAAAGTATACCTTCACCGATTCAAACACGAACACGAACCCATATGCGACTACTGCGGAGGAGATGTAATAGAATACATCTTTTTTGAGTGTACACGATTTGACAGTACCAGATGCAAACTTCGCAACATATCTGGCGAGAGTTTCACGCCAGCATGTGACGCAATAGCACAGGCGATGTAGCGACCCCTGCATGGCTACGGCATGACAGCGGCGACTCCCTCACGATGTAGTGCTTGACGTCATTCCCGTGGGGTGCGGAGCTCTAAGAAATAACATGATATTCCTGGTTTTAAAAGGACACTTGAAAGCCCCTGAAAAAACTGTTAATGTATAAACAGAACGAGATCGTTGAGTATATTTCGTCGGACGCAGCGATGCCGCCGGGCGATATTCGCTTAACATTTCGTCAAGTAAAACTGAACCGGAACAATAATTTAGTGCTGCTACAAATATTGTGAAGGATTGTCCTTTAAAAAAAATGCTAGCTTGAAAATAAGAAAAGGCTAGAAAAAAGCCACGAAGCTAAATCCTAAATTTCGAAGCTAAACGACAAAGAAAAAAGCTAAATCTAGCCTCAGAAAGAGAATTCCTCTTCCATCAAATCGTGTTAAGAAATACTATTTCTACCCTAAAACATGTGATAAACTTTATTTTCGCGAATCAACGACAAGCAAGAATTAAGCTCCTAATATATCGCTTGTGTGTGAAACAAGATGGTCGGAAAAATATAAGGCTATCATGAAATTTACAGAAAATTTTCCTGAAGTTGTGGAAGCTTTAGAAAAGTTGTCAATTCAGGGAAACTTTTTCACAAGAAAGTCTGCGTATCAATTGTGTGCTGCTATAACAAGGCCGATGTTTATAATTGCTTTAATGACAATTGCTAAATGATCAACGTTGCTGGAACCTACAGCATACATTTTGCAAATGAAGACAATAACCAGACCTCATCGCCGCTGGCCAGCATTTTGAAAATATTTTGGCGGTGATTAAGAATGATCGAAAGAACGCAGAAAGAGTAAATTAAAAAATCTCGTATGATTACAGCCGATCTAGGAGTAGAAATTTGTCCACCACGTTTGGCAGGTAAACAAAAAAACAGAAGTAACCCCCATCGGTCAATGAAAATGAGTACTGTCGACGGTCTATAATAAAGCCGTATCTGGATTCACTACCGGCATATTTACAACTACACTTTTCCAATGACAATACTCCAGCTTTTTCGCTGCCTAGATTGTATCCGATTGTATTCGATTAAAGCTCTACCCAGAATTGCAGCGGACGACGGTAAAGCGGTCGACGGTTAACCGCTATCAAAATTAAACTCACAAAGGCAGTTAAGTTATTTAAGTTCGTTGGTGCTCCAGGAGATAGGGAACAATTATAGGCGGACCTGAACAATGTGTTTAAATGGTGCGAAGTACATTCTATGTTACTCAACTTGAAAAAGTGTAAATTCCTGTGTTTCTCTAGAAGACCCTTTCAATCATCTAGCTACCCCATTTGTGAACATCAGGTAACTAATTTCATCGCTCTAGGCGTAACCATAGACCCTAAGCTTGAATTCAACTCCAATGTAAATTTTTGTGTTAATAGAGCCAAGGGCGTTCTGGCTTTCATTAAACGTGGGCTAAAGAATTCAGAGTCCCTTATGTCACTAAAGTTCTCTTCACCTCCCTAGTCAGGCCGATTTTAGAATACGGAACCGTCGTATGGAACCCTGGATATCAAACGCATTTTGACAGACTTGAGTCGGTACAGAAACAGTTCTTATTAATCGCATTAAACAATTTGCCTTGGGATTCGACATTAAATCTCCACCGTACAAAAGCC
Organism: Rhagoletis pomonella; assembly: GCF_013731165.1. NCBI lineage: Eukaryota > Metazoa > Arthropoda > Insecta > Diptera > Tephritidae > Rhagoletis > Rhagoletis pomonella. The sequence continues at coordinate 30,339,384 of NW_023458564.1, forward strand.
GCTTGAAGCTCATAAATTTGCCAACGCTTCACAGTCGTAGAGAGATGCTTGGGGTCTTGTGCATGATTAAGATCTTGAACGGGATAGTCCCTTTCTACTCAACCAGATCACGTTTTGTGTTCCTTCAAGACCTTCGAGACATTACAAGCCCATTAAGCTAAGTATTTGTAGAACAACTTTAATAAGAACTCACTCCCGACTCACAAAGAAAACCTTCCTTGAGATTTTAAATAAATAACAAGTTAACACTTACATTGCACCTTATCGTACAGCTGGTGAACTTTTTTGCTGTTCAGTTTATGAGGCAAACGTGGTTGACTCGTGTATTTTCCCGACTGCGCCACTGTGCAGATCAATGCGAACTGTTGGATTAACAACAGTACATCTTGTGTAGCACTTGCCTATTTAAACATTATAATATACCTAGTGATACACCGAATGGCGCCCCTACTGGCGCCCCTTACTGGTATCTCGTGCTTCGATTGTACCCCTAATGGTACATATGTACAATGGCGCCGTTCCTGGAATCCTTACTGGAATCTTGCTTTTTGATTTAAAAGGGAAATCGCTTGGATTGAGAGCTCTGTTGGATTTTTGGACTAGATATCTCCCATTACATTGCCAAAAATTTTTTAAAGCGACTTTAAGCTTTTCAACTGTAATGCAATATAAAATTTCCTTTGAGAATTGTAGTCTGTAAGAACATAATTTTCTGTAGACAAATAAATACATAAGTAAATATGGAATGGCTCACAATTGCGGAGTAAAAACCTGGCTCAGAAGCACAACAGCAGAAGAAAGGCTGTCTGGACTATGCCCCATGAGCCTCCATAGAAAACTCGTCACCGAAAATCGCGAGATGATTCATAACGAAATAATCGAAAAGTTTGCTGAAAATCCGAGACGTTTGTTATTAGCGTAAAAATGATTGAAAAAAATATATCAAAAAATTAACTAGTATATTTCATTTGCCCTCCCTTACATCAGATCCTGGCTACGCCCTTGATATGGGTATCAATCGCAATTGTTTTGAAAAGGCTTTACTTGCAAACTTGCATGCAGGGGGGTTGCCACCTGTTTAAAAAATCAAATCCAATTTAAATTAAGGGAAATAGTTAACCTATGCGGAATGAAATACGAACTGATGCTGGTAAAAAGAAACAGCTATAAGTACTTTCGGATGAAACAAATATTTTTTTTCCTTCCACTCACATAAATATTGTCGAAATTTCCAAGAATACTTTTTATAGAAAAGACTCATGCCCATAACGACTTCAATTCTTCAATTGTGTCAATTTGATTTATTATTCTTTTTATGGGTCCCCAATGAAACATATTTCCCTAATCCGTCGTATAAAACACATTCAATGTGGTGCAAGAAAATTTTTGAAAAGTGCTCATAGCCGGTTTTAATTTTCTTTTCAACATTTAAAAAATCTTGGGTAAAGTGATTTTCACATATTTATTTCACTATACCCCTGGCGTTTGCTTAGTCTCTCATGTTTTTTGCTTACTTTGTACTTTATTGTCATTATACGCTGTGATTTTGCAGATAGATCAAGCAATTTATGATTCTTGTTACGGTCTCGTTTCGCTGCTACTGTTGTCCTATTCATTGAAGCCGACATTTCCTTTGTAAATAACGTTTTTTTTTTTAAGTCTCATAGAGAAAAAATGGAAATGCACGTTACTTTTCGTGACATTGAGGTTGTTCACACTTGCCTGGTTATCAGGCGTGAACAACCTCATTGAGTTTCGGTATACAAAATTTACAAGCAAATTTTCAGAGTTCGTTCGCTTTCCAGGAAATTATTTCAGAATTATAATATACAACAAATAATTTTTAGTGTAAGATTTCACAAGAACTTTTTAAAGCCTGCTTAGAAATAGTCCAAATTTCATTCCGCATACGCTAATTGATATACATATGTATCACAATGGATATGGGTGTCAGACGAAAGAGGTTGAAGACGGTTTTAGTTTGAAAACATTTAAAGAGGGTTGCCATTTGTTTAAAAAGTAAAATTCAATTTAATTATGCATAAGTTATATGAAATATTAAAATATGGGTGTCATATGAAAGAGTATTAAGAAATCTTGAGGCTAAACATTAAGATTATTTTTGAAGGATTTGAAGAGGCTCAAGCCACATGTTTAAAATTTAAATTCAAGTCAAGATGTCGTATCGTGCCGAAGACTTACATAAATAATAAATTACATAAATCTAGTTAGCTTTTCCCAATAAAGCGAACTAAAGATAATGAGAAACTTTACGCAACTAAATAAAAAAGCTAATAAAAAATAGGGAGCTGAAGAGGGAAGCGAGATGTATTTGCCGCAATAAGAAGAGAGAGAGGCCGAAATACGTAAGTGAGAAGAGCTTGACCAGGGCGTACTCCTGTAAGAACAACAATGGTGAACTAGTAACCGATGTTCAGAGCGTACTTAAATTATGGAGGGAGCACTTTTCTACCCTACTGAATGGTAGCAGCACGAAAAGTTGTGGAGAAGAAGAGCTCGAGCCCTCAGTCAATGATGACGGAGTCGATAGCGATAATGCAGTTGAAAAACAACAAAGCTGCTGGAGCTGACAGCTTGTCAGCTGAGCTATTCAAGTACGGTGGCGAGGAGTTGATAAGGTACATACAGCAACTCTTATGCAGAATATGGTCCGATTAACGCATGCCCGACGACTGGAATTTAAGTGTGCTCTGTCCAATCCACAAGAAAGGTGACCCCGCCATTCGCGCCAACTACCGCGGGATCAGTCTTCTAACCATAGGTTACAAGGTCTTATCGAGCGTGTTGTGTGAAAGACTGAAGCGCGGCGTCAACGAACTGATTGGGATTATCGGTGTGGCTTTAGACCTGGCAAGTCCACCATAGACCAGGTATTCACAATACACCAATTCTTGGAAAAGATCCGCGAGAAAAGGATCGACACTCACCGCCTATTTTTTGACTTTAAAGCCGCTTTCGACAGCACTAAAAGGAGTTGCCTATACGCCGCTATGTCTGAATTTGGCATCCCCTCAGAACTCATACGTCTGTGTAAAATTACGTTGAGCAATACCACCAGCTCCGTCAGAACTGGGAAAGACGTCTCCCAGCCGTTCGTGCAATTGCTGGCATCGACATCATCGGTAATAAAACCGCGAAGTCTGTTCTGCCTTTTCCAAGTTGGATAAGAAGCAAAGCGAATGGGTCTGATGGTAAACGAGGACAAGAAGAAGTACCGTAGACGATGGAATCATGAGCTATATGAGCTTTACAACGACATGGACATAGTGCAGCGAATTAAAATACAGCGGCTCCGGTGGCTTGGTCATGTCGTTCGAATGGACACCGACGCTCCAACTATGTAAGTATTCAACTCAGAACCTGCTTGGCTTCACTTGGCATTTCCAATTGGCGCCAGTTGGCACTGAAGAGAAACGACTGGCGTGCTTTGTTAAACTCGGCCAAAATCGCTTAGGCGGTTACAGCGGAAAATAATAAGAAGAAGAAATAAAAAACTAAACATTTTTAAATAAAATAAGAAAAAAAGTTTTTATTAACAAGGTTATCGAGCTTTGGACCACGATTTGTTTTTAAGAAAAATGAAAATGGCAACAAAGTCAAAGAGGTAGATGTTATAGCTGCTATTTTGGATATCACCACGTCTCCTTATCAGACTTTTTTCTCTAGACTTCAGCAGAAATCGAAACTGCATTATCGATGTGCAAAGTCAGAAGCGCTAACAACTGAGCTATGTACACCCCGAAAGCTCTTATTGCTTACCCATTTCCTTATACAACCTACTTCTCTAAAAAGTTTCCACCAAAAGCAGGTGGTATAAAATGCCAAGGATGCTGTTGAAGGACCGCAGTTTTTACGATCTCTTACCAAAGTTATTTTGCTGAAAGTTCAGAGAGGATCGAAAAATTAGAGACAAAGGGAATGCAGCTGAATGAATCAATACAAATGATTTTGGACTGTGAAGGATCCCTTGAAAACGTCCCTGGAGACTATGCCAAAACTATAATAGAGAAACTGTCTGAGGTTTTAGCTGAATCCCTTTTTTCCGAGCTTCGAAATCGTGCTTGTTTTTTAAACAGTCCTGCAGATCATTCTATTTTGATATCATTGCTTCAACAATTTTGAAACAAATTTATTTTTGATCCAAAGGCAGCTCTTTCATTTGATATCCATATTGAGGGGATTGAAATATATATGTAATCCGCCATTTTGTGATGGTGGCCATCTTGGATTTTGAACTTCTTTATGGTGTACTGTATACTACTAGTCAAGCCCCTTCATTTGGTGCCCATATTGAGAGGGTTGTGAAAAATATGTAATCCTTCATTTTGTGGGGGCGGCCATCTTGGATTTACAATGATACTAAATAAGCGTGATTGTATTGTAATAAGAACTAAAGGTGAATACCAAATTTCACATTAATAGGTCAACAGAAACCAGGTGAAATTTCATTCACTATTAAAAAATATGCTCATGGAAATTATGCAAGAATATGCAAAATATATGCAGATATGCACTGGCGTAATTCTTCTTCATTTTCAATGCAACGTATTTCTGTCTTGGTCCAGGATCTCTTGGATGCTAAACAAAAATATGCAATTTCATAGAATTCCGATGTCTAGTGAAGATATTTAGTTTATAATTAATGATGATTATGATTTTAACAAATTATCGTAATTGATAAAATATGTTTATAAGAAACGCAACTAAAGTTTCACTTCTTTCGCTATTTGGTTATGCCATTAAAACCTTAATAAAACAAAATTTCCCACCAAACTATTTTCGGATTTGTTTTTTTTTTAACTTTATTTGGTGCTAGTTATACAAATACATCAAAATATTTTAAATTAAATGTATGTATGAATTGATCTCCAGTTTTAAGGTCGATTACCCCACTGTGCGGCGTACCAGCTGAGCTCTTCAAGTACGCTGATAAGATGCATGCATCAATTCTTATACAGGACTATCATTGCATAATAAACTTTATTTTGTCGCCTTCGAAGTCGATTCTCTGAGATACAACACAGCCTTCAATTCTTTCCACGAATTTTGTTTTATGGTTAAAGTTTGACATACAAAAAAAGTCGTACGAAGTAATAAGAGAATATTTAGTGGACCCGCAATGGCGTTAAGACGCCAAAATTGTGTTTATCATTTTAAATAGTAGACAACCTTATTTAAAAACCGGATATTTCGTGTAGATCCGTCCAGCCGTTTCTGAGTGAACCGAGGTCTCGCATGGTGTCGGTTTTTCATTTCATCAAATTCCAAATCATACTGTACTGCTAAAAAATGTTCTGACTTCAAAAAATAATCACTGTCATATACAGGCCCATTTCTTTAATTTCATATCTCATGTTTGAAACTGGAAATAACGGTGCATATCTGATGACCCTCATAAAAAACATGTGATCAACTTCGCAAAAAATAGTTGATTTCGTTTTAAAAATTCAAAAATATTGAGACAATTAATTCTTTTCTGTACATTATGGTTTTTTTTTTATGAAACTCCACATTTGTTTGATGAAATTCCGTTTAAAGTTTGCTGAACTATTTGGTAAACACATTCATTTCTAGAATAAGTCCAAAGAACCGGAAACGCTCGGTATATATGTAATTAAAATTATCTCTAGAATTTTTTCCATTTTTAAAGTTCGGGCTTGTCAAAAAACGTCAACATTTATCTAAGAAACGTCCTTACGTTAACAGGCATAAAAAACGTCAACCTGGCAACGCTGAATCATAGCGTCAAGAGCATAATTCGGGCTATCGAAAACGAACAACGCAGTACAGAGAGATCACATCAAATTAAATTGTGGCAAGAAAAAAGCATATATGTACATATCGACCCCTATTCGCGATTTTATCGTAAAGCTTTGGTTTCCTCGAAAGCGGTAACATAAAAAAGCGGTCGCAACTTTACGTTGCCATGTAAATATTGCAAGATGTCAACTAAGATGACGGCAATATACACCGTAATGTAATTTGACGGCACCGTAATATTTCTGACGGCAACAGTTACGGTGTATAACTATTTATCAACGTTTTTTGGCAACGTCATATTTGTAGCGGTGTATTAGAAAATTTGTTTATGTACAATTCTTTTGACCAAAATAAAAGCATTAAATATACATTTTTATGAATTTTGAATAATAAAGGGGAAAGTGCATGGATGGCCGAAGAGGATGAAGTCCTAATAAACTTTGTGAGAAGCAATGAATGCCTATACAACATAAAAGCGCAAAGTTACGTTACGTCCATTTAGCTTTACATAAAAGCGGTACCGTTATTAGCGTTAAGAATAGCGTTCGGTATGATACGGTCGTAACATTACGGCACCGCTTTTCGAGGAAACCAAAGCTTAAGCGACATATTATCGAAAACAATTTTTTGTTGCAAATAGGTAACAAATATCAATTAGAACGTGCTACAAAATCACAGAACTTTATATGTATAAAATTTTATCGTTTGCTTTGTTTACACTTTTGCATCGTTCCTACAATTTTATCGTAAGCGTTACTGGGTATACAGAACTTTATTTTAAATAGCAGTTTGAACTGTAGTTTTAACCAAAGTTCTTCCGGCACTTGCTACAACTGAATGCTTCAAAATCAGCTTATTTGCCTCATCAAAATTAACTGCAATCTGCCATTTTGCAATTGCAGCTGCAATCACTAAGTGCAGCGTGGCTCGTCCAGCAGGATCTTTTTTGAAACTCTTGCTTTTCCAAGGGGTTATCTTCTATATATTAATACGCTGACATAAATTTTGTCCCCGTTAGTTTGGCGATCCTACAGAACCGATTTCAAAAACAAGGACACCATTGGAAAGGAATTTTTCCGTAGATGAGGAGAGTTTTGGTTTCGAAATTGGTTGAAAATTACAGCTAAAATCGTCGTTTGAAAATTTTCGTATTTGTATATAAGTAGTTGTTGTTGCAACTGTTAAATTTGAGCTGTTTTACCATTTTGTTTTACTTCGTATTTGAAACTTAGCTTTGTAATAAAGATAAAGGTGATGCTGAAGTAAGAAATGATAACGATTAAGACTAAAAAGTAAAGGAAAAATACAAGATTAAAACGAAAATGAAAACAACAGGATTAGGGTAACTGAAACACTTTAAGGTAAAGGTGAAGGGGAATATGCAAAAATAAAGATAAATATGAACAAAAAGATGAGGACGAAGATCGATATTGTAATCGATATAATGATCGGTACATTAATCGATTTTGCAATATTTTTCGATATGTTTATCGATATTGTTAACGGTATATTTGTCCACAGTGGTATCAATATAATAATCGGCACATGACATGTGATCACATTAATTTACTCATATTATATGATATGCCATCACATGACATGACATCACATCCTATCACATCACATCGCATCGCATTACCTGACATCACATCATATAACATCTTATCACGTCATCGCAAGAGAGATAAAAACAAAGATGAAGACCAATTTAGTAAATAAGTTTGTCCAGTTATCCATGTTTATTGAGTTATCGCAACGTGTAGAATTATAATAATAGAATAATTATTCAAATTGATCAATGTCAATTTTTAGACACAGAAAATTAGATGGCGAAATTTACGGATAGCTATGCACCTATAGAAATATATGGGATAACCGAAATTTGTCAAGTTAACAACATTTATCAAGTTATCGATATCAAATGCATTATCAATACTTATGGAGTTAACGGAATTTATCGAGTTATCGTAATACGTCGAGTTCTTTGAACTTATCGAATTACCGGTATTTATTAATTTACTGAAAATTGTTGATTTATCGAATCGAAGTTTTTGAAATTTTCAAAATATATCGAGTTATAAAAATTTCAAGGTTATATAAGTTTATCAAGTTATCACTGCTTATCGAATTCTATCGTGCTACTAGAGAAAATGGTCGATCGCTTTCGAAAAATATGGAGCTTTTAAAATTAACCGAGTTATCGAAATTTATAGAGGTATCCAAAGTTTATCGAGTTATCGATTTATATGGAGATATGTATACACATTTTGGAGTTATCCAAAATTATCGACCCCTAGAAACGCACTGTTATCGATATTTAGCGAGATATCGAACTTTGTTAAGTTAAGGGATTTAGTATTTAGTGAAGGAGATTTTCCGGTAATTAATTTTGTACTATATACGTAACGACGTGCTCAGTTAGAATACCTCTTAAAAAAACTAGAAGAACGGTCGAATTTCGACAGTAACTGGCACTCCTAGTAAGATTTAAAAGCATATCAGAAAGGTGAAAAAGAGACACCTAACAGGGCTTATATTCAGCGTTGCCGCTTTGGTAATTTTTTACCAAAACTGGTAATTTTTTTCTTTTTAGGAGGAGTTTGGTAATTTGGTAATTTTTTTCTCATTTTGGTAACATTTTTAACGTAAGTCTTTTCTTTTAAGTTTTTAATACTAACTTATTACATATAAAAATTTATAACTTTGAACCTTCTGACAATTGCACAAAACAAAAAAATTTGCTTATGTACTTACATACATATGTATGTATCTACACCTTAAGAAAGCCAAAAATTGAAAGGGCTCTTTAATGTAACAATTTGCCTTGACAACTCAGAACATTTAGTATGATTTTGCAATATAGCAGGAAACCACCAATTTTTCCCAATATGGCGGCTCGATCACAGCCCCTACAGTCCCACAAATCTGGATTTTGGATCATTTTTACCTGCCGGAACCAATGGTGAAAGAAAATAATTTCACGGGACTAATTAAAAGTTTGCGATTAAGTACGAATGTGACCCACTTATAAAATAGTAAAAGTAAATTTTATCTACCGTTTAACGATACATTTGCTGGTTTCATGTTTTGGTTTTAAGTTATGTAAAATAAATTATGTAAAAGACTGTATGTTACAGCCCATTTCCACCAAACGCTTAACTACAGTTAAGAGTTTAGATATTTTCAACAAGGGGTGATCTGCAATGTTTATTTATTCGTTTTTGTTATTTTCCTTTCATTTGCTTGTACCTAATATGAGCAACTACCTCCTTCGAGGTGTAATCTGCTTTTTTCCAATAGGCATAAACCGCAGTAGATATGAACTATTAAACACCTTTTGAATGTTTGTAAATCTGTGAGCGATTTTTTTCTTTTATGTTTTAGATCCGATTGTTCAATGTCTGATTAGTACAAATCGGAGGATAAATACATTGAACAACCGGCCATTAAAAATATTTGTGAATAGTTATAGTCGGAACACATTGAAAAGGACAACCACAGCTGTAAATTGTTCCCTTCGTTATCTAAACGCTCAGTCGATGGTGATATGAATTTTTTGAACGCGGCAGCGGCATCATGCGTTTTTATGAGTTTGTCATAAAAGAATGGGAAGAACTCATTTTTCGGTCGAAAAATATAAATACATCTAAGCTGGCCACAATCCCATAATATTATCTACATACGTCGAAAAATAATTTCCAATTTGTTTAGAATAAGTATTATGCTCATAAAAATTTGGTAATTTTTTTCTGAGTTTGGTAATTTTTTTTTAGAGGTTTGGTAAAAAATTAAAAATCTTTGTGGCAACACTGCTTATATTCCTATTGTATGCACTGGTATAAAAAAAATATTACAACTGAATTCGAAATTGCCATCTTAACACTAGCTTATGCGTGAATTGACACTTTTGAAATTATTTCATTTTGCCGTTTATTTACTTTCAAAAAGCTTATAAGATTTTCCACCCCTCTTTTTAGAAAATTCCAGTCTGTTAGCATGTTCTGACCAACAACGAAAACACTCTGAAAACGAGTTTTGGGATTGTGGGCTGAAGGCTGTTCATACCGGCGATTAGTGTTTTCGTTGATATTTCTTATATACTTTGTTTACAGTTTTGCTACAAAAAACAAAAAAAAAAAAATACTTTTCCTTCATTTTCTTTTCATTTACAACCTTTTACTTTCATTCTTATTTTACTTTCGCCAGCCAATAAATCCGAACTGGCGTATTAAAGATGATAAAACATGACTTCCACTTCGATAAATAATCGAGAAAACACGGATTGGAATGAGTGGAACGTGAGTTTTCAAGTAGTTTAGTTTTCAAATAGTTTTCAGCGAAAACTGGTTTTCGTTTGACGCATTTTACATGGACGAAAACACAAGTTTAAGGTCGAAAACCAGTTTTAGCAACGAAAACATGTTTTCGATGTCGGTCAGAACATGGTATTTGATTTTAATCTTTAGATTAAAAGTTTTCGTTTAGCAGTTTTTTCTCCAACAACTACGTTTAAAACACTCGACGAGCCGAGGAATATAACATCTGATTTCGAAACTTGCCTAAAACTTCCCAATATGAAAATTTTGGCACTAAACCTATTCTGGACAAGGTTTAAATTTTACATTTTTCCCATTGTTTAAAAAAAAAAATAAAAAAAATAACAAATAGTAGCGCCAATGTGGTCGTTTTAGACGTTTTTAGAGAATTGAATGAGCTTTAACCCTGCGTTTACGGTAAAAAATTGTGGACAATCTAGTAGATGCACAGTTCAAGTTGAAAATATGCTGATCTCATTCTGCTGGTTGGCAGTGTTTATATGTAAATGACTTAAAATTGGGTTTTTGTTTAACAATCCTTAAAGTACCCACACTCCTTCGTTTATAAATGTCCCGGTAATACAACATAAAAACTATCGCAAGCGTCAATTCATTTATAACTTACACTCAGCTTGTTCAGGAAAAATATCGTAAGCGCCATTCCAGCTTTAGACAATAAGGTATGCAAAAAATAAATAGTCCCATTAGAAAGCTAACATTCAAAAATCTTGTTGTCCATTTAAATCCAAATAAATGTGTACACTGTTAAATTGAGAATTAAAAAACCTCTCTTGTAAAATTTAACTATTGTCGCTTACGATAAAATCGCAAATATATTTGATATATTAAATCCTAAAAATTTTCCCAAACCCTCAGATTTTTATGGCAAACCCTGAACCCCGAGATTCGATCGGAGGTCCCTGAATGGTCACCCTACCAATCTGACAACCCAAATTCACATTCGTAATCCAACTACGAATATCAAAAAATATTACAGTGCTATCTCGGTAATCCGGACACGCTGTAGTCCGAACACATCTACATACATATAATCCGGACACTGCTCCAAACCGAACAATTTGACATTTTTTACTCTTTAGTTCGTACACTTCAGCAATTTTTTTGTGCGTAAATAGTTATGTTGTGTAGTTTTCGTCCAATTTCATATACATATGTACATATATTGAGAGGCTACCATATTTTCTGTTCAGCTAAATGCAGGGGTTCTACTTATAAGAAGAAAACGAATATAAAGACGAATGCGAAAGCGATTAGAGAGACAAAGTTTAGGAATAAGCTTAATATTAATTTTAATAATAATTTCTGCAATATGAAAGGAACCAAAAATGAGTTGAAGGAAGTTTCATTTCTGTATGTAGTGTGGCCAAGGCGAACTCACTTATTAAAATTTTGAGTGTTTAGTCATTTTGTAGTTCCGAAGCAGGAGTTTTATGGTTAGCACTTTGTACGTTGCAAGATACTTCGAATATGTTTAGAAGAAATTCTTCGAGGTTCTATAAAAAAAAACTAGAAAAACGGTAAAATTTCGCCAGTAGCTAGCACTCCTAGTGTTTTAATGTTTTGCACGTAAAATAAGAAAGGGCGTATGGTTTAAAAAAGCAACGACAAACACTAAATTGTTGTTAATTTTCATACTGTCATTCACCATCTATAAAGGCCTCATTATGCTGGCTGTCCAGATTACCGAGATAGCACTGTATGTAACATTTCCGCTGTTTAAAACCAAAGCCTATCCTACAGCCTCACAGATCTAAAAATAATCACAACCCTAATTGTACACGCCAATACTATGTATAAAAGCTTCCTTCTAAAAATTTCAAAACAATAAAATCAATTACCGTTATACATATGCAATACAATAAATACTTATATGCAAATGCGCGCATTTTCATATTTCACTGTTAACTAATTACTGCGAGTGAAACAAACATCTACCCAGCTCGTAAATCCATAATTAAATTAATGCTTGGGAATTCTCACTGAAAGTGCAAACAGTGTACTTGCTTGCATACATACACATATATATACATACATATATACATACATATGTATGTATTCACGTATAAGGTGAGTAGGAAAAACTAATTCATTTCACACCCCTTTCATAGAGCAAACTACTCTACGGATAATTGTTCCAAAGGTAAAAGTGCCAACAATTACTTTGACCAGGTCTGATGAGAAGCGGTGAAGACTGATTAGGATGCTGAAACGTGGTGCCATGCCAGTCAGTTAGCTTGTGCAAATTGGAAATGAGTAACAGTACATACAAAAATCAGCAAACAATTATACTGATAACAACAACAACAAAACTAAATACAAATAAAGAAAAGCGATGGGAAAATGGAGAAAAAAAATAATAAATAAAAAAAAAATTGTGCTGTGTCGACCAGTGTAATTCGAAGCCCCTTTCTTCCGGAATCTTAGAGTTCAATAACTCCGAAATGAAATTACAACTGCCCTGCATAGATTACATGCCATAAAATCGAGTAGCGCGCAACGTTGCGCCGGGGCAGACGCGAGCGCAGACGTATACGTACACGCCAACAGCTTCACGAACAGCCTTGCCACAGCACAGCAACAACCAACAATAACTATAGCTGCAACTGCTGCTAAATGTTGCTGGCAGCGGAGCAGCACCGTTGAAAGAAAAACTTCAACTGCAACATCAAAAACCAGATAAACCGAGGAAAACACTTTACATAACATGTTATTGAACTATGGAAAATAAAAACAACCAGTCACAGCATTATTATTATTAGTGTTGTTATTTTTGTTGTTTCTTTGTGCTTGTATTTCTGTTGCTATTTCTATTGCTAACTTCATTTAGTCGGCAACAGACAATGCAAGCTAATGCGAGGTACGACGGCACTGTTGCACATCGGGCGAGGAAGAGGTTCCAGCGGGGCTAGGCTATGAAGCCATTGCACAGGCGAACGCGGCTGAGCCAAATTCATTATAAGTGAAAGTCGGTTTGTTGCTGCAGTTCGTTAACATTGAACTACGTGAGTTGGTGAGCTGAGCTCAGCCGAAACGAGCCGAGTGGGTTGCCTGATGAGTTGTAGTATGCAATGCAATGCAATGCAGTGCATTGCAATTGCAACAAAACAAGGCAGCATTCACAGCAAAACTGCATTAGCAACAACAACCACAACAACAACGAACAGCAATGGAAAACAAAAGGAGAAATACCATATACAATAACAAAAACAATTTGCAAAAATACAAACAATACTTGCATTAGGAACAACAACATCAACAACACCAACACACAGAAAGCAACGACGATCGAACGAGCAACCGTTGACTACTTTTATTTTTGCACAGAATTGTTGGTGTTGCTGTTGTTGGCGATGTGCTGCAAAATGCAACGCCCGATGAAGATGACGCCAACAACGACGGCGGCGTCGACGAGGCCGATGATAGCGAAAAGCGAAATGTGCAACTAGTAAGTAGTACTTTCAGCGACCGCCCGATGGGCGAAGAGCGTTGTGGCGTCTGCGGATGAGTGGTTTTTCCAGCAAAACGCATGCGCTGCAGCAACGATGGCAATCATTGCTCTGAAGCGCAGTAGTAGTTGTCTAGCAAGTATCTAATGCCACTGCCACCAACACAGTAAAAACAAAAAACAAAATATATATGTAGAAATATATACCCAATAAACATTTTTGTTAAATCTCAATTTGACAATCAGTTCTTTCTCAAATCTCAAATGTATCTGTTATAATCGTCGATAGCGTTCTAACTAAAAAACCTAAAAGGCACATTTTTAATTTAGAATTTTACTTTATCTCAAAATGGAGAAATATTGAAATCTCAAGTTTTTCTCAAACGTGAGAGGAGCGAAACGAAATGATATCCAGTTACTCTCATTGAATCATTTGTCATGTAGAAAAACACCGTTTTTATTCAGTTAGGTTAACAAAGAAAAAACAGTTGATGCAAAAAATTAGTAGCATACAGTTTGTTTTGCAATTTGTTACATACACACAGTTTGCGAACTAATATTCTGCAAAATAAAAATGGCGATGAAATTTACCTTAATATTCTATCTTATATAAATATAAGAAAAATGTATATGCTCTATTGAAAATATGCCAATTATTAAAAAATGCATTTAGTGGAAAAATGTCAACTTTTTTCCTCAGATTTGAATATTTATTGCGATTTTTTCCCCTCAAAACTATTAAAAGATTGTTTTATTTGTGTTTATTGCATTTTCAATAGAACATAAGCCCGTTGAATAATACATACACCCAAATAAGATTTTTAACATAAAAAATATTATTTCCTTTTAAGCAGGTAAATTGTTGGTCACTATCGATGCAGCAGACTACTTTCTTTCGGTTTTAAGTTTAAATGCCCAGTCAGTAGCTCATGTCGGCAGATCAGTCACAAAACGGTCAATCACAAAATAATATTATCAAAAAATTTTAACCCAAATCAATGAATTAAATGCATTTCAATTCACTCGAACCTGGAGCGATTTTTCGACAGTAGCAGACTACCGATGTAGCAGATTACCGATAGACTTCGACATATGTGCCACAGATGGAACGGAATGAAATGCTAAAAGATTTTTTCTGAAACCATTCTTAAGTTGATAAACAATATTTGAGAAAAATTTTAGAAGATATTTAAATTCAAATTATAAACATTGCTGAAAATCAAATTGAGAAATACGATTTTCTTAAGCGTTTGAACAATTTTTTCCAGTGTTTGTTGGGTACTAATCATTAGCGGCAGCAACACCAATAGCAAAAGCAACAACCTCCTATGCGAGTAGGCAACTAACCAAACCGCCATTATGGCAATGTTGCCAACTCATTGTAATAGATAGACTTGTATGTGCACGCATATGCACATTTGTATGCACATATGTGTGTATGTCACGTCACTTTTGATGGTTACATAATTTTGCAAAAATAAACAAATGCACACAAATGTTCACAAATACATAAGTACATATATATGTAGGTACACAAAAATTACCACTTCGGTAGTTTCAAGAATAAAAGTATCGATACTTATTAGTGGCGATGCAGAACACTGGCTTAGCAAATATGAAAGTGGCGGGTCGGATGTAATGTCAATATTTTCCTTCCCTTCCCTTCCCTTGTGCGTTCTAGGCTAGAATACACTGCGTTTATATGGATACCATATTATATCGTCGGTCCCTACGAAGAGTAGCACATTTCACTATTCGCGTGGAAGACTAGCACATTTCACTATTAGCGTGGAAGACTAGCACATTTCATTATTCGCGCCGAAAAGTAGCACATTTCAGAATTTTGCGTGGAAGAGTAGCACATTTCAGATTTTTGCGTGGAAGAGTAGCACATTTCAGATTTTTGCGTGGAAGAGTAGCACATTTCAGATTTTTGCGTGGAAGAATAGCACATTTAAACTAAATCATAAAAGCATAATTTATATTGGAAATTCAAGTGCTTATTTTATATTTGTGTAATTCTATTATAAAATTCATGAAATTCCGACGGTATATCCTTTGATTCCTTTGATTATTTTTGTCCCATTTACTTCTATATAACGAATAAACACAATTTATTTTTATATGAAAGAAAACCGCAACAACGGAAATTTTTTAGCCACTTGAAACTTGCACATTATTGCAATAAAATTAAAAGGGCTTTAAATCTATATACTCAAAAAATTCTTAGAAAAAAATTATTTGACATTTGGATGAACATTTTTAGATTTTTTTAGTTTTCTATAAAGTTTTAAATTTGGGTTTATATCATGATTCAATAATACAAGGTTGTGTAATTTGTGACAGCTAAAATTTGACACTCCTTTATCTAGATTTGTATTTTGGAAGTAGGAGAAAGGGGAAGAATGTGATCGCATTTTGCGAAAACGGTAGTAGAATGGTACTACAAAAAGTACGCAAAGTATACAATTAGAAGTAAAATGAGTATTTTTAATTCTATGCGAATTTGCAATATATTTGCTGTTTTAATGGAAATACTAAACAATACATAAAAATATGCATTTTTGAATTAAGTTCTTCGTCATTTCCGGGAACAAATCTAGAATGCCGAACGTTCAGCTATGCAAAAACTATAAATGCGGATCAATAGAACTTTTTATGCTCATTTCAACCATGCCAAAATGATTTGGCGCAAGTAAAAAATGAAGAGGTTCTAGAAGGTTAAAGTTCAGTTTTTAGATATTTTAAATATTAAAATCTTATGTACTTTATAACCGATTAAACAGCTAATGACGTCACCATAAAGGTAATTAATTTGTTCTTCAGCTGATGTACATAATTTATAGCTTTTTGTATTTTTAAACCAAAACCACTAAAAACCGAAGAAATATTATTTTTTTCCTGAAATAACCTTTTTTGAAAAAACTGCATAATTAATGGTAAAGAATTTTATATAATTTAGAAAGTACAAGTTATTATCTTTAATTCGATATTACATACTTTATCATGATCTACTTTTGGGTTTCAACAATTTAGTGATAATAAAAAATACAAATAAACCTCTTATATCTTCTTTTTTTACCAGTGGCAAATAAATTTGGTATCGTTGAAATCAGCGTAAAAAGTTCTATCAATCGGCATTTTTGGTTATTTTATAGCTAAACGGTCGCTATTCTACACTTGTTCTAGAAAATTACGCAAACGAAGGTGACGCCAACGAATATTTAGTATGAAGAATTTTTGGTTTTACTACTAATATCACTAGAAACTATAGTGTAAGCAACATTATACACAAGTAAAGGAGCCGATTTTATGTGTGGGAGCGAGAAGACTCTTTTATTACAAAACCTTTCTATTATTGAATCATGGGTTTATATGGACTTCTTCAGAGAATGAACTTTATTTTAATGAAAATTCTTAAAAATAAGTAAATAAAAATAAGTGGAAAACAACATCACTTTGAAATGAGGTGCTCTTGATATGACTGCATGTACATTAGGGTGGTCCAAAAACAGTAGAGTCGGAATTGTAATGCTCTCACTTCCTAGGATTGTTGTATAATGAAAAGTGTACCCATATATATTTTTTTTAAATCAAAAAATATTTAGTGGTCGTTCAAAGCGTCAAAGTTTTCCATGTATTTTTGTATGGGAAAAAACAACTTTTCGTAGAAATGGTATAGATTTTTTGAAAATCAATATTTTTCGATCAGAAAACTCTGGTTCTCATCAGGAGACTTTCAATAATAATACCCAATTATTTATTTAACAATTTTTTAATACTAACGATTTTTTATTTCTCCCCCATTGCATTTTTCGGGGTTTTTTGGGTTTTTGGCGGACCTACAAATTATAGTTGCGATGAAAAACGGTTAAATAAACAATTGGGTATTATTATTGGGAATCCTGCAGATGAAAAAAGTTTTCCGATAGAAAAATAGTTTTTTTGAATTATATACCATTTCTACCAAGTGTTTTTCCCCATATAAAATATGTACATGGGAAACTTTGGGCGCTTTAAGCGACCTCTAACTATTTTTTGATTTCAAAATAAAAAATAGTGATATATTTTTTCGGTATAGAACAATCCTAGGGGGTGAGAGCATAAAAATTCCGACTTTACTTTTTCACATGCATTTTTGGACCACCCTAATGCACATATATGTTTCTCGTATTTATAAATAGATTCCCTGAGGAAGACGCGAATATGCGTCCAAACGAGTAGGAGGAAAATAAACGTTTATTCTATTTGTAATAAAATACCGAAAAGCTCCATACACAACATTAAACTCTCAGCTTAGTCGAGGAGAAATAATTATTACATACACGTATGTTTGGTTTTTGTACGGCTGCTAGTACCACTTTATATGAATTCGCTATTCTTCTACGCGAGTATCTGAAATGTGCTACTCTTCCACGCAAATAGTGAAATGTGCTACTCTTCCACGCAAAAATCTGAAATGAGCTACTCTTCCACGCAAAATTCTGAAATGTGCTACTCTTCCACGCGAATAGTGAAATGTGCTAGTCTTCCACGCGAAAATATGAAATGTGTTACTTTTCGACGCGAATGATAGTCCTCCACGGTAATTTGAGATGTGCTACTCTTCGTTGGGAGCGACGATATATTGTCACATTAGTAGGCTCGAGCGAGTCCAAAAAGTCTTTATCCGCTATGCTTTACGTTCTCTGAAATTTACTGAGCCAATTCCATCGTACAGAGGTCGGTGTATGCTCATTAACCTAAAATCGTTAGAAAGTAGAAATACTATTTTCTCTCACTTCACTTGAAAAAATTAATTTCAATATTCCGCAGCGAAGTCTACGGAATCATAATACATATTTTCTGATTGGGTACGGTTAAAACTAATTATGCTTGTAATGCTCCGATTCTGAGAACTTTGAGAGAATTTAATTCGCTTTCACTTTCGCTGGTCGCCGTAGGGATTTTAGTAAATATGACTGTAGAGAGAAGAAGGGCCGATTTTTATAATTTAGTGAAATGTATAGTCTAAAGGCTCAGTTAGTCTAGACTTAATTTCCGTAACTTAATTTAACTTAATATGTTATCTATTTGAGAAACTGTGTTGGCGGTTAGTTAAAACTTAACTTACTGTAATAGTTACGGCCTTACGGAAATTGAGAGCGGTGAGAGAATAAGGCTTGCCAGACTCTCGTTTTTGTATATCTTAAAAATAAATGAACGCTAACATTTTTGTTTGCATGGATTTTTTTGATGTGGCTTTTTAGGCGGCGAACTGTTAACCAGCTGAAAAGGAAAATACAAAAACAAAATAGTTCCGCTCTTGGCTTAAGTTGACAGGTTGAGTATTTATTGATGATTTTCTACAGTAAGTTAAGTTAAGTTAAGTCTAGACTAACTGAGATTTAAGAGACCGATCTGATTAATGGATGAAATCTCGTTTGTATGAAATTTAACGTGTTAGGAAATATTTCACGAGTGGATTGGTTGAAAAAATCCTGGCCAGGTTATTTTTAATTAAACACTCAAAAGTAATTTTTATTTATTTATTTCTTTTGCATTCATTTGCTTAATGAACAAATTTTATACCAATCGAAATTTTCGATTAGTATAGATGTAAATTAATTTGTGAATATTTAATTCAAAATATCCTGGCCAGGATTTTTCAGCCAACCCGCTCGCGAAATATTTCGTAACACGTTAAATTTCATACAAAATAGATTTCATCCATTAAACAGATGGGTGAAGGTCGTGCCTTATTCCGATATACTACTAAAAGGGATTTTTCGAAAAATCTAAATTTTCATGCAAATTTTTTTCTTTGCTCAGATTGCAAATATGCAGATAAGTTCATATAGGAACTTTTTATTAAGAAAATGTTCGAATGGCAGCATGCAATCACCATCAAATTAAATATTTTTTTTTAAACTACCATCGACAGCTAAGTTTTACACAACTTGTACTCGTCGTACAAACATACAGACTTGCTAAAGCCTAATATTAATGCTAAATGCAATTTGCCAACGTGAAAAATTAAAACAATAGGTATGTAGATGAATGTATAGTGTCTGTCATAACTTTACGACACTCACATATTGACAAGATTTTACCATTTGTCTTAATATTTTTTTTAGTTTTAATTATTTGTTTATAAAAATATAGTATACTAGCAGAGCACCCGACGTCGTTCGGGGTATACAAATAAAATTTTAAAATAGTAATACAAATATTTAGTTCAGCATAATTTAAAGGAGACAAACTATTTTCTTTGTTTACATTAAGGCATCCTTATGAGCCATACTTTTAGCTCTATCGTTTAACTAATATATATTGATCATCACTTGTACTACAAATCTTGTTCCATTATTAATATTAGGTATATTAAGGTAACGATCAAATTTCTAAATTAAAATTAGTCTACTACGGTACATTCCGTTTAGCTGCCTATTCGATTAGCTGTTTTAGTATAGCTGCACTCTTCTGGTAGAATGCTTAATTCGGAAGGAGTTTTATTCATTATGAATGAACCTTTTTCGTTTAACAGCATCGCCGAATTAAAAAACGATTTAATCTTCTCATTTCAAAATAATCTAAAGACGGTAAGGTTTCCGAAAAAACACACAGTTTTAAATATCCGAGTTACCTAATAGATGAATACATATATGTATATCCTCCTTTTACAAACTCATTTATATATACTTTACTCTGAACACCTCCCATAGATACCTATGATTGAATACCAAATTTCAAGTTCATGTGACTTATGGTTCCCAATTTATGGCTGATTAAAAATTACACGCCTACGGGATGTGCCACGCCTCCTTTTATAAACTCATTCATATAAATCTTACTATAAGCACCTACCATAGATATGTCTGCATACCAAATTTAAATTTCATGTGACTTATGATTTTGAAGTTATAGCTGATACAATTTTTCCACGCCTATGGGATTTACCACGCCATCTTTTACAAACTCATTTATATCTTTTTATAAGCACCTACCTTAGCTATACCTGCATACCAAATTTCAAGTTCATGGGACTTATGGTTCCGAAGTTATAGCTGATAAAATATTCCACGCCTATGGGATGTGCCACGCCCCCTTTTACAAACTCGTTTATATATAATCTCGTATAAGCACCTACCATTGATATGTCTGCATACCAAATTTCAAG
>NW_023458564.1:30360115-30481668 GCF_013731165.1 Rhagoletis pomonella
CTCGTATAAGCACCTACCATTGATATGTCTGCATACCAAATTTCAAGTTCGTGGGACTTATGGTTCCGAAGTTATGGCTGATAAAAAAACTCGACGCCTATGGGATGTGCCACGCCCCTTTTTACAAACTCGTTTATATATACCCTCGTATAAGCACCTACCATACCAAATCTCAAGTTCATGGGACTTATGGTTCCCAAGTTATAGCTGATAAAAAATTCCACGCCTATGGGATGTGCCGCGCCCCCTTTTACAAACTCCTTTATATATACCCTCCTATAAGCACCTACCATTTAAGTGTCTGCATACCAAATTTCAAGTTCGTGTGGCTTATGGTTCCGAAGTTATAGCTGATAAAAAATTCAACGCTTATGGGATGTGCCACGCCCCCTTTTGCAAACTCGTTTATATATAACCTCCTATAAGCACCTGCCATTGATATTTCTGCATGCCAAATTTCAAGTTCGTGTGACTTAAGGTTCCGAAGTTATAGCTGATAAAAAATGCCACGCCTATGGGATATGCCACGCCCCCTTTTACAAACTCATTTATATATACACTCTTATAAGCACGTACCATTTATATGTCTGTATACCAAATTTCAAGGTCATGTGACTTATGGTTCCGAAGTTATGGCTGATTAAAAATTTCACGCCTATGGGAGGTGCCACGCCCCCTTGTAGGATCCCAATTTTTTTTCACCCTATTATAGGCCCAGGAGTCATGGCAATACTCTGTCAAAATTTTGTTCGATTCTGTCCGTCCGTTTAGGCTGCAACGTGGCACATACATACATACATACTTTCACAAATATATAGTAGATTCTTTAATAAAACTCATACACATACATACATTTAAAATAAATTACAAATTTTAGTAAAAATTTCAAACTTTTTATGCAGTGTTAATTTTACTATTATAAAGTGCAAGTTTAAATTAACTGGGACTTACCGTTGATTTGTGGTATTTTTTTTTGTCGACGATGTCAGTCATTTTCTTCCATACGAACCGTTTTCGAAGATTTTTTTTTATGTGCAGAAAATGAGCAACACCTTCAACGAAAAAAATCCCAAAAAATCAATGGTAATTCCGAGCTATGTAAACTTGCATTTTGTTTTGTTGCATACTCAAGATATTTCTAAAAAATCGAATTAAGAAGCTCGAATTTTTTACGAAAGTCTGTGGATTTCTTTTTAAATTATGCACAAGGATTGAAACTTGGATTTATATGGTTTTTGTTATAAAATATACTATATTTTCAAAAACAATTAATTATAATTAAAAAATATTAAGATAAATGGTGAAATCTTATCAATGTGTGTCGACCGAAATTTCGGATACTTTTTTTTTGCCTATTTCCGCGGTGAACGTAGAAAATTTCACTTTCAACTGTGTAACCAGACATTTGTATGCACATAAAAATATTAATGACTACAAAAATATACTAAAAATTAAAAATACTTCCATAATATTAATTTTTATTATAAGAGCGTATTTAAACGGTTAAAATAAATTAATAAGTCCCGGCTTAATCAATATTACCCCGATGTACTACATGATTAAAGAGATGAAATATAGCAGAACGGCCACTTCTGATAAAATGCGCACAAATTAGCCATGAATTGCTTAATGCATTAATGTTAACGCAATAATTTCATATCAGGGGGAAAATGCGAAGAAAAAAGGCTCACATTGCCACGCTAGTTACTGATATCGCTAATTGGATTTTGACATTGTCCTTCCTCGGAGAGCGAATAGATAATATTTTCGGGATAATTATCGTGCATCTAACGCTGAAGATTATTATCGAAATGCAATATTTGTGCCGCTATTGCTCGGATCTCCGATAAACATCGCCGAAAGAGGTATTCAACATTTTTGATTTGAACTTTTAATTCTATCTAAAATTGGGGATAATGCTTTCGAACGCGTAAAATCGCTTAGAAAACGATACGAATTTTTCTTGGAAAAAGGCGCTATCAATTTGGAAGGAGAGTAGAAAAAGTGGTTAGAACGATGGAAAGTTAAGCGAAAAGTCATTCCCAAAATCAGCAGCAGAAGTTTTTGGTGAATGCGACAAATATGCCTTTCCATTGATTAACAAACTTCTTCGCATGCTGGTCACACTTCCAGCGAGTAATGCTACTTCCAGAAGAAGTTTTTCAACCATTCGCCGGTTAAAAACATGGTTGCGTAGTACCATGAATGAAGAAAGACTAGGGATGAAAAGTTTCGAAAAATAATCTATGCTCGAATCTTATTTAATCCTTACGATTTTTGGGATCGAATAATCGACGGCGAGATACGAATTATTCTATAATTTATTATATTAGTCATATTCATAGACAAATAAAGAACTAGTTACTAATTTAATTCAAAAAAAAGGTGTATGAAAAATAAGAAATCGATTCTCTATAATCGATTATTTTAAGAAAAACTTCGTTCCTGGATTGGAATCGGAATTGATTTTTTCCAAGAATAATAGAAGGATTCGCAAAACGCAAGCGGGAAATTGAGTTTTCAATTTAAATTTTCATGGTAGAAATACACTCGGTAGGTTTGCATTTGCCTGCCGAGGGACGACCGCTGTTAAGAAAAAACCTTTTTCTATTTTTTTTTTCGTTGTTGCTTTGACCAAGGCTTGAAACCAGGTGCTGATGAGTGAAAGTGCGCACTGCTTACCACTGCATATATATTATTATAAATTATTATAATCAAAATTCTGAATTAGTAGTTAAGCTACTTAATTGCATCCTTTATTTGACAAACATTGTAAGCAAAACGCTTCATTTCACACTTCATAAAAAATACTCGAGCCTCTATTTGCATGCAAAATAAATGAGTGTTCAAGCAGGTTGGATGCTTGTAGGTCATATAGGTCGAACTTTGATTGGTCACTCCTCGGTGAATCAAGTAAGATGCCTGTAATTTAACGTTATTTGACAAGTTGATCGCAATCGCCAAAATTTTCTAAAAATTCTGAATAAAAAGTGTGAAATTTTGTTGAAAATTTGATGTATTTCTAAAATTTTGCTTAAATATTGAAACTTGGATTTATATGGGGTTTCTTATAGAATAATGTTATAAAATTATTAAAATTACATAATTAAAAAAAAATCAATAAGTATGTGGACGACCTTATTATTATCTTCATCACTATATGTACATATATTAGAAAAATGATAGAGAAAATAGTCTTTCCAACAGGATGAGACGAAAGCCATACCACTGTCCTTTAATTTTATTTTCCTTCAAAATCCCGGCTTATATCTTTACTTGTCGGCAATCGAAAAACTTAGTCTTATTTTGAAGAATGATCGACTTTTAAGAAAAGTGATGAAAAAATTATTCTACATTTTTTTTATGGAGCGTCAAGTAAAGACATTAAGCTCAGTTCTTCAGTGAAACAAAAAAGTTTACATTCCAGGACTTCAAAGCATACTATCGTTTAGAAACGAGATACAATTAAGTAAGGATGCATTTCAAAACGTCAAAATACAAAGCACAAGTCTATTTTATTTCTAAACCGCACTAGAAGAAAAATCTAACTTGGGCATCCTATTTGAAAACTAGCATCTAACCGTGGTGCGCATATTTTGCACCACTGAGGTTTAGAAAGAAACGATTGATTTTCCTAAGAAATCCCCTGTGCAAAAATATTTTATTTCATTAAGTATGGCAATACTGTTTGCCATCAGTTACAATTGTTACCACATTTGGTATTGTTGTTCATGTTTGCCGGCGGGAACTCGTTTTTATTTTGTTACTCAATAGTTTGCCAAACTTTTGTTTTGGTCAACGTTTTTTATGCTGCTCTTATACGAGTACAGCTGGTTTCCTTTTTACTTTTACTTAGTTGTGAAAATTTGCCATTTCCAGCTGAAATACATATGTATATACAAATGTATGTACATATAGTCGCGTTGGTATTGGAGATTTTCTTTAGTTGCACACAGATCCCCCTGCTTGCTTTGACCCATCACTTAAATCAACTATATACATACATCTTGCTCTGAAAATCAAACGCACACCATAATATTTGAACAATGATCGTGAAAATCCGAAAGAAAATGAAACTGTGTAAATTTTGCAGCAAGGAAAAAGATTGCATGGCGTGCATATCGTCGATGTTTTTGCCAAACCGCCCATCGACCATTTGCAAAACCGCCTATCTTACGGAACTCAAATTTTACAGTAGAGCAAAAAAACGAAAACTGGTTTTCTTTAAAGGCATTGCCTTGATAGGCGGTATTTTCTTTAGCTATTATTTTACAAATCTGTTGTTTTAATAGCGATTTTACAATTCTTATGCATAAATCTCGATGTATGGAGTTCAGGGTTACCAAATCTCATTTTTGTCACAATGGCGATTTAGGTGGTTTTGCAACTGGTCGATGGGCGGTTTTGCAAAAACATCGACGATTTCCGTGTATTTGGCAAAACCAGAGAAACCCCTTAAAGTTAAGGTTTAACAATTCCAATTTTTAAATATGTAATATGTTTGTGCACTCACTTATTTACATTCATAAATACTTAAGTCGGACAGAGACACTGTTGCCATATTCACAGTTTTGACCGTAAATTATATTTTTTCAGACAAGCTTGCAGTTTTTAAAATTACCTTCTAGTATTACAAATTAGAATTTTTTTCAAAATTTCAGAACAAATAAATTCAAAGAGATACATGTCTCTTTAGGTTTTTTGGAATTTAAATAATAAGTTGTAAAGGGAGATGGAGGTGCAGCGTTTCTTCTTTGAGAAAAAAGGTTTCATCTGCTCCTTATATTCCAATGGGTAATTGATTTTTCAGATATGAACTTTTATGAGTTATATATAGATCCGGACGATCGGTCTCTTATTGTTCTTGTTTGTAATCCTCTTCAAAATATTTTAAAACTAAAACCTTCTTAAACCTCCTTCGTCTGACATAAAATTTCAATTACCGAGTTCTCTTAATTTAAGTTGGTTGAAACAAGTGGCCACCCTCTTACATGTACTTTAAAAATGAAGCACTTTCGAAACCATTTCGATTCATATCAATATTGTAATAATTAATTAAACTTGTTTAATAATTTGAATTTAAATTTAATTTTTAAACGGGTATCAACCCTATTTAAATACCTCAAAAATATTTTAAATGTTCAAACTAAATATTTCTTAACATCTAACTTTTGTACGTATAATTAAATTTAAACAGGTGCAAAGCCTATTCAAAACATTTTCAAACTACAGCCTTCTTAAATCTCTTTTGCCTGAAACCCATATTGTGATACATATTTCAATTGGCTAAAGCCCAATTTAATTTTTTGTAAACAGGGACGGCACCTTCATGTAGTTTAGAAACAAAACCAATTCGATTTAGACCCATAATTTATTTATCTTATTAAATAATTTAAATTAAATTTAACTTTTCAACAGGTGGCAGCCCTCTTCAAACACGTCAAAAGTAATGTGGCTGTTCACACTTGCCTGATTATCAGGTTATCTGGTTATGTGGTTATATTTTTTATTCAGTTTACTACAATAAAATACATTACAGAATAGTAATTTTTAACTAGATAACCTGATAACCAGGCAAGTGTGAAAAATCATATAAATGTTTAAAATAAAGATTTCTTAACAATGCTTCGTTTGACACCCATATTTTTAAATTTCATATAATTTGTGTTTAATTTTAATAAATTGGACTTTTCAAACAGATGGCACCCCTTCAAAATATTATGAAACTGCAACCTTCTTAAACCTTTTTCTTCTAAGACCAATGTTGTGATATATATTTCAATTATGAAATTCCTCTAATTCAAGTTGAACCGGACTTTTTAAACAGGTGACATCCTTGAATGTTCCATTTTCTAACGTCCGGGTTTTTAGGTTACGTATTATTGAAATTGCTAATTCTATTTGATTTTAAGGGGCGTTTTTTCAAGTAGGGTTTAAAATTTATCTGCCCTTTAAAAACGTGTGACGCGCATAGAGGCATACCACAGGGAGGGGGCTATCACCACTTCTATAGGCGTTGGCGGTTAATAAATTAATGACGAACCTAGCAGCAATGCTAACAGCTTATGCAGATTACATCTCCGTTATCATAAGCGGTAAATGTCTAATGGCTCTTAGCTCACTGGCAAACCAGACGCTTAAAGCTATCAGTGATTGAGCCACGTAGTATTATTAGTATTATTCACTAGGAAATAAAAGATCCAAGCTTGGGATAAACCTAAAGTGGTGGATACCACTCTTCAACCAAATCCAAACACGAAGGACCTAGGAATCGTACTGGACAGCAAACTGTTGTGGAAATTAAATGTGAAGGAGGCGGTGAGGAAGTTCTCGAAGCACTGCATACAGTGTTGGGCTGCGCTTGGAGACTTTCTCCTGCTCTTTCGCACTGGATATTCACAGCAAATCAAATGAACTAGTTGTAAACTACCTCACAACTAGTATGAACCGCATGCCTAACTAGTCAGCCAACTATCTTTTTTCCATGCAATCAACTGGTATTTTTAACATGGGGATGTCCTACGAGATGGCAATTGTCAGATTTCGATCAGAACTATACCAGTCTCATACTAGTTCAAAATAATAATATAATACTATATATATACTATATATATATACTATACTATACTATATATATATACTATATATATATATACTATATATATATACTATTATATACTATAATACTAGTCTAATTATGGACCAAACCACTACTTTGGGAGTCAAAAAACAAAATGAATTCATGAATATAAAATAAAAAACTTTTGATTAAGTACACTTTAATATATTACACATTTTTATTTAGCTGCCGTAGATTTGCCAATAATTACCCTGCAGTGAAACCCCAAACTAGTCAGGAAAAATACTAGTCACCAACTAGAATTACCTGACTAAAACCGAACTAGTTCGAAAATGACCAGACTTTTACCAAGTACAAAACGATTTATTCATGCCCTGTTCTATTTGACTTCGGCAATTTAATACAATAGGGTACACAAAATATTATAGCTTTCATTTGGGTATATTGTAAACGTTAAAGCAAGTACGTACTCGCAATTATACCATACCTGTTAAATAATGATTAATATTCATAATGATTATTAATTAAATCATGTTTTTTTGAATAACCGTTTAATGATTAAATACCGATATTAGTACCTTCTTAACGATTAATAATTACTTACGTAAACAAATTTTTTTAATTAACTCGTTAATTTTAATTACATAATGTTATATTTTATCATTTTCAATTATTTTGGACATTTTTTAATTACACAATTAATATACAGTGAAGGCAGTCCTATAAGCGGACACATTCTTGGGAACGAACAATTTTTTGGTTTTTTTCTATTCAAAATGCTCTCCCATACACGGACTTTCCGATAAACGGACGCGGACACTCAAAAATGTCCAGTTATGAAGAAAAAAATCTCCCATAAGCGGACGTGAAACTTTAACAAGCGGTCATTTTTTTCAGTCAGATGTTGACTCTGGCGCTTCTACATTTGTATATGTACACAACATAGTCCATAGCATGATAAAAATATAGTAAGGTAGAACCGCTGAGAGTCACTTTTAAAATTCTTGACGTTTCCAAGCAATTTAATTTTTAAATTTACTCACAAACTCACACACACATTTTCATTTTCAATCTCAAGCAACAACAATTTCGTACAATTTCAATTTTTTATTTTCACTTTTATATGATTTTAAAATGTTGGCAAACTTAAAAAAAAAATCATGGCCGACAAATTGAGAGAACGGTTATACCTTGCTATGTTTTTATCATGGTCCATAGTCAAAGATATTTTCTTGAATATTAATCATTATTTAACAGGACTGGTATAATTGAATACGTATTCTATTTGATGGTTTACAATATACCCAAATAAAAGTTATAATATTTTGTGTACCCTATTGTATTAAATTGCCGAAGTCAAATAGAACAGGGCATGAATAAATCGTTTTGTACTTGGTCTGGTCATTTTCGAACTAGTTCGGTTTCTGTCAGGAAATTCTAGTTGTAAACTAGTATTTTTCCTTTCTAGTTTGGGATTTCGCTGCAGGGAATCGTTAAGCTATGGTAAGTACTATTTTATGGGGTGTTGCTATGGCAGACAGCAACGGAAAAGAGGACATACTTTAAAAGGACTGTGAGTGGTGAGTGTTTATAGGCTCTCAATTAGCAGTATAACGGTTGTCTTGAGGTAAACACCGACGGCGGCGCTACACACAATCTTACACATGCCACCAGCGGACTTGGTAGCCAAGAACATAGCGTTTACAACTGCCGCCAGGCTTTATTCCGCAGGTCAGGTTGTATTCAGAACGTATGGTCACAGTAATGTAGCGTCATCCTTAACCGGGCGAATAGGCTACGTGATTCCGCGTCTGAGCTTCGAAAGTTTCTAGAAGCTACAATAGAAATTGGCGGTTGGCGTAAGGGCGTGGAATGGAAAGGGAATGCAACGCACGTCTACACGGACGGTCCTACAATGGGCGAACCGCTAATTAATAGGTCCTTTAGTCTACCAGATCACTGCACTTTATATCAAGCCGAGTTCTTTGCAATAAACAAAGCGGCAGAGGTACTACATGAAATTAACCCTATAAGCGAGCAAATAAACATTTACATAGATAGTCAGGCAGCCATTAAGGCTCTACTTTCATGTTAAACAAATTTGATCACCGACGCGGACTGTAAGGAGGCCATAAGAAGCCTAGCTGTGGCTAAAATCGTCCACCTATATTGGGTTCCAGGACAAAAGGGTGTGAAAGGCAATGAGAAAGCTGACGCATTAGCCAAGGATGGCGTCCTCTTAAACTCCGCACTAATGACAAGTATATCAAATTCTTTAGGGGAAATCAAAAGATCACAAGATCTGCCCATGCAGAACCAAGCGGTAGAGCTGGAAAACTATCGATAGTCGTGGCCATCGATAGTTTCGATAGTCGATAGTCACAACCGTAGATAGTATCGATACTATCGAAAATGTCTACACTATCGATATTACTATCGATAGTTTTGATTAAAAAGGTCCAAAACTTAAACATAAACAATGTGAGTTGGTTTTTCATTTAATTCAATTTGTTGTTATATATGTGTACATATTTGTTTTTCGGTTTATACTTAATGTGTGTGTTTTTTTGTATTTTTGTATATTTGTTGTAGCAGATAAAATAAACACTACGCCTGAGGATGCTAAAAAAGTTTCAGCGAAGCGTCGTGTAAAAAGTGGAATAAAGTAACAAAAAATAACATAACAACTTTTATTGAAAATGAGATCAGAATTGCTAAAAATTGTCTATATTTCTGGAACAGAAGTTTATCAACGATTTTTAACTTCAAGCAGCATCTGCGCTCTATAATTATTTGCCCTTCTTTGCTAAATGTCCTTTTCGAAATCAGAAGATAAAGTAGGTATCGCCGGCTTTTACTCTTACTGAATAATGTATGTATGAGTGAAAACTATCGATAGTGCTTACAAAACCATCGATGTTTTCGATAGTCAAAAACCATCGATACTATCAATGGTGCCATCGATAGTTTTCCAGCTCTACCAAGCGGATAGGCTTTGGAAAAGAACTCAGGGCTGCAGACTTAAAAATTATGTGTAATTCATACGAAAGGAAACTTACTGATTGCCTAATATCGAAAAGAAGAACATACTCAAGGCTTCTGATAGGATTGCTAATAGGGCATTGTTTACTAAGAGTATATGCATTTAAATTAGGTCTAATAGAGGATAAAAAATGTAGGAAATGTAGCCGGCCTTCAGAAACAAAGACTCGGCAAGCTACAGCTACAAGCAGCAATCGACAAAGGACCAAAGTGGATTAAAATTCTCTACCGGAACGGCGAATGTGTTCTTTAACTTTGCTTGATAGCATTGATTCATAGGTCGTCAACGTATCTGGCAATGCTATGAACGCTATATTCGCCTATGTGAGATCTCTTATGATCAGCCAGCATAACCTAACCCAACCTAAACGGCACCAGATAAATTATTTTTGACGTAGAAGACGTCTTACGTTTCGGTATGGATGCCATGTTCAAATGATGTGTTGCAATTTGTGGAGCTTAGTGCACAAGAACTAATAAAGCGATTTCAAAGAAATGTGGCGTTTAAAAGATAAAATTCCAAAGGTATCGACAGATTGGTTTTTGTAAGCGACCAGTTTGGATTCGGACGTAGAAGCAACGGTAAATATTGGCTTATTTTGGGGTAAATTTTGAGCCTTTAAAGTGCTCGAGCAACTTAGATTTGGCAGATACTACTTTCATTTTCCCAATGTAAGTTCTTTAAGGCAGTAGAAATAGTATTTTGTACAAATTTCATATAAAATCAAAAAAATTTGCTAATTTTCTTTTTTACCTAAATGCTCGAAAACCGCTTTGTTTTTTTTTTGGTTTTCTTTAATCGAAAATTAAAGTTTTTTCTTTTCGTATAATATGTACATATGTACAATATGGGCATAAATGATTTTCCATACAGAATCACTGCGTCATCATTTTGCAAACACGTGCATGCGCTGGAAGTGAGAGAAGGTGACCAAAAATATGTATGTATGTATGTATGTGTACTTCGGCTTTTGAATAACAGATGGCGCAACTCCAGAGAAATTTTTATTACCTAGCCACATGTACACTGGCGCTTACCTAAAAAGCATACTTTATTTTTTTTAATTTTTTTCGTAAATTTTTTATAAAAACATGTTAGATCCTATAACACAAACCATATAAATCCAAGTTTAAAACTTTGTGTACAGTTCAGGAAAATTTAACAACTTTCAAAAATATGCCATCAAAGTTCTAAACTCTTTTTCAGATTTTTTAGAAACTTATTGGGTATGCAGTTTTGTAGCTTTTCAATATGCGTATTTTCTTCCATACAAAAATAGATTTTGTTCATGCGTTATATGGGAGAAAATGCGCAACACCCTCGACAAAAAAAAATATCAAAAATCAACGGGATTTTTTAGAATTTTCAAACTGCACGCCCAGAAATTTTCTAGAAATTCTGAAAAAATGTTGAAAATTTTGATGACATTTTTTTTGAAATTTGTAAAATTTTCCTGAACCCTACACAAAGTTTTAAACTTTGATTTATATGGTTTACGGTATGCAATCAACAATATGTTCATAAAAAATTAACGAAAAAAGTGTATCACGTAAAACATTGTGAATATTATAAAAACTAAAAGTGTGACATTTAGGTCAGAGCTACAGCATGTACAATGTACAATAGAATGTACAAAATAAGTAAAGTCGGAATTTTAATGCTCTCACAACCTAGGACTGTTCTATATCGAAAAAATATACCCCATTGTTTATTTGACCATTTTGTAATACTAAAGAATTTTTATTTATCCCCCATTCCATTTTTTGGAATTTTGTAGGGTTTTGACGGACCTATAAAATATAGTGGAAAAATTATTAAAAAATTCAATCCTTTAAAATCAAAAGCACACACACACTTTTTACACACTTAGCTCTTAATATTATAACGTATTCTACGTTTAAGTTTAGCGAAGGCGCTGGACTGATCCTTTTTGTTACATGTAAGTATGTATGTATATCGTCGTTTAAAGTATAAAACCGCGTATCGTCATTCTGCAAAACCGCGTAACTGACATTTTATTTATTTATTTTATTTGCTCACACGCGCTCTTGACTCAATCCTTAACCATTCGTCCTGAAATATACCAGCCAGAAATGAGATTGCTTTATAAAAAAGAGAACCATTTTGAAATATGAGTGTTTTTACTCTCTAGAAAATAATTTATGCAACCTCACATACGCGGTTTTGCATTTTGTTGATACGCGGTTTTGTACTTTAAATGAGGTTATGTTTAATACAATTTAAAAACTTTAATTCTCCAAAAATCCTTTCGTTTCTGAAAGTAACAATTTTTTTGTTGAAAATATAGTTTTTTCTTGGGAACATTTTTGAAAAAAAAAACATCTGACAACACTAGGCAGAGGTTATACTGAAAAAAAAAGGCCAATAATACTAATGGCACAGCCTCGAAAACACACGCTGCTTTACATACAATGTCCATATGTATGTGCATATGTACATTAGGGTGGTCTAAACACAGTAAAGTCGGAATTGTAATGCTCTCGCCCCCTAGGATTGTACTTTATAGAAAAACGTTGACCCCTATTTTTTGATCTAGAAATCAAAAAATATTTAGAGGTCGCTCAAAGGGCTCAAAGTTTTCCATGTATTTTTGTATGGGAAAAAACGCCTTTTGGTAGAAATGGTATAGGATTCTTGAAAATCAATATTTTTCGATCGGAAATCTCTGGTTCTCTTCAGGAAACTTTCAGTAACAATACCCGATTGTTAACCGACTTCCAAAAAGGGAGGAGGTTATCAGTTCGTCGGAATATATATATATTTTTTTATGTATGTTACCACATAACTTTGGACCACGTTAACCGATAATTCTTTTTGCTTCGGAAAGGTAGTGTCTCAGAGGTGGTCCCATACTAATATGGTTTAGATCCGATCATTGGATCATGAAATATATGTATATATATATATATTTTTTTTTAAGTCGGTTTTTTTTGCTAAAAATTACTTGTTTATTTAACTAATACAAACGATTTTTTATTGGACCTCTCATTGCACTTTTCGCGTTTTTTGTGGGTTTTTGGCGGACCTTTAAATTATAGTTGCGATGTAAAAATGGTTAAATAGACAATTGGGTATTATTACTGGGAATCTCCTGCAGAGAAGCAAAGGTTTTTGATCGCAAAATATTAGTTTTTAAGAATTTTATACCATTTCTACGAAAAGTTGTTTTTTCCCCATATACAAATACATGGAAAACTTTGAGCGCTTTGAGCGACCTGTAAATATTTTTTGATTTTAAAATAAAAAAAAACAGTGGTATACTTTTCTTCGGTATAGAACAATCCTGGGGGTGAGAGCATAAAAATTCCGAATTTACTTTTTCACATACATTTTTGGACCAACCTAATGTACCTTCATATAAACAATGTACGCCACAATGTGAAGGCCCTGACACTGAGTCGAGCTCAAGAACTATACAAAGCCAATGCGACTTACTTGAAAATAAAAGAAACATACACGTGTAGGATGTGCATATATGCTTATGTACATACGTACCTACATGTAAATAAATTTGTTCTTACAAGCATTAGCTAGCCCATGCAACACACAAAAGTTTGGAAAAAAAATATCAATTTCGACGAAATATTCGATCGCCCAAAACAGAAATTGGCATATGAGTTATGCTTAGTACGTAAATTTATGTATCTAAAAGATATTTCAATGAATTACATACATACACACACATATATATATATACACATGCACATACATAAATATGATAATTCATTTATTAAGTTTACAAGGAAACTATTGGTCTACTCACCTTCTGTTGAATTAAATTTATTACTATACGCGCTGAAGGTTGTTTTTGTTATTGTTTCATTATATGAAGGCAGTGTTGGATAATATGTTCTACTAGTCTTTAAACGATATGCTAATAATATAATTTTACAATGCTTTTTATTCATTATCAGTTAATCAGTCGTCAGTTAAAATGGTATCTCTTTGTGGTTTTTATTTTATTTTTTATTCTTTTTATTACTGTTACTTTCTTTTAGATGTTTTTGTGTGCTTTCCTTGCCTCTTCTTTTGTTTAACAACTTTAAAATTGCAATCTGCTCTTAACCGCCTGTACATTTCCCATACCTTCCTCGACCTCGAAAGCACACGATCAAAAATTCGATATGCTTTGTTGGTATTTACTTTCAAGTTTTGATATCAATATGTTTGAAATATTAAATATTTATGGTAACACTTAGTTTTTAAATTGAAGTTTTTTTTGTATTGGGATGCTTTTTATCACTGCTACATTGGTCTTTTTATTTTGCATCGAATTCCATGAATATGTAAAGTCTTTCCATTAACATCCACAAATCCCACCTTAGTTCTTCGGGGACGCATTTATAGAAGTTTATATAACCCAGCATTGAAACGCGAGCTCATTGGAAACTGTAA
Source organism: Rhagoletis pomonella (assembly GCF_013731165.1). Classification (NCBI taxonomy): domain Eukaryota; kingdom Metazoa; phylum Arthropoda; class Insecta; order Diptera; family Tephritidae; genus Rhagoletis; species Rhagoletis pomonella. Next base: position 30,374,155 of record NW_023458564.1, read on the forward strand.
TATAAAGAAAAGAATTGATTATGTATATTTTTACAAATAAAGATATGTACATATTTGTTAATTACGACATAAAAAATAGAGAAGCAAAAACATTTTTGAGATCCATGGTGAAATTATACCAGGCAAAGTAATGAGAGTGGGAAGAAAGATGTGGCACTGACTTATTTGATAAATTTGCCTTTTAACATTTCTATAAGATATCAGAAAAGTAAAGCGAATATCATGTAAATAAAGCGAGAAAGCTGTTTTATTGCTTCGCCGGTTTATAATTTTACTATGATGGAAACATAAATCGCTTTCAATCATTACAAATAAGGTCAATAGAAATTAGAATAAACTACTTACATATATATTTATTTAACTGAATTACAGTCGTCAGATCTACAGTCGGACATTTCGAATTGCCTAAGAAAGCGGTGCTTAACCGGTAGTCCCTGAAAATAACCGCAGTGGTCCGCGAAGCCATCCAAAAAATATAAAATACATATATGTCTAAAAGGTGAACGCCTAGGGCTGGGTAACGGCGCAAATTTTTTGGCGCTGACACACTAACTCCAGCACCACTGGCGGAATCAGAACAGTGTGTTGGCGCAATGACGCCCCTTCAGGCTAAGGCAATTATTTTTTTCTCGATTTGCTTTGCCGATTCATACGACTGTAATTTTGGCGGACATTTACTCTTAAATTTGCGTATTTTCATTTTTCTTATTGCTGCACATTTTACAATTGACATTTCTCTTGTATTCTTTGCTGGTTCTTTGCGAAACCCGCAGCAGTGTGTAAACCTCTACCCAGGCACCGTAACAGTTACAACTTTTATTAAAAAAATCGCTCTTTAACTATTATTTTTTTACTTTTATTTAATTACCCTTTAAATAACCGTTATTTCTGACTTTTATTTTATAAATCGAAAATAACGATTATTTTTGATTTTTATATAAATAATCTGCAAATGACAGTTATTTTTGATTTTTAAATTATATGTCTTAGATAACAGTTATCGAAGACTTTTATTTATAAAAGTCATAATTAAAAATCAGTCACTGAGTTTTATTTTTTAAATCATACTTATAAAAGTCATTTCAATAAGTTGTAGTAAACTTTTGTTTCCCTACACCTTTTTAGCTGCGAAAAATGCTAATGACTTTTTTACGAATGTTTTTAAAAATAAAAGTCGGTGACTGATTTATATTGATGACTTTTAAAAGTAAAAGTCACTGACTGATTTTTATTGATGACTTTTATAAATAAAAGTGTTCAATAACTATTATCTAAGACATATAATATAAAAATCAAAAATAATGGTTATTTTGGACTTATAATAAAAAAAAATAAAAAATAATTGTTATTTTTTTCATTTTGCATAAAAATTTCAAAAAAAAATTTATTTCCAAATTTGAGTCTCGGTGAAAAAAGAAATCGATTGGTATGTATCACTTAGTTGTAGAACATTTCCTTCATAATGAATTTTTCCATGACAGTTTTCATCAATAACTGTTATGTTCGGTCCCTGCCTCTACCACATATGTGGTAGTTCTACCACATATTTTTTTAAGTTTGGGTGTCTTCCACATCTACCACACAAGGCTTAAAATCTACCACATTTCTGGACAGAACATTTGTTTACAATTTTCACATAACTCTAAAATTTCAACTCAATTCTAATATGAAATATAAAAATTAATAAATAAATTTTTAAAAAGGTACATCATAAATTTTGCTTTAAATATATTTTTGCCTTAACTTTTAAATATTTCAAAAATCCGCATATTTATATTTGCTAAAGTATTATGCAATGGAAAAATAATTTGGTGGATTTTTTTGCATAAATAATAATAATAAACTAATGTTATAGTTGTTTTTGCATCAATTGCGTTGAATCTGTACGATCTACTAGCACTTATATTTCCCGATCTAATTTTTGAGTTGTGCCTCTTTTGACGACGGTGTGCGGTATACATACCCAATAAAAATTTGAATCTTATTCAAATCTACCACATTTTTTGCCAATTCTACCACACTTAAATAAAAAGGGGTTTGCACACTGCGTCATTGCGTTACAGAGTTGTGAAAATCGGTATCAGCGCCAGTAACTAACTCACCGCATTGTGTTACCCGCGCCAAACGCCCTGCTCCACATACCATATTCGGGGCTATCAATGAATCTATGGTAGTCCGATTTTCGTGAAACCTACGAACACTGAATCCGTATGCATTCAACGTACATATCGATGGCTGAGTGGAAGATCGACCTATCTCGGCAGCCAGTTCGAAAACGCTCTATCTCAAAAAACTTTTCAAGAACGCCCTACTTCAGAGTTTAATTGAAAAACACCCTATCTCCAAACTCGGTTCAAAAACGCCCTCTCTCACTTCAAAATGTATTGAAAATATGCTGATATAGGGCGTTTTTGAATCGACAGCTGAGATAGGGCGTTTTTGAAACGAGTTCTGAAATAGGGCGTTCTTGAAAAGTTTTTTGAGATAGAGCGTTTTCGAACTGGCTGCCGAGATAGGTCGATCTTCCACTCAGCCATCGATATATGCTACGTTCATGGCTATTCGAATTCTGTGATAGTATTTTTGCAGAATTCACATAAAATTTGTCTACGATGAATTCAGTGAAAGCTCTGATTAAATCCAATGCCTTTCAAACAGTTCAGCCTGAAAGAACGTTTTTAAATATTTTAAGCGTACTGTACATTCGCTATTGATTCAACTACCCTAGAGACAACTTAAAAATTTGCATTGAATTCGAAGATATTTCAAGGATTTTAGAGACCCTTATACGCAGAAAGCATTACATAGTTCCTTTCCCCTATTTCCCCTAGTTCTCTATTTATAATTGTCATGCTATATATGTATATATGGGGCGTACCATACAAAAATGGACGGGGTTCACACTTCATGTGTTTGATTTGTTTCAAATTTTTAGGGTTGATGGACAAACATAAATAATAAATAAATAAGAAATTTGAGCTTGATTAATACATTTTTAAAAATTTTACACACATCAAAATTTTCTATGAAAAGAGATATTTAAAAAATTTTTTTTTTTTGAAAAATTTCTGGCATACAAATTTTCACTCATTTTACGGAATTCCAATTCAAGAAATGGCGGCCTTTGACATTTATTCTTGTTCTTCTTCTGCTAGCTAATTTCTGCTAGTAAAAATTTAACTAAGACGAATTCGTATTGCTAGAACAGCTGCTTTAATTCGCCTCGGTACACACATGTCCAAAATGGGTGAGTGCGAAAGTAATAGTGTTGGAATTTTCTTTCCCTCTTCCTCCTTGAGCGAAGAATAGCTGAAATTTGACATTTGTGTACCGAAAGCGAAACCAAATACATGTTAGTTAGTGTACTACCGCTACCACCGTATGTTAATTTGCCTTGAATTTAACTAGCAAGAAGAGTAAAAATCTGCAGGTTCCAGTACAAATTAGTACTGACTTTTTGTTACTATACACACCTAACATCGTCAATGAAATGGAAATAGTCGTTACTATGTAATAATTTTTTTTTTTATAAAACGATGTAGGGAGGTGCAGTTTGATGAAATCCATTATATCAATCAAAAAGTGAATTTTGAATTTTTTATTAGTTACGACTTTTTGCATTTCAGCGACGATGTTTGTTACGTCTTTTTGCATTTCAGGTGACGGTATGTATCCTAGTAATGTAAAATTTTCATAAAAAGTAAAATACTGATGGCCTTGAACAAATTGTAAATAATTCTTCTAATTTGGATCTACAGCTGTTCGTTGGTTTAGGCCGAGGCAATAAAAAAAACGTCGCCAATCGCCTTTCTCCCTTGCCAGGCAGACAAGCCCTTCTGCACTCAGTCGTTATATTATGAAAATGACACTTTATAAAACTTTTTAATTCCATTTTTTTTTTTATTAATAAGGCCTTAACGCTATTGCTATGCGGGTAAAAAACAGGAACCGTAATGATTATAGGTTTTAGTAGAAAATACTCTTAATAACGCTTTACGTGTTTTTTTTTACTTTTGAAATTTTCCAAAAAAAGAGATATAGTGCTTATCATAATTTTTAGACACTCACGTACTGACAAGACTTGACCGTTTATTTTATTATTTTTCTTTTAATTTTAATAATTTGTTTACAAAAATATGGTTTATTCTATAACAGAAGCGGTAAAATTCCAAGATTCCATCATTGCGCATCATTAAAAAAGAAAATTTACAAACTTTCCTAAAAATTTCGAACATTTTAATTAGGTTTCTCAGAAATCTTTTGAGTATGCAGTTTTGTAGCCCATTTCGTAGCTGAAAATTTTTGTTGATTGTTGGTTAGCTTTTTGTTAAAACTGTTGACTCGCATCGTCAACAAAAAAATTGTCAAAAATCAACGGTAAGTCGGAGTCATAATTCAATAATTAAAGGTTTGTTGTTGTAGTGACATTAGAGTTTTAACACTCCCTTAACTCGCACGCACCCACATACAGTGCCTTGCTAAGGGATTTTGTCAAGAGGGAGCAACAAAACTGTTTTCTAAGCAAACCTTTTATTGTTGAATCGTTAGTTGGAGCTACATACTTTAAACTTGCACTTTATTATACTAAAATTGAATAGGCTACAAAACTGCTTACTCAAAATATTTCTAAACAATTTAATTAAAAAACTCGAAATTTTTGCAAAGGTTTGTTGATTTTTTTTAATGTTTTACAAAGACTGAAACTTTGATTTATAAGGTTTTTGTTAAATAATAAGCTATATTTTTTACAACAAATAATTAAAATTAAAAACTAATAAAATAAATAGTCAAATATTGTATATATGTGAGTGCCGTAAAGTTATGATAAGCACTGTATATATGAGATCATGAAGTAGGATTCAAATGTACATAGATAAACTGCATTCTCAGTTTTGTTCTAGCATATCACTTTTCGAGATGGTGGTCAATAAAATGTAATCGACTATAAAACTGCTTACCTAAAATTGTTCTAAAAAATTTTAATAACAAGTTTAAAAATTTTTGGATGGAGCTCTTAACGTTTTAAATATGGATTTATGTGGTGCTGGGTATGTAATGTGCTTGACTTTTATAAAAAAAAAATATAAACATTAAATAAACAATCGAAAAAGAGCCAAAACTTCTCCAAATATCACTTAACTTAATCAATTAGCCACAAGGCTATGCATGTACATATGTATGACATTTTACATCGTTTGTTTAATGATCCTCTTTCCGATCGGAAGTATACATATACACGCATATGTATATAGATGCAACTATTTTAAACAATTTAAAAGATTAAGAAACTCCTCTACATATTTTAATACCATCCTTAGACGACTATAAACCAATCTATACGCCTGATGCATATGTAATTAAATCGTTTTTAATGCCTATGTATTCAAAAAAAAAAAGCCGTGGAGCTACAAGCTATTTAATATTCTAACTATTTTGCTACATTAGGCACAACTTGAAAAGCTTTGTGCAGTCAGTTTCCTTATTCTTAAACTTATTGGCCTTTTATTTTTCATGTTTTACATTTTCTGCTTTGTTATTCTTTGGTTTGAGTGTGTGACTATGAATAACTTCTCGTCACTTGCATATTATATTCGTTCTTGTTATCGAGCTTAATAATAGTAAAAGCTTTGTGAGAATATAAACGTACATATGTACATACAAACAAATAATTGAACAAAAATATGCACATACATGTGTACACAAAGAATGCGTTCGCGAATGCGTTTTGTAAAATTTTTTGTTTTTCTTTATTTTGTTTTGTACATAAATGATTGTATCTATTTAACTTTGTTGCAAAGCGTTTTCAACCAGTGTTGCCATGACGTCATGAAAATATGTGTCGTAGAAAAAACAAAAAATGGATCAAATGTATCACAATTTTTTTATTTAAGTATCAAAGTATCAAGTTAGAAAAGAAATTAAAAAAATGCAATTTTTTCATACCTTTGCCTTTTATTATTATCAATAACCGAAAAATCATTAAATTCACATTCATACACATACATATGTATGTACATGAAGAAAAATATTTTACATATTGTGACAATCTATCAAAAAAGAGATTATTGTTTTTAATTTTATATACAGACGAACAAAAATATTATGTACAGATATTATAGAAACTTGAATTCAAATATATGTACATACTTAAACCTATTAGCTGTCGATCAGTTATGTTAATTATTAAATTTTTTGATACATTCCACGTTAAACTCGTTGGAAATTATGACAAAAAGCTGAGGACTACCTTCAGTGTCGACTTTATTTTAACTATGAATACGCCCCATCATATTCTCAACAGTTTGTAATGAAATTCTATTTCTCTTTTCATATTGGATTAATCTTAAATCTGAAAATAAACGCTCTGCAAGGCAAGTAAAGTAAATTAAAAATTAATGAAGTCAGCTCTTTATATATAGTTCATTTAAAGCATTTTTCTTTAAGCTTATTTGACCCAAAAACGTTTCAATACCTTTTAAAACTGCCACTGCATACAGACATAAATATTTTCTTTTTGTCATGTATCAAAATTTAAGTTTCTCGCGAAATGAGCAAAAAAATAAAGTATCTTCAGAGAATTTGCACAAACTCGTATCAGTTTTAAAGTACATGGCTCAAAACGGCAACACTGTTTTCAACCACAGCGCTTATGAGTTATAAAATAAAAGCTCAGTCCGTATCGAATCGAAGAATGTATGAGTGCATATATAGTATATATGTATATACGCACATGTTCACAGATCTCGCGTTAACTAGTATAGTAGGTAGTTTTTAGTACGAAAATGCGAAATAATGAATAGGCGCACATATTCCGAATGTAGGTATATTCGATTTCTTATGCGGTTACACATACATACATAAATATACCTATACACTACATATGTATATAGTATTTAGTATATGTATGTGTGTATGTAAGTTTTAAAAGGCATACAGATAACGAATTGTGTGTAAAAGCGAGTCATGCTTCATACGGTGTGGTGTACAAGTGTAAGGTCCAGTAAGAGGTGATGATAAGTAAAAAAAATATGCTAGCCTCAAACTTACATACTATATGTTTATATGCACACACATAGTACATACTATGTATGTACGTGTGAACGTAGTATGTCCGTGCATTTACTTGGGCCCGCATTAGCCGCTTGCATTGCGATGACCTTCCCACACTGTCATGGCTAAGTAAAAAGCTTCGAATATATCATACGCTCGTGAATATACAGTATATACATATATTTATGTATATATGTACATAGCTACGTACAATTTTGTGCATACAATATATTATAGTAGACGTTAATGTAGTTGTGATCAAAAACTACAACATACTACTAACGGATACCAAAAGCTAAGATTTTCCTGACGAGAATGCTACTGACTCAGCGCCCGACTGACCGACAAAGGGGCATATAAACGTGCTGAGGCTTATAGTTACATACATATGTATGTACGTAGGCATTTATGTTTACGTACTCACTAATTCAACATATTTGAAACTAATATTTACATATATAGTCTACCTAATAAAGAACAGGCTAGCATAAAAGCATAGCTGATTTCGTGAGTATGTACAAATGTAGAAAAATATGTGGATTTTTTTGAACAAACTCAATAAATATGTACGAGTATAATGAATTTGAATCTATGCGCGCATACAAAAGGGGGAGACAGTACTCATAGAAATGGACAATAATAAAATTGCAGGCTTTAAATTTAATGTCGTTGGAACTTGTTATGTATGTTCAAACTCTTATTGCCGCATAGTTTTTACCTGTCTAGCTTGTAATTTTGCAAACAAATCAAAACGGTTCCCACCTACATATATTCATACATATGTACATATGTATGCAGTATGTATGCAAAGAAATCAGCGAAAAAAATCGCTATAATTTTTATTTGTTATATCTTTTTGGCAGCAGAGCACCTGCCGTCAATGCCACAGTGCCACTGTCATTGTCAGTGCCACTAAAGAGTACGTTCACTTACCGATCGTCATAAACAGACCCCTGAAGGGAAGAGGAAGCAGGGGATGGCAGCAACAGCAGCAGCAGCAGCAGGATGACCGCCACCAACTCGAATCGGCCATTCAACTCGAACAGAGCTCACAGCTTTTATTTATTTTTGACAATTGGGCTTGCAATAATGCATAAAAACGTAAAAAATAACAGGTAATTACAACAAAAACAAAGCGTTGCAAAACGGAAGCAATGCTAATAAAAGCAACAAAACTCGTGTTTATATCTTCTACGCATTTATGATAAGATATATGTATTTGTACATACAAATATGTATATTTGTATGAATGTATGTAGTAAATACATATTTAGGTTTATAGCCCGTAATTTTGTTGGAACAACCTGTAACCGTTTAAATAAAATTATACCTTCATAAAAATGCGGGTAGTTTTAAAATGTTAAATTGTGCCGAATACAAATGAAAGGGTCAAATAGTCAAAATTGTTTTGAACAAATCTATCGGGAAAAGGAATAAAGGCAAAAGTCGCATATCTAGGGCTTATAATCAATACCCTCCATTTGAATTTTGCATAAAAATGGGATTCTGTCATCAGTGATATTAGTGCAAAGTCAGAATTAACATCAGCGATGACAAATACATAAGTCCCGGATGGGTTCTAACATCACAAAGTAGTTTTTGTGAAAATTGTAGACGTTGTATGTACGTAGGATATAACTCATTTCTAGATCTAAATACATTCATATCTACAGTGACTCAAACAAGTGACCACGTGTTGATCTTTTTTTAATATTCGGAACGTTTTCGAGCCAAAGTCGTTTTGTTATATTTTTATAAAAATATTGTCTAATTTTTAACCAAAACCAAATAACTCACAGTTTCAAACTTTATACAATATTTAGGAAATTCAATAAATTTTCATCAAAATTTAAACTTTTTTAAACAGAATCTTTAGAACATAGAATCTAATGAAGTGCAAGTTTCAAACGGTTAAAAAATCCCTTTTGATTTTTGAGAATTTTTGTTGGTGATGGACTTTTGCACTTTTTTCCATGAATGCGAACGACCGTTAGCAACAAAATTTCAAAAAATTAACGCCAGTTTTTGTAAATTGTACTTGTTATATAAAAAAAAAGTAAAAGTAGTCTAAAAAAGCCTTCTAAAGATTCAGAGTATAAAAGTTGACATTTTGCTGAAAATTTGTTGAATTTTTCTAAATTTTGTATAAAGTTTGAGCATGTGAGTTATATGGTTTTGGTTAAGACTTGAACAATATTTTTATAACAAAAAAAAATTTAACTCGGAAAACATTATGACTATTGGGCTACAAATGTGCGATAAGATTTTATTTTTTCGAAAAGAGTTGCCACTTTAAAAAAATTGATTTCAAATTATTTATGAAGTTAAAGATGGGTATCAATCGAAATTGAGAAGGTTTTATTTATTAATTTCATGCAGGAAGATTGCCATCTGCTTAAAAATTTAAATTCAATTTGAAGTAAGGGAATTAGGTAATTGAAATATGATCACCATATGGGTGCCAGACGAAAGAAGTTTAAGGTTTTATTTTGAAAATATTTTAATAAGGGTTGGCACCTGTTTGAAAAGTCAAATTTATTAATACACTATTTATATGAAATATTAATATATGCATGGGTGCCAAGCGAAAAAGTTAGATAATTTAGAATATTTTTGAGGTGTTTGGTGGAGCTTCCACCTATTTAAACGTTCAGAAAGAATATTTCTTTTTAAAACACTAAAATATAAAAATTAAAAGAAAATTAAATTAGGAAAAGAAAAAAATTGAATTGAAAAAGAAAAAAATTGTGCTTGATATTAATTCATAAGTTAATTAAAACATGTATCACAATATGGGTGTCAAACGAAGGAGGTTTAAAAAGGCATAAAATTGAATACATTTCTGAAGAGGGTTGCCACACAAAAATTGCCAAAAATTCACAGGTTATGTGAAACATTTCAATATTTATGTCAAAAAAAGAGATTTAAGAAAGCTTTAGTTTAAAAGAGCTAACGCCTATTATAAAAGTCAAACTTATTTAAATAACGGTAACGATGGTCAGTAAAAATCGTAAAGTAATTTTTTCCATTCTTTTTTAACATTTTGTTTTATTTAATTTTACTAATTTTTAATCAAAATAGAGGTCACACTACAACAAAATCTATAAAACTCAAAGTTTTTAACTTTGCATCAATTAAGAAAAAAATCGTAAATTTGCATTACAATTTTACACTTTTTATTTTAGAATTTTTGAAATTTTTTGAGTACGCAATTTTATTACCCGTTCAATTTTAATATAAAAAGTGCAAGTTTCAAGTCGCTAAAAGTTACCGTTGATTTTGTAGTTTTTTTGTGGTATTTGGCATTTTCTTTTATATCAAAATAGATTTTGTTCAAATGGAAGAAAATGCGCAACACTGTCAACAAAAAAAAAATTGTCAAAATTTAGCGGTAAGCTTGCACTTGTTAAAATTGAATGGGCTATAAAACTGCATACTCAAAAAAATTCTGAATAAAAAGTGTAAAATTTTTTTAAAAAAATGGAAAAGAATGTACGGTACGATTTTCACGGACGCTCACGTATGTATGTATGTATGTATGTATGTATGTATGTATGTATGTATGTATGTGCATCTTTAAAAACCGTCCCAGCAAGAGTCTTGGGACGCGCCAATTCAGTGAAAGGACTAATAATATTTACCTTCATACACGCTAACCACCCTGAAAACGAAACAAGATAATAAGCGTTGCGGATATGAACCTTGAATTGCAGGACCCTCTATAGAAAAGGTGCCTTCATTTATGCTGGATTTCATTGTGAAACATAAGGCTTACATCATCGCAGAACTGAAAATACGCTGAAAGACGCATAATAACTTAAAATTTATCTTTCGGTTGTTTTGTAATTCCAGTTTTAAGATAAAACGGGACAATGAAGAAGACGCCTTTCTGCATATGACACATCTGTGTTCAGCTGCCCTACGCATTGCAGTCGCCACAGCAAATGTGGAAAGAATACAATAGAAACAATAATAAACTAGAAATTCCAGCACACGGTGGTATTTTAGGAACTAAATATAAAAAAAAAAAAGGTTAAGGAGGTACTAAATTTGAAAAATTAAAAAAGGAATTTACCCAACAAACATTTAGGTTAGAGAACGATTAGAAAACGATTCGATTTCGTATGTGTTTCTCTAAGGTAAAAGGTTAGAACGTGACTAGAGAAACTATCGAGAATTATAGTATTCTCTACAAAAATGGGACTTAGTTCTCGACATCGAGAAATAGGTTAGATACCTAATCGTGGTTTTACGATAAATTCTAATTGGTTTCAAATGTCTAGTGTTTTTCTAATCATTCCCTAATCGACTTCTAACGTAGTTCTCTAACCTGATTTTCGATTCGAAAACTACATTAGAAAAAACTACATTAGAATTCTAATGTAAAATCTAATATTTCTCTAACGTGCGAGACTGTGTGTGTTGGGTACGAGGTATAATGAATCAGGACCCCATTAAAATGTGCTTTAAATGTTCCATTTTATAAAGTCTAGTTTTATTTAGTTAAGTATAATTTAATGGGTTTATGGTATTTACTTTCAAAATAATTGTTTTTTGTTATTTATATTTATTAAAATTAAAAAACTATATTTTTTTAAAAAACTTCGTTTGTGAAGGTTCAATTTTTTGGTCTAAAATACAGGAAATTTACAGTTTTTGGAAAAAATGTGGCAACACTGATATGAACTCATAAAAGCTCTTTTGGCGATGGAAGTTTGTAAGCTATAACGGTATACGGGAAAACAAAAAATAACAAAAAATTGTTTTCTATGATTTTTCGGAACCTACGTTCTTATTCTGCTGCAGCTCTACATACATATGTATGTACCTCATGCATGTACACATTTCTGAGAGAAAACATTTCTGTACCCAAAGCGACACACATTTATTTAACACTTTCTTTGTTCTTTAAAGATCGCAATTGCGACACATTTATTATTATTAAATCTTGCAACTCATCACTGGTCATATATGTACAATGTATGCATTTGTATGCTAATATTTTTACAATAGGGGTATTCTCTGAGTCTTGCAAAGCCCTTGCATGGTGCACAGATTGCACGGATTGCACGGTAAAAACCGGTTTTCGTATGGGACAACTTTGCAAACCGTGCAATCCGTGCACCGTGCAAGAGCTTTGCAAGACTCAGAGAATACCCCTAATGTATTTCTAATATACCTACATACATACATACACTTATAGCATGCAGGCATTTATTCACTCCTCACCAAATGTTACTAGCTGATGTCTATAAACACACATATGCATACTTCATGCCTATATACACGCATCTGTACATATATGTATACTATGTATGTTCGTGTCATATCCATCTTTCTTAATACTCGATATCCATTTTGTAAACGATTAATAGCAAAAAAAACACAGGAAGCTTCAGTGGCGTCACTCTAACTAGTTCGGCTTAAGCACTCACTGAAGTCGGCGGCATATGTTCACCAGGAGGCGCGGCTGCCTTGGAGCAAGCGGTTCGCTATACAAATGTATTGTCTCAAAATTTTTATCAGTATCTGATTGTGCCTAAAAATCCGTTGCCATGGAAGATAAAATAACCTCCCTTCTTTTGATGACGACCAAGACAAAAGTTTTATGGATTATTGGTATCGCCGTGAAACTAATATGGTTTTGTAAAATGGCGTTAAGAAACACCACCAGCTCCATCAGATTTGGGAAAGACCTCTTCGAGCCCTTATCAGCCAAGCCCTGGGTGTCAAACAAACGGGGTTTCAGACAGGGCGACTCTTTTTCACATGATTTTCGGTTCTGCCTTTTCCAAGTCACGTCACTGTTAACAGTTATAATTTCCAAAATTAGTACACGGAGTTTATTTCAAAACCGGTAATATTTAAAGTCGGCCCTCAAATTTAACGGCGAATCATTCATCACGCCCTCATATGGTATATGGCGCATAAGCATGGATAATGACAACATCTGATGAGGCGGTTCTTGTAATATTCGAGCGAAAGATTTCGGCGAAGATTAACGAGCTTTAACGCATTGGCGACGGCGAATACCGTAGACGATGGAATGGTGAGCTACATGAGAGTTTTACAACGATATAGACATACTCTAGCGAACTAAAATATAACGGTTTGGTCAAGTCATTCGAATGGACAGAAACGCTCCTGCTCTGAAAATATTCAACGCGGGCTGCGATTCTGTTAACAGAGGAAGAGGAAGGCCTCCTCTGGCATGGAAAGACCAGGAAGAGAAGGACTCGGCTTCACTTGGCATTTCCAATTGGTATATTATTGAACTCGGCCAAAATCATTGATACGGTTACAGCGCCAAATGAGAAGAAAAAGAATGGCAAAATAATAATCTTTAAATACAGAATATATTTGAACCTACAGTGTAGATTAGTCCTATTCTGGGCCCAACAAAATTTGTATTTTTTATATATCACATAACTAGCCTTCTTATCATCTATACATGAGGCCAGAGTATCCTAAAAGGGCAATTCTGGTAGCTGTCTTTAAAATTATCACAGTTATCACAAAAAAGACAAAAGTCTTTCGTAATAAAATTGTCCACTGTGGCAACTATATTGAAGGCGCCTTACAATCTTTTAAAAGACTAATTGAAAGATATGCTAACGGGGAGGTCTAAGCGTTAATCTGTTCGCCTTTTAACAATAAGTTTGCTAAAAATTTAATTAAATGAAAAATATATATATTTTTTCTTTTAAAACAAAAATAAAACCAATAAAAGAAAATTGAATTAAAAAAAGTAAAAATATAATGAAAAGTGGAAGTAAATAAAAAATTATTTAAAAAAATATGAAATTTAAAAACAATTCATGCATGGGGTATTCTTTCCGAACGTTTCCCCCACCCTGCCCATTTTTCTTTTAACTTAAAATGTTTTTTAATATGAAAAATTCATAAAAAACACAAGCTTTCCAATGCCGAATGGCAAAATAACTTCAGTGTCAATTTCAAGGTCATCTCGAGGTCAACATGTTTTTTTTGTAACTGGTAACCTCCTTTTTTATCTCGAATTCAGAAAGAATGGAAAATTCTACATTCAGAAAAGATATCATATGTGGGCTTCATTTGACCGTCATGGTTATATGAAGCGTCAATCTTCCTATTCAGTATGTTTTTTCATCAAATTTACCCAACTAAATTTTCTAAATCTAAAACGTAAAAGAAGTTAAAAAAAATTAAGTCGAAAAAGAAAACAGTACTTAAAAATTAAATTAAAGCAAAAACAAATTTTTTTAATCGAAATTAAAAGAAAATTAAATTTATAATGATGAAAAAGTTTTTTGTGAAGCTCATCAGATCTGCTATAAGGTTTTATTTGTTGAAGTTAGATCTTTTTTAGTGGTGCAGGGTGATTTAAAATTTGATTAAATGAATAACAGACACCATGCGAGACCTCTGCACTCAGAAACGGCTGGACGGATGAAAGGCACACGGATCGTTTGTAACTTTAAAATTTGGAAAGAGCTTTTTACGGTTTTGAAGAGGGTTTGCTACCTGTTTAATAAGTCAAATTTAAATAAATCATACACAGTTATCTATGTAAAATACTTAAATATTGGTGTTAGAAGAAAGTATTTTAAGGACAACTTTAGCTTAAAAGGTTTGAAACTAAATGAAAATGAAACATTTGGGGAAGTAAAAAGTTTTCGATTAAAAAAATACAAATGTATTAATATTTACGATGCAATTTCAATTGGTTAGGTGCAAAAACAATTTTCTTAATTTCTAGAGATTTCTCTTATTGTAAGCTATTTCTTGACCACTGAATTTGGCGTTTTAACGCCATACGGGTTTACTAGTTATTTTTATTTTTAAATAAATTGCTTTGCATCTACATATGTATTTAGGTATGTACCTATATATGTATGTAAACTATCTACTATACTGTTTTTTTTACTTTTCAGAATACATACTTAGTTGAAGGAATTTAAAAGCAATGCAATAATTACATAATACCGTTTTCATCTGATTTAACAGTATTTGCATAAATACGTATGAATTAGTTATAATCATTGTATTTATAACGGGTGATTTTTTTGAGGTTAGGATTTTCATGCATTAGTATTTGACAGATCACGTGGGATTTCAGACATGGTGTCAAAGAGAAAGATGCTCAGTATGCTTTGACATTTCATCATGAATAGACTTACTAACGAGCAACGCTTGCAAATCATTGAATTTTATTACCTAGAAAAGTTGGCAGAAAATCCGCTTTTTTATCGACAAATTTTGTTCAGCGATGAGGCTCATTTCTGGTTGAATGGCTTCGTAAATAAGCAAAATTGCCGCATTTGGAGTGAAGAGCAACCAGAAGCCGTTCAAGAACTGCCCATGCATCCCGAAAAATGCACTGTTTGGTGTGGTTTGTACGCTGGTGGAATCATTGGACCGTATTTTTTCAAAGATGTTGTTGGACGCAACGTTACGGTGAATGGCGATCGCTATCGTTCGATGCTAACAAACTTTTTGTTGCCAAAAATGGAAGAAGTGAACTTGGTTGACATGTGGTTTCAACAAGATGGCGCTACATGCCACACAGCTCGCGATTCTATTGCCATTTTGAGGGAAAACTTCGGAGAACAATTCATCTCAAGAAATGGACCGGTAAGTTGGCCACCAAGATCATGCGATTTGACGCCTTTAGACTATTTTTTGTGGGGCTACGTCAAGTCTAAAGTCTACAGAAATAAGCCAGCAACTATTCCAGCTTTGGAAGACAACATTTCCGAAGAAATTCGGGCTATTCCGGCCGAAATGCTCGAAAAAGTTGCCCAAAATTGGACTTTCCGAATGGACCACCTAAGACGCAGCCGCGGTCAACATTTAAATGAAATTATCTTCAAAAAGTAAATGTCATGGACCAATCTAACGTTTCAAATAAAGAACCGATGAGATTTTGCAAATTTTATGCGTTTTTTTTAAAAAAAAAAGGTATCAAGCTCTTAAAAAATCACCCGTTACTTAGTGTCTTTGTATGAATTTATTACTGTGCATAAGTGTACGCATGTCTGAACGCATGCGCCAATGAAGCTCACTCAAACGCAATTCGACCTCAAGGTCGTTTGGCATAAAACGTTAATAACAATCTAACTAGAAAAATGTATATGCATTAGGGTGGTCCACAAAGAAAGAGTAAAGTCAGAATTTTATTGCTCTCACCCCCTAGAATTGTTCTATACCGGAAAAAGGTACCCCTTTTTTTATTTTGCAATCCAAAAATATTTATAGGAAAAATGTATAGCAAAAATCAATTTTTCGTAGAAATGGTATTGAAAATCAATTTTTTTCGACCGGAAAACTCTTTTGCTCCCATGGAGACTTTGAATAATAATAGACATTTGTTTAGTTTTTAATACAATTTTTTTTTTATAGATCCCCCAAAAACCTCAAAAAATCAATCGGCTCCCATAAAAACTAGTTAGTGTTAAAAAAGGTAAAATGAAACGCTAGTTGTTATTATTGGGATAGGCGTATAGTTTTTCGGTATATATTTGGACCACCCTATTATAAATACATACATATGTGTATAAATACATATGTGCATATAAGCATACAAAGCTTCTAGTAGGTAACAGCTGGAAAAATATGGCAAGAATAAATACATACATGTTCTTATACATAACCAAAAAGCAAAATAAAATAAAGCGAAATCAGAGCACATTGCATAGGTGACAGCACCACAGAAAAAATAATAAGCTGTGTGTAGTTTATTTCTAATTTTGTACTCTAAAATGTAAAAAAGGTAATCAAATTAGACAATTTATAGTAAAATGTACACAAAAATTATAATTCGTAGACTATCTGTTTAATGTGGCTTGAGCATAAAATAAAAATAAAATAATAATAAAAAAATTACATCAAATAATATATAATATATAGTTAAACTATAAAAATAGAAGAAATAAATTTTTTTCCCCAAATACAAATAAAGTACAGTACGCCCTCGGTTAAAGCCACACCCAAATGCTTATCATTTTAGTGATTTCAGAACTTTTCAAAAAATTGGGCCTCAATAAACGCAACTTTCTACCCATATTTTCTTATTTCGTTTAGTTTTTGTAGAAAATCCGGTTTCAGTAGAAGGAAGACACCAAAAAGACACCTCTTCAAAAGCTGAAAGAGTCGACCGTCGACAAAAATGTGTCCGCAAAAAAAGTACAAACCAAAAAAAAGTTAACCAGGAAATATACTTGATAATTATAACTGATTTTCAACTGAATTAAATGAATACTTTTGTTTTGTCTTATCGTGAACATTATTATTTTATCTATTTTTTATAATTTTGTTTTCAGGTTAAACTCTCATTTCAAACCCATGATGAAATTATACACAGAAGAAGTAATAAAACATCTTTCTCGCTTTATTTTCTTAATTTTCTTTTTAAAGGGAAATTTTCAAATTAGATAGTGTCATATCGTTCTTCTCGTTTGACAAACTCAATCAACGTAACTACCCGATTTTTTATCGGTTGCTTTTACCGAGAGCGTACTGTAATAAAAATCATCTTAAATAAAATAAAATGTATTAAATTAGTTTTCGTGAGTATGTAGGAAATTAAAAACTTCACTAAACTGTAAATCTTAAAAAACAATACGAGTATTATACGCAACCTTCAACAGTCTAATACATTAAAAATCCCCTTACCCCTTCAAGTAGCACCTGTGCTAAGTAGAAATAGCAAAAGAAAACACAAAGCAGAGAGCACAAAACACAAAACACAAAGCACGCTTGCGTTCAATATTCAAGCAATATAGTCAGTCAGTCAATTCGCAGTAGTTGTTGCTACAGTAGACGCATTTGCGGTCGCAGTCGCAGTCGCAGCCTCAGTCTCCGTCTCAGTCATAGTTAAATTCACATTCAGTCATATGCGTTTCAGGAAGTAAACATTTCAAGGATTGACTCATTAAAAAGTCGAATGCGAATGTGAAAACAAAAAGTTTTTCAGCGTCGTCGTCAACGACAGCCGGCAACAACAATAGCAAAACGAAAAACAAACGCTTCATGGCAGTGACGGTGATGGCCACGGCAATCGCCAAATGGCGATGCCAACTACTACAGTGAAACAAACGTGCGTTAGAGTGCAATATATCCTAGTAGGAAATCAATGAATATAAATACATAAAAATTTTAATTTAAACCAATTAATTGCATATGTGGTTCTAGTATTGTTCTCTTATTGACAGCTGGTTGTCTTCATATCTTCGAGCTTATATATTTCGTGAAGGAAGAACTTCTTTTCTTCAAATTTCAGATAGGGCGATTCTCTATCGTGAGACTTATTTATCCTGCTAATTGACAAGTGGAGTGTATTAAACACCAAAGTCTGAATTATACTTTGCGAACATTCCCATCTTAGACCAATCGTTGTCGTCTTTAAGTGATTTTATAATAATAATAATAAATAATACTACACATTTTTTATTTCTACTTTTTTTAATTAATTAATTTTATTTAATATTTAAGAAACTTTAGTGTAAAGCAAAGTATCAACGAAGAAAATGATTTATTTAGTCTAATGGGATTTATGACACCTCAACGGTGGAAACTTTTTAACAACACTCAACTGCCGGATGGCGTATGAATCTCATGCTAGAGAAAGTAAATAAGCGCTGCATAAACAAATCGCTTAGAAACAATGTTTCATTAAAAAAATTTACACACGCCGATAAAAAATGTTTGCAAGTCTTTTGTACTAATCTACAATTTAGTTTAAATAAATAAGGTTAACTGTGTGCGATTTGCATATTGTCACCCTTATGCCAGAAGTACGAATGTATTTATTTATCAGTTTTGAGTTATTGGGGTGACTTTATTAACCTTTGGATGTTCCATGT
Organism: Rhagoletis pomonella; assembly: GCF_013731165.1. Taxonomy (NCBI): domain Eukaryota; kingdom Metazoa; phylum Arthropoda; class Insecta; order Diptera; family Tephritidae; genus Rhagoletis; species Rhagoletis pomonella. The sequence continues at coordinate 30,393,048 of NW_023458564.1, forward strand.
TATACCAAAACCCAGAATACCATGCGTACACGCAAAGCACATATTTTACAATTTCAATTGCATAAATGTAGAATGAAGTCTCGTATAAAACAACTTTCAAACTTGATTTCTCAAAATATTAATTTTTACACATTCATGTTTCTGGCATAAATACGAGCGACGATATATAGTAGTAAGCTAAGCGATAGCTTTACATTTCCTACTGGGTTCTTGAGTGCAGTTCAAGCTCAAGAAAATCAGAATAGCGAGACAGCAAATGATAATAGATATATTTGTTCATTTTGTACGCGATAATAGTTACAATTTAAATACATATGTACATACATTTGTATGTAGGTAAATACTCCTTTTTCACCCCTTTACTGATATGTAATTATGGAGGTACATATTTGCGTATATATGTATGTATCTAATTACCCTGTTGGAAAAATGCATAAGCAGTGAAGTGGTCCTCTAGAAACCATTATTTTTATTATCTGGAAGTAATAGGCTTTCCTTTTTCGATTCCTTGCTCATTGCCAAAAACATCCACGTACCGACATTTACTGCCATTTTTTATATTTCTCTGGTGCAGACCAACATAACTAGTAATAGTCGTCTAGTTTGAAAATCATACTTTCGAGAAAGTCTGAGTTACAAAAATGTACATACATACATGAAGCAATTGCTGAGAGAATTAAGAAATTGCCTACGAAAAAATTTGATGACATTTCTGGCAGAAATTTATCGTGAAAAATTATAGTGATATATTTATATACTACATACGAGTATGTCCATTAGGATGTTCCGAAAAAAGCAAAATCGGAATTTAATGCTCCCACCCCCTAAGATTGTTCTATATCGAAGAAATATACCCATATCTTTTTCATTTGAAATCAAAAGATTTATTAGAGAGCAAACCTCACGAGTTGTTTTTGTCGAAATTGATGATACGCCTATCTTAGGAAATGCAATATCTTCAGTTTTGTATAAAGAACAAGTTTCCATCCCGAAATTGCATTTAAATGAAGCTTAAAACATATTTACTAATAAAGTAAAAATAACCACTCATGTAGGGATGTCGATAAAACATCGATTTATCGAAAATTTTCCACTCAATATATAAATAGTCGATGCATCGAGGCTTCGAAATATTGGTGAACAGTTGTTGAACTTTCCAAAATTTTGTATAAAGTTTGAAACATTGCTTTACATGGTTTTACTTAAAGCATGAACAATATTTTTATATTATACTTTCATAGGATTATCTAAGAAAATATAAATAAATTGAATGGATATTTCTGAACCACTTGTGTTGTCAGTGGCAATCCGCAAAATTTGGCGAGGCTAGCTCAACTGTAAATAATTGTTGTCGCAAGTTTTGGTTTCTGGCCCATAGTGCGATGTATCGACAAATATCGATGTAAGTTTCGATGCGTCGATGCGAGGAAAAACATGATGTATTTTTGTCACTGAAATCCCTACATTCATGCTCATATACCCGCAGTTGCGTATGTAACGCATACGCCCCGTAACACCATATATAGTCATTTAACACGCTTACTCGAACGCCTTAACTTAAAAGTACATAATTAAATATTGGCGTGGACAATTTTTCCACAGTATTCCTTATGCACATGTAAATTACTTTCTTCATGTATATAACAACTTTAGAATGAATTTCGAGTTTGCCAATAAAAATTGTAAAAATGGAATTTTAGTTTCTCAAATAATAGTCATCTTTTACTCAATGTATTTTTTTTCATTTGGTGACACACTAGTTTTATTATTTACACTAGATTCGTTCGTTTTGGCAAGAAGAACCTTTTCGCCGTTTAATTTTAAAATTTTGAAGTATCTAAACTTATTAAAATTAAAAAAAATCGTAAAATTTCAAAAACTACAAAATAACTGCGATAGATAGTGTCCATACTGCCATTTTTTTAATTTAGTTTCTCACCTTACCCTTTCGAATGACCATAAAAAAATTAGTAATTTCGATACTTTTTCGCCTAAATAAACGTTTTAAGGCTAAAAGTTTTCAAATGATTGATTTATTTTTATTGTACTTGTTTCTGGAACTCCATTGATTGATACATCGTAACTGAAATGTAAAAAGTCGTGACCAATAATTTTTTTTTCATAAAATGATGTGGTAGTTGTAGTTCGATGAAATATGATGAACATATCAATCAAAAAGTGAATTTTGAAGTGTTAGTAGTTACGTCTTTGCATTTCAGGTGACGATATACATACATATGTATGCAAGAAGAATGCTTTAGCGTTTGTTTTTCTGGCGATAAAAAGAAGTGACACTAGAGACCAAATTCACAGTGTGTAGTTAACCACTGACAAGAGTTTAACTATCGATTTTGGTATTCACCAGGCTCAGTTAACAAAAGTTTAAATCAGCACGCCTCCACAGTTAAACTCTTGTGAAATTAAGATTTTTTGTGGAACGAATTTCAAATTTGTATGGAAAAGTATTGAATTTTTTTTAGAATTTGTATAGTTTCAGGCGATATGAATTTACATCGATAACTACGTGACTCTGAATATAAATTCAAAGTTAAACTCTTGTTGGTGGGTAAGTTAACAATAGTTTAACTAAGCACTGTGAATCCGGCCCCAAAGAAAAACAACTCGTGGGTTTTGCTCATATACTGCATATACAATATTCGTCGATTTAAGCGGTTATTTCATTTGGCCACAGTACTTTTTCTTTCGTTGCTTTGGGGATAAACCTTCTCAACTGCCTTTGAATGTCAGCGTTGTTTCAAGAGTTTCCTATGCAGTTTCCAAATAGAAGCTTCTAATGAAACCGTTCAACCTGGGAGCGTTTTTTTATTAGCAATCTTCAAATTGCCGACTGGGTATTTACATGCATATATGCTACATAGGCACATACATACATAAGTTGCCATTTTGTTATGTACATTCAGTATTGCAAAAAGCTCGCACCTCGTCGCTAACAGTGATCATCTATAAATGCACATGCGTACATACTTATGTGTTTACATTGTCATCACGACAAAAGGATCTAAGTGACATTTTTCAAGCTAAGTTTTCCATCAGATCGTTTTGAGGCGCATTTCCAAACCAAAGCTTAAAGCTATATCATTATGTATAACACAATGGGTTTCATTAGCTTTTTATGGATAATGACCATGAAAGATTAGACATTTCAAAATTTTTATTTCTCTCCGTAAATATACAAATTCCACTTAGGGTTTTTTTTTTAAATAAAGAATACAATAGTTTTACATACTTATATACAAGTGTCCCATGAGGCGTAGTTGTATTTTTCTAAACTTCGGCAAAATATTTAGCTATGCAGTGCAATGCACATACATATATCTATGTAAATATCTATGCACATATGTATGTATGTGTGAAGCTAAGTATATACGCACAAATATTAGTAGATACCTGCATACATACATATGTATATAGACACATATGTACTGATGGATTCAAAGGTATATAAGTATAAACATTGGGCTGTTCGATTACTCGCCTTTTTGTCCAAACTGATTTTCGAGTTGTTTGATTGATTACAGTTTGACAAAAAACGGTTCCCGATTAGGAAAATTAAGAAAAAATCGGACAATTTTCATACAGTGAAAATGCCTATGCTGGTATGAAGTCATGACATTAAAGATAGCTTTTATTGAGAAAAGAGCAAAGCACTATTAGTACAGAGTTCTTTTGTAGCAAAAGTAATGCAAATAAATATCAGTGAAAAATTTACGTTTGGTCTTATTTTAACTTCTTTTAATACTTTAATGCATTTTTTCTGACTTTCTTCGGATTTGACTAGTGCTCTTTCCGCCATAGCCGAGTGTTTAGATGTGCCTACTGCCACAACATCAAAAAAAGTTTTTTCAAATAGCTGTCGCCCCTCGGCAAACAATGGCAAACATCAAGAAGCAACACGAACTGGAGGAGAAGCTCGGCCAAACACGTAGAAAATTTTTAAGTGGCAAACATTAGTTTATTGGAATCAAATATAATCCTGTTATCCTGTTATGATCCTATTGATCTTCAAAAAACCTAGGATATAATTTTAAAACTATTTAGGGGTTTCCCTTAAACTGGAAAAAAACCAAAAAAAAATTCGAAAAACTCAAAAGTCTTATTGAGAGGTCAAGCAAGATTTGTATTAAATGAAAAAAGTCTGTTTGTTTGATAAAAAAAAATTCGGTTTATTCGATATTCGAACAATCAAGATATCAAAAAGCCGCCATTAGATATCCAAAACACCGGTGGAAACCGGTTTGGATAAACCGAGTCAATCACCCTATTAAATATATTTAGTTACATACATATGTATTTATAACTCTGTTCTATTCTACAATGTTATCTACGCATTACACATTAGGGATATTTCGAATGTCATATTTTTCCCATTCGCGAATGCGAATGCGAATGTGCGAATGCCAATGTTAGGAATAACATTAAAAAAGCTATAATCAACTCAAGTCATCGTTTTTATTGCTTAAAAATTTTGTAAATTATTAGAACATTGACCGATTGCTTAATCTATACAGTGTTCTTATCTAGTAGTCAAAGTTCAAAAGGGGCATATTATATTTCAAAAAAAGTAATTTCACTGCCTTTTCTCCCATGAGGCGATTTCATAACGGCTCGTATATAACGCTGGCGGTTGGGGCGCTCAAATATTTGCGGGTCAGATCTGTCAATTCGTCGTATTTTAGTTTAGTTTTCCACCAATCGAGAGGATTTTCATGGTGATGAGCTCATTTTTGTTTAAAATAGGCCTACAATTGAGCATTATTTTACATTTTTGATGCGAATGTGAATGTCGAATGCTAATGCAAATATTCGCAACATCCCTGTTACACATGCACTTATGTACATAAGTAATATGTTGGTATAGTTGATTTTTTTGCACTTAAATAGTTTTAGTACGTTCCACTAGTCATTGCGTTCTGTTACAAGCAACTCAAATTCAAAATTCAACTCGTTCCCCGCAACTGCATGCATACATACATCCATGCGTACATACTTACATATGTACGTTAGAATGCATTTACATGTGCGTATGTGCTATCGTCACCGCCAACGCCCCCGAAGCCTATCGTGTGTATGCCCAAACACCCTGTCATCCCACCGTAATTTTAGAGGCGAGACGCTGGCGTTTACTACCCGCATACTTGAAAATAAGCGCAATGAAAACATTATTGAATTGTATAAATATCTTTCAATGAAACGTTTTATTTGATGTTTGTTGTTGTTGTTGTAGTTTTAGTGTGCGTTGCATTGCGATGTACACGTATGTATGTATGCATGTATGTATGTTAGCGATGTAAACACTTAGAAATAACCTTTTTCATGGCATTTCCCTCTTTAGAATAGGAACTGCCGCTACCGCTTGTGATACATCTAGCAAGTAATGATCTCGATTGGATCGTCGAAAGCATATTAGCTAAAAGGTTTGTAAAATTTTAATATCAGCTACTTACAGATCTATTCTGCACGTTACCGAACATTTTGTAACCGGAAAATTGTATTACCAAAAAATGTTACCAGTTCTTGTCACCGCGATTCTAGGTACGTTGGTAATGCAGTTAAAATATTCAGCAATTCAGCTATGAAGAATAGTGCAAATCCCGGCATTGCATATTTCACGGGGCAGCTTATGAGATGGTAACAAAATTTGTAACCGGTAAAGTACACAGAATGAGAAAAGGGTTTACAAATTGGCAGGAACTTTATTTACCGGTTACAAACTTTTTATTACCAGCGCAGAATAGACCTGTTAGAATCGAACCCATTTCTTTCAAATTCATAATTCGCACAACTGCTACCCAGTCACTCATTTGGAAGTATGTATTAAATACGAACGCAGTATCTACTTCCGGTAACAACTTTCTAGTTATTTCTCGAAACTTTGAAGGTTACTTTGTACGCAACTTTACGATTACTTAGTACGAATCATGTTGTTTGTCCTTGCAAAGTTTCTCGTCTCGGCAATCATAGAAAGCGCTTTCGTTTGAAAATTTCTTCAATTAGTTGTATTTGTATTTGTATTGGCATGCATTCACATATGTATCTACTAGCTTTTGCCCACAGGTCCGCCCGCGATATGTTTGGTTTAACGCTATTATTTAATTCAAACGTAACAAAAAAGAAAATAAATTGTGTTACCGAAAATAAAAAAAAATTTCAGGATAAAAACGACTTCTCCTCCGATTTTTAGCGTGCCTTGATGTTGTCACACACAGGGGAGGGACCTACAGTTTTATGCCGACTACGAATGGCGATTGTATTTTTATGAAAAGCTGTTTTTTCATGGCAAAAATACACTCGAAGGTTTGCCATTGCCTGCCGAGGGGCGATCACTATTAAAAAAAGAACGGTTTTTGTTTTTTAACCGACTTCCAAAAAAGGAGGAGGTTATCAGTTCGTCGGAATATATATATTTTTTTTTTATGTATGTTACCGCATAACTTTGGACCACGTCAACCGATTTCGATAATTCTTTGTGCATCGGAAAGGTAGTGTCTCAGAGGTGGTCGCATATTATGGTAACCTTTTCTTGACCGTTACTAAAGAGATCCGTACTTTATCCATAAAAATAAGAAAAAATATGCATGCTCGATAAAATTAAGCTTGGAAACCCTGAATAAGTAAAATAAGCAATTCCAAGCAAAAGCTTCAAATTTTCGGACTGGTATTTCTTCTTCATGGATTCTTCGATTTCTTATTGTTGCAACCAAAGTTGTTACAATGTCTGATAGTTTCTTTCAAACCCACAATCAGTGGCTGCGTTAGAAATTCAAAATTCAATAGTACGGACACTAGATTTGATGCCTTTGTTGCAGCCGCTCTACATTTCTATTCACTTATTTTTATCAGTGGTTCTAAGATTATTGAAAGAGCGACTGTAAACTGAAGAACCGAATCAAGGCGAATTTATTAAGGTGGTGTTACCGAAGCCGCTGATTTCACGGCGAATTTGTACCTTCTGTCAAAATGATATATTTGTTGTAATTCTTGTTTTTGTTCTGCCAACACCACCTGGTATAAATTCGTGTCTTTGCACCCATCGTGTCTCGCAAAGCTGCCCAATTTTCCACCTAAGAAGCGATATAAAACTGTGTTACGCTTACGGTTGCCAGACGTACTGATTTTATCAGTACAGTACTGATTTTTCAACTCTTGTACTGATTTTATTCATTTCCTCAATCAGTACGCTAATGTCCTGATTTTTCAAAATTTGTACTGATTTGTACTGAATTTTCAATTCAAACAAAAAACTTTAGGATTTTCTGAGGTTTTTACATAACGTTGTAACTTGCTTAAACTGTACTGTAAAAAGTAAGAAGATAATTTAATTATAGTTGACATGTTTCAGATAATGTTTGATATGCCCAAGAAATTAATATAAAAAAATATTAATCGTTTTATATCCATATCGCCGGGTCGTTACGTACCAGTTGCGATAATAGGTTTGTTCCACAATCTACTCGAAGTAACTTCGAGCTACACGTACGCGTTCCACAACTAAGTTTTAAGGCCGGTCCACATAGAACTTTTGCGTTGGCTTTGGCGTTGGTGTTGGTTTGACAGAACGCACGTTAAAGGTATGCTTGCTACAATGAACGCTTGGCAGCGAATGTTTGGGCCCCTAAATTAACATACTAATGACAGATAAATTAATATTTCATATCAATAATTGCATTAGAAACGATATTTCTTGCCCGCACTTGATTAAAAAGGAAAAATATTTCACATAATTTTATTTATTTGCAACAGCTGACGAGCGACGCACGCGAAAAGTTGAGAGGTGGCCATCTTTTGGGTATGTGGACGGCTGCATTTGAATTCATGTGTTCATAGTCAGCTGTTGAAGTGACGCCAACGCCAACGCAACGCCAAAGTTCTATGTGGACGGGCCTTTAGAGTTTCTTTGATATACACTTACAGTTTGAACTTTGCTCGAGTTTTTCTACAAGTAGCTTGTGGAACAAACCTAATATCGAGGGCTTGCATTCAATAGCATCTATCTGCAATTTTCATAAAAACAACTTTGTGATGTTAGAACCCTTCTGGGTCTTATTTGTCATCACTGGTGTTAATTCTGACTTTGCAATTTAAAAGTAAATTCTTCTGACAAGCGTGATACAAAGTCAGCATTAACATCACCGAGGACAGTTAAGTCTTAGGTGTATTTTTATAATAGAATCTCATTTTTGTGAAAAATGCAGATAGATGGTATTGAATATAACCCCTCGATATGTTGGAGGTTTAATTATTTAAAAAGAAGGATGACTTTTTTTGTCGGGTGTTGCTAGTTATCTCGAAAATAACTTTCAGTTTAATAACAACAAATTTGAATATTCGAATGGCGTTTGCCTATAACTTACAATTTACTCACATTTTAAAAGGGTTTTGCATACAAGATATAGAGTTAGATACTCTTTTTAGCGAATTCTTATTCTTTCACAGTTTTTGCGTAGTTGAAAAAATTAATTTAAGCCATGTGGAATTATAGATGAAGCCCTTAAATAGTGGTACTTTTCCACAGTTTGAAAAAAATATGTAATTTTTTTTTTTTTTTCAATACCACACTCAAACGAAGCAACTGAGAGGATCTTAAGTGTAAAGTTTTCTTCCTGGCGCAAAGAAAGAAACCGGCCTCTAATTAACATTTTTTAAAGTGAACATTATATTAAAAGTAATTTTAAAATGAAAAATATAGAATTCTTTGAATATTTATACACTGAAGATGGAAATGATCTCATTATTGCTATTCAAAAATGTCACAAATATAAAGTAATGTGTATAATGATGTGTACACTCATGTTAAAATTAATAACACTTTTCTTATGAACTATATTTTATTTATATACCAAAATATTGTTAAAAACAACTACTCAGGCGTTTTAAAGTATTATCTGATACTTACATTCATAATTTTGCTTTGAAGAAAAATGTACTGAAAAGTACTGATTTTTTTAGCATGAAAAAGTCTAACGTACCGATTTCGAGCATAAAAAATATGGCAACCCTAGTTACGCTACAGTGTTGAAAAAGGAGTTTTTGAAATAAAAAAACGAAGTATTTATTATCAAGAATATTAAAGTACTCTAAAGTGCTTTATCCTACAAGAACAAACACATAATTTCGACTTTAAACTTAAAAAAAAATAATCAAAACTTAAGTCCGCCAGAAATTTTTCGTCATTTTGAGCCACAAAGTTTTCGTTAATTGTACAAAACCATTTTCGTACATACTACGAAAATATGAGACATCAGATCTTTAGTATATTTAACGAATGCGTTCGTACTATTTACTAAAGAATTTCATATCAAAGAATTAATTTTTTTACGAAATTTTTGTACGATGCGCAAAAATAATTCGTATATTTAACGAAATTATTTTCGAAAAACCTGCGGTTGTTGCTGTCATTCGCCACACGGTAAAAAAAACATAGTACAAGTTATAACACAACGCTTTTATTCTATTTTTTTCGTAAATTTTAAGAATTTTTGTTTAACAAAATGTTTTGCAAAAACGTTTAACATTAATGATAAACATATAAAGAAAGTGTTGTGTTATCATTTGAGCTATGGTTTTTATAGTCTGTGAGTAAGTGTATACTTTCCATCTTCAAATAAAAATGAAATATTTTCAAACTTGTTTAAAATGTCCAAAAACTTGTATAGGACAGCTAAATTTTAATTGAAAAATACGGGTATAGGCAGTTAAATGCGCTATTCATCCGCCCATAGATTTGTGGTGAAGGTTACCAAATAAAAACACTGTTGATTCTCTTTTACAAGTACAATTCATACATTTTACAATTAAATTAATATTCATTATTTTTAATTTGTATTCCGAATAGAGGCCGCTGTGGTGTAGTGGTTAACAGTGCGTGCTACCATTCCGCATGGCCTGGGTTCGAGTCCAGTTTCCGACCAACATCAAAAAAACAAACACTGTTATCCAAAAGTGAATTGCAAAAAGCAATGAGGTTGTCAAAGACCTCATTTCTGGTTCCGAATAAGACGACGAACTCAGGCTCTAAAAACCTAAAAAAAGTATTTATTTAAGAATGAGCTTTACTCTTCCCTAACCAAAACCGTCAGGCAATTTGTATTGCGTTCAAACATCAAATATTTGTTTTGATTTATTTATTCTCGGTGTCTCAAATGCTGTTCATATATATGCTACAATAAAACAACAACAATAAAGAGCAACAAAATAAAAGCCAAAAACCAAAATTTAAAATTAACTCACTCACCTTTGCCAGCTAGCAATCCACGAGTGATTATAAAAATCAAATCACAAATTAATATTTATTTTTTTATTGTGTTTTTTCCAGCAAATTTTTTTTATAAAGCGTTTCAATTTATACTATCACCCGTATGCTGTAATCCGAAAGTTCGTAGTTACGAATTCGTGGCTCCGTTCCGAAAATTCGAAAATTGGTATGCTGTAATCCGATCGTAACTATCAATGGCGTTGCCAACTAAAATAGTGAAATTCGAAGCACTTAATCAGCTGCTAGGACAGAAACAAATCAAAATAAATATCATCGCAAGTGAATAGTGAAATTAAAAAAAACTTAGTTTAATCATTATTTGAAAAGACTTTTCTTTAATTAAGTAGAATACAAAGGATTCAGTGGCCTGTGCACTTTTGTCCCAGGAGGAAGAACAGCTAACAGTTGCATTAATATACAAAGGCTATTGCTAGGAGATTGTTCTGATATATTTAGCTTAAATGATAAAATGCCAGCTCCCTCCTTTTAAGGGCCTCCATTTCACTAGATATTGTGCCGCTTAAATTCTTGGAACGCCTTCCCAAAATTCCACCACATCCCCTTTAGCTCCTTTTACAAAGCCTCGACCAATGTCCGGCCTTTCGCTCATGCATTCCACCAGTTTTTCGTATTGTGAGCAATTTGTTGTGATCTTCGATCTATTAATTTAGTAAACATTTAATAATATTTTTTTTTTCTATTCACACTTCAACTTACATACATATTTTTGCGTTTACACACTTTATTTTATTGATATTTTAAAACAATTCGTTTCGCTCAGACACGAGTTGCTATTCGTACAAAATTTCCGACAAATACATAAAAATGACAGCTACGTCGGATTAAAGCATACCAACATTACGAATTTCGAAGATGGCCAACGAATTTCGACACGCGGATTTCAGCACATACCAATTTTACGATTCGTAGCAAATCGAATCTACGACGGATTACAGCATAGTGGTGTATATGTTTCACAGCAGCCAACAGCTAATTTCGCAATGACACGCGGTACATAAAAATATGATGAAATATTAAACTGCCGGCAATTTAGTATATTCCACGAAAATATTCGTATATTTTACGAATTTAAAAAACATGTTCTGCATTAGTACTATGTACAAAAGTATTTAAGAAATAAAACGAATACAGAATTGTAGATTTCGTATATTTTAAAACCACACGTAAATAATACGAATGCCTTCGTACAATGTAAAGAAATAATTCGTACAGAGATTTTTTCGGTAATTTACGCATGTGTTTTGTAAAATAAACGAAAGTTTTTATAAATTGTACTGAAACAATGCCTTACGAAACTCCTTTCGTTATATTTACGAATGGCTCGTAAAATCTTGTTTCGTTGTGTTGTGAAAAATCTGTTCGTATTATGAACGAAAGTTTCGTACGTTGTACAAAAACCAAGAATACGGAAGTTTTTCGTAGCATTTTTACGAAATTTTATTTTCTGTGTATAAAATGCGATTCCGTACGAATCCGGACTAGTCCAGACTAATCAGAATTATTCCGTTTTTTCTGAAAATCAATCCCGTACTCGGTTCTCTGACTATTGAGAAGACGAAAAAAGAGTAAATAAGATCCTCTCTCTGTCAGAAGTTACCAGTTTTAGTCCGGAGATTTTTTTCTGGTAAATGTGTCAAACGATCAGCTGTAGTGTGTTTGACAACCAAATTGTAAACAAAAGAAAATTGCACTCTAATAGTGCATGTTGAGAAGCATTTAATTACTTGTTTAAGTGGATTCTAATGAATATGAAAGTATCTTTTAGTTATTTACATGTGTGAACTGAGTGTGTTTACATACTAAATAAGCAAAAATTTACAACCAAAATTTGAAGGTTATGTTGAAGTTGTCAGAAGTTACCATCTTTTACTAGAAGGCGATCACGTTCTTTTCAGTGTTAAACTCTCGCTTTGAGTGAATTTTTATTTTTTGACAGTTTTACTAGTTTTAGTCCCAGGAATACGGGATTGAACCTATCTCTTAAGAGAAGTAATAAAGATAAGAAAATCAAAAAGCCATTTAAAAATCAAAATTGAATAAATTGAATTGAATTTTTCCGGCCACCGAAAGGCCTCGGCTCAGTAGGTGACCAAAGAACCGCTAAACACGGCAGAGAAAAGTCCAAAACACCTACCATCTCTGAAACCACATCGACGGGGCCTGAACGGTGCAATCAGTTTCGTTCTTCCACAGAAGCTGCAAAGTGTACTGAGCCTCTAGAGGGAAACCAAACTTCCAGGGATACCGGTGGAACTAAATCCCGTGAGGGAAAGTCGAAACCGGCGGAAAAGCTGCGAACAGCCCGTCCCCCTATGCCCACCCCGGGCACATCCAACTCGCAGGGTCGTGCCCAAGACCTGCACGGACAAGCAGAGGACCACCCCGGTCCTAGGACCCACTCGTTCCTATGTGATTCCGTTAGAGACGTCGTAAGTCATGAGAGGGTTGAATGGGCTTTAATGTCCTTTCAGCCCTACAAATCTCCGGGACTTGACGGCATTTTTCCCGCCCAACTAAAGAAGCTACGGTCATATTGTGCCCTCTGCTTTCTCAGATTTTTACAGCCTGCCTAACCCTAACTCATATACCTTAACAGAGGACAAAGATCCTCTACTCTAGAATCTAACCATGAACGCCGTACTTCTCAGCCTAAAGGGCTTCGGTTGTCAAGCTATACCGTACGCTGATGACATAGCAATCGTGGCAATGGACAGACATCTGCAGAGCCTAAGTGAGTTATTGCAAAACGCACTTTTTCTTGTAAACGTCCTCTATTCAAACCTCACACCGAAGTCAAATACCTTGGAGTTGTTCTAGACAAGAAACTTGACTGAAACCGAAACATTGAATACCACTCCAGGAAGGGCCAATACAGCCGTGTATGCCTGTTCCAGCCTTACTTAATATAAACTCACGCCGTCTAATTTGTTTTTCTGCGGCAACAGAAATTGGCTTGCGTGCGTTTGCATTTGATTTCACTGAGTGAAACGTCAAAACTAAGTCTCACACAGAACAAAAATTGGAAATTGAGTTAGCTTTTTACGCATGCCATTCATTATCGGTTGGTCCCAGAGCCAAGCTGCTACAAGTGAAGAGAACGGCTGACATGCTCGTCACGGTACTAATACTACACCCACCAAATCTCTGTAAATTATAATACGTCTGCCATCTGTGGATATATACTGCAAATTACGAGCCGGCTGCAGTGCGGCTAGGTTAAATACGATCCAGCCGTCGAGAGACCTCAGATTCCGACACACAAAAAGTACGTGAAACTCTACCGGATAATCTACGACAGTTAAATTATACCACTCCTCTACTCTGTTTAGACAACAAATTCTCCATAAGATGCTCAGAGAGGAACAAATGGGAAGGGGCCGCAGACTTAAACCCATTGTTAACGGCTATATATAAAGATGGTTCAAAGCTTAACGAAAAAGTGGGTTCCCCGCTTACCGGAACATTGAATCGTTTTTTAAGCAGAGCTAAACGCCATAATAAAGGGCGCTCGGAGGTTCATAACCTCCGCCCCTCCAGGACGGCGCTATTTATTATGACAGCTATCAGGCTGCCATCAAATCTCTTAAATCCAACGGAACAAAGTAGCCATAGAATGTAGACTCAACCTGCTGGCATCAAAATGCTCCTTGGCAGTTGTATTGGTCCTTGGATACAGGAAATTCCTGGCCACCGCTTAGCCGACGAGTTCGCAAGGAGAGGGACGGAAATATCTGAAGGCATTTGTGCTCGAAATACGGGCATACCTCTAACCACCTGCAAACACGGACTGAAGGCGGAATTCATCGAGGAGGTAAATAGCAGATGGGCTGTGGAAATCACCTTCCATGCTATCAGGCAATTTTGGTCAAGGATTGATGTAAAGCGATCCATAGCACTGGACCGCTGTTTTCTCAGGTAATTAGTCGAGGTATGAAATCAACTTACTATTGAATTTGTGTAATATAAAACGCATATATGCATATATACATACATACCCTTGTAGTCAGCTTATTAAGTCAAGTGCCATTTTGACTAGTTTTGGCTATTTTTCTATCGTTTATTGAATGTTTATATTATTTTTATAAAAGTCTAGCACTTTACCTAACCAGCGCCATATAAATCCACATTTCAAACTTTTTACAAAAATTATGCAACCAAAAATTTTAAACTATTTATTCAGAATTTTTAGAAAAAATTTGGGTATGCAGTTTTGTAGCTCATTAAATTTTAGTAGATACCTTGCAGAATGCAAAACCAAAACATTATGACATTTGAAACATTTTGTTATGTTCATAACAAACTCAGAATCCATAAAATCTGAAAAAGTGTTTGTAAGCCCTAATTATCAAAAAATTTTGTTAAGTAATTAATAAATTCTAAAATTACGATCTAGCTATTGAATTTGTTTAAACATCAATGAGTATTAGAAAAAGTACTGTAACAAAATAAGTTGATAATTATTTTTTGTTTCAAAACACATTTGAATTATTAAAAATTACTATTGCGATTATCCCCACTGCTAGCCACAGCTGTCAGAACAAAATATAACGAACTATTCTACTAAAGGATATCTACATTAATAAAAATTGGGCGGATAATTTGCGCTTTTTGTAATTAATTTCCAAATTTTCAAGAAATTATGTGTTTGTATAGGAAGATGTACTATACACGGCGTATGAGTAACCTGCCTTTCTGTGGCCTATTTCATAAAAGCGACAGATGCGAAAATTGTCGATTTTTCTGAAAAATTTCAGCGCCAGAATTATCGGTGACATTTTTCCTGTTTCATAGGCGCGTGTATTTAAATGTTACAAATTTTTGAAGGCGACAGGGACACTACTGGAATATTGTAGACATTTGTGCTGACAATGGTCACTCTGACAAAATTGCCACGAAAATAGCGACAAAACTAAACAGCTCCGTAGGAAAGTTTTCCCAGGAGAATTTTGTAAATTTGTTCATATTATAATTGCGCGTATTTCAATATTTTTTAAAGATTTGAATATTTGTAAAAAATAAAATAACGCAAATGCAATTATTATATATGAGTTAGATATAAATTTCTATTGGCTGGCGACAATTTTGTCATTTCTTAATGGAACTGAAACCAGGTTGACAAGAGTTTTTATGAAACAAAACACCCACCAAACTGTCGAATTGTCACTGACAATACGGAAAATGCCTGTGGTGAAAAAATTGTCACTGTCACTTTTTGTCATATCATACATAGTATAAAGGAGAATCTCGAAACCCACTCAACGGATTTGGACGAGATTTTCTCTAGTATACTCTGTATCGACAGGAGAGTGACCTTTGGTATTTAGAGTTTCTATAGGGTTGCCACCTGTCTAAAAAATTATAAGATCCGTTCGTTGAATTACCAAACGTGAAATGTGAAATGAAAGGGCTTGGCCTCTAGATGTTCAGTAATGTATTATTTTTTGAGTAGGGTTGCCACATTTTTATGTATTATAAGATCTTCACCCTTCGTTGGCCTTAAAATGAGGTACCAAGCTTGGGATGTACTAACTATGTAATAATGGTGCGCCTAAAAGATGCAGCAATTTCCATTATCAAGTTACATACCTAGTGACAGTACGAATGAAAATTCCAAAGATTGATTTCGCGTGTTAGTCTATTCGTTATTTATAATAGTTTTTAAATCAATTGGATTTATCACTTAAAAGATGAAAATAAAATTATAGTTTAAAAAACTAAAAACTCGCCTTAATTACAATGACAACTAAAAAGTAAAAAATAATTTATAGAAATACAGATTTCGTTTAAGAGGAATAGGAAGTACCCTAAATTGTTTTAGTTAAACTTTTAAAACCAACCAAAAATAGGATTAAAGTATTTGCAATAAAATTAATTTTACCGGAAAACAAATCGTGGGGAGCTTCTTAGATTTTATAGTCCTGCTATTAACAATATTCATTCCGTGCGACAAAAACCAATAGTTTTTAGAACACACGAAAACCTCATTATATTACACACGAAAAAATCAATATATTTATGTTATTATTTAAAAGATTTGGTGCATTGTAGAATAACAATATGAGTATCAGTCAAAAGGAAAAATTCTGCATAATTAAAAAAAAAATTTAACTTTTTGTTGCACCAGGACGAATAAATGTTGAAAATGTCCTTTAAAAACTTTATCCTTGAAGATCCTTGGAAATTTTCAATATTTATTTTTGAAAAAAAATATATGTCAAGGACTAATTGTAAACTATCACATCCTCTAATTTCGTTCTTTTAACTTTATTAGTTTTAGACAAAAAAATTTTAAACCTCTCTTTATAAGATATTGATAGTTGCAATATACATAAGAGAAGATACTGGAATCATTATTATGGAACCATTTATGCGCTCTAAAAGAACAAACTGACCGTATGATATACTTACGGTTTAAATACTGTAATTGCTTTGTATACAAGGGCGTAGCCAGCTATAGGGGCACCCAAAAATTATTTTTTTTTCTATTCTACAGAATTTTTCCTTTTAATTGATACCCATATTGTTATTCTACAATGCACCGCATCTTTTGAATATTTTTTTATTCAATCATATTCTAGAAATTTCAAATGTAATGAAGGCAAATTTTTAGTTATTTAAACTATAACTTTATTTGAGGGGCATTTTTTATTAATGACATTCGATTGGTTCAGTTCATTTAATTAAAAAATGAGGTATCCAGTCAAAGAGCTTGGCCTCCAGATAGGGATGTTCAAATAAGATCGGTGTTTCCATAAACCGATTTTTTTTTAATTTGGTTAATGAACTTTTTCAGTCTTGTTTTTAGTCGTTTTTTTGCTTTTTTTACGGCGTACCACAAACTTTAAATTGACTACTCAATTTTTGTTTGCTGGTCTTGATATTGAAATTTCGTACAAAGTTTGAAACTTACTGTGAATATGTCGTTTGTTAAAACATAACCAATATTTTAATAAAAAATTAACAAAAAATCTTTACCATGAAAAACAATGGAAATATTTAAAGAAACAATCACTGTACACTCAAGAAGTTTATAATATATGACCATATACATATATATGTACATATGTAATTATGTACATATCACTCACTCACTTTAATAGTGTCATAATCCAAAAAATACAAATTTTGAGTAGAGCATGCAAAAATTACTGCTATCTTCTACGCGGTGAAAAAATTTCATAGCTGTATCGATTAGCAGTATCTCACTAACACAAAATACGCTTTC
This sequence comes from Rhagoletis pomonella, assembly GCF_013731165.1. Taxonomy (NCBI): domain Eukaryota; kingdom Metazoa; phylum Arthropoda; class Insecta; order Diptera; family Tephritidae; genus Rhagoletis; species Rhagoletis pomonella. The sequence goes on from NW_023458564.1 coordinate 30,410,567, forward strand.
ACTTTTACTATTGGAGTATATGTATGCAAATTCAAAACTTTAAAGCCGTTTTGCTTTTTGGAATTGTGACACTATTGAAGTAAATGATATAAATTAGAAAAGCTTTTTTTACAACGCTGCGTGTCCAGACAACATTCATTGCTATAAATCTTTTGCTTTGCAAAGATCCTATGAAAGTCTAGACATCAACCTAATCGCCTGGTATCATATCAAAAGTCCACGCCGCAAGTAGTTATATATTGCGCCTAAAAATATGCACTACATACGCTACAGCGGAAATGGACGACACGCCATTTCTTTAAATGAATTTAATTGGTGCTCCTATGCATGTACATACATATATGCATGTGAGTGCACCAGTCTTTTAATATCGTTTGCATCTATCGTTTTAACATCTATTGCAGAATTTTATACAGTCAATACTAAAAAGTATAAAATAAATAAAATAAAAATACAACTTTTTAATATACCACGCTTTTATAAATGGACTAAAAAGTAGAAAATAATATTTCTCAGGCCCATAGAATTTGTTGTGATAACTCTTGATTTTGAAATTTTAGCAAAAGTCATTATAAACAATTTGTGAGATTGAAAATGAAAAGCGTGGGACGCATGTAATAGACTTGAATTCATATGAATCGTAATATACTATGTATACCTACATACGGTATATGAATAACGATCGCTCAAAATCGATCTCAAATTTTGTACTTGCGCTGTAGAAATTTTAGTCTATGTCTAATACTTTGTATTGCATGCGCTCCACGTTTTTGGTTTTCAATCTCATACATTTTTATAATGACTTTTGCTAAAATTTCAAACCCAAAAGTTATCAAAACAAATTCTATGGGACTGAGAAATCGTATTTTCTACTTTTTAGTCCATTTATAAAACCGTGGTATATTAAAAAGTCTCTTTTCATTTTATTTATTGTGAAACGAATTGGGTTTTTGTACAAATATGTCCAACGCTTTATACATTTTTCCGATATAGGGAAATGAAGTTGTTATATAAAATTAAGAAAAATTATTGTTTTAATTAATTTGCGTTGCACAGCAGTAAGAAATTAGTGTGAGTGAAAATTTAATTTAATTTGATATCATTGTTTTTTTCTTGTTTTTTTGTAGTGTTGTTTGTAATTCGGTTTTTTTTTTGGTAAACCGAAAAGATCAGGTTTTTAACCCAGTTTTTTGGACAGTTTAAAACCTGAATAAAAAACCGTGATTAATCAAAAAATCGATTTTTTGGAAATGGTGCCCATTCTTACCTCCAGATCTGCAATAAGGTTTTATTTTTTCGAAGAGGATTGCCCCTGAATGAAAAATTATAGGATGTGGGATGTTCGTTGGACTAATCAGTGAGTTTTTAAATGAAAGGACTTTGCATCCAGATGTGCAATAAGGTTTTAATAAATTTAAATTTAAATAACAATAAAAAAATAAGAATATTAAAAAAAAAATTAAATAATTAAAGTAATCTAATTTCCGATGACTAACTGGAATTAATGAAAGTCTTTTGTGTTTTTGGTTTTTTAAGTTTTTGGGTTTTTTCTTCCGTTAGTTAAATTATAAAAATAAATAAATAAATAAAAAAGTGGAGTCTTTTATGCCTATAACCTCCTCATGGTAGGCTTTCGATACTGCAAGTGTGGAAATTTGCAGGCTAATAATTGAAAAATTATAAATTTTCATACATCTGGCAACCCAGTTTTTTTAATTTTTTTCTACAAACTTTCTACAGAAAATACCAAGTAGAATGGAAGAAATAGAATAAATCCGTTTAGTTGTTAATACATTTAAGGCTGTTAAAACTTCACAAAAATTCAAAAATACGTATTTTCTCGGATTTTTCATAATTTTTGGACACCTGGTACTTTTCGATATGTTGATACCTGAAATAATTAACTATACTGTTAGAATATTTTTTTCTAATTTTTTTCACGTTTAAATTGTCATAAAACAATTTTGGTCACTTCCTCTTTTTTCTGACCCACTGTGCCCTGGTATAATTTCACCACGGGTATAGCTGAATATTTTTTATTTGAGATTGGAAAACAAAATTTGTGCATGAGAGTGAGTTTTTATGGATCCACAGTCTTGCCCTAAATTTCATATGGGAACCTTCCGCTACCTTGGATTCTAGATTCATTTGGGATTCTTGCGATATGCAAAGTAATGTTGCATTTTTCGTCAAAAACGGTTGCGTAGAAATTTGTAGAGATTTCAATTTCCCACATTTTTTAAGTATCAGGCTTGAAAAAAGTTTTTTGTGCGAAAAATTGGTACATTGTCACGGTTTTCGCCATTTTTTCAATAATTTCTGTTGAAAATAGGTAGCATATTCAAGTGCTCAATTTAACTCTCCATAACTTTTTTATTAACATTTTTTTTGTGCGAGGCGTAGATAACGATTCTCAACGTGCTAAACATATCTACGTCAGGGAAACGGCGTAAAATTCATTTCTAATACATATCAACTGGTAGCGTACGATGGCCAAAGTTCTATGGGACGGATTACAAAGACTAAGGCCTTAAAATGTTCGCATATTTACCAGCATTAAAAAAAGTGTGGCCTTTTGAAAAATTAAATATGGCGTCTCAGCTATGGCGTCTAAACTAACCGTGAATTAGATTTTGCTTTACAACTTTTATGCCACCGGAGAACCCAACACTAAGCAAGAAAAAGTAACAGCAGGTTCTTATGCTTTTGAGGATGAGCTGAGTATGTGCCTAGAGCACGATTTTAAAAATTCATAATGGCGAATCCAATATGGCGGCCAAATATTAAAATCGATTCGATCCGCTTGAAACGTTTTCCACTGGGGTTCGTAATTAAAAATGTGAGTTCTCTCAGCGGTGTTATTGAACTTTATCTATTTGTTTTTAGAAAAAATTATAAAAGCCGCAATTTTAGAAAAAAGTTACAACCTCTTAGACTTTGTGGCTTTTTCTATTTTTCCTTAAACAAATAGGAGTATAAAACTCAATGATAACACTATATGTAATATAATAAATAATAATAAAAATTTTCAATTTTTACCTTGGCAAATCTTGAGTTTAAAAACATTATAACAATCAAAGCGAATCATCCACGTACTCCATTCAAATAAATACATACATATGTGTATGCAAGGCGCATCTATACAAGGTGGTGTTACTTGAACAGCTGATATGATATTTTTGTCTCTGCACTAGTACAGCAGAATGACATCCAAGATGAAATGGTTTAACTTCAGGATGTCAACAAAACGAAATGGCGAAAATCATCTCCAATTTTCTTTCGTTTTGCCATCCTGATGTACCAAAAAGAAATAACAAAATACACGGGATTTTTACTTACACATATGCAATTGCCACTACCTTATATGGATACGCCTTGTTTGTATGTAATCGTACGCGATTTTTTATGACTGATCTTAAAAAAGCAATCAACACATTTTTATCAAAAAGCACATGAATGCATACATATTTACAAACATACATACATAAGTACTACATACATATGTACTTATACGATTGTATCTCTGTTATCGGGTATAAACGCGGAGTTAAATTCTTGATATTTTCGAATTTATTGAATATATTGCGTTATAAACAAACACGTGCTTATTTGTAAAATATTTTTGATATTTTCTAGTTTTACTGATTAAATTTCAAATATGAATGTACATATGTATGCTTGGGTGTGAGAAGCAGCTTTTGCATAAAACCCTACAACCCTCTAAAACCTGTTTATTGAGCATCAAGAATACACTGCTGGAAGTTTTGAATATTTCATCGAAAATGCAAGTGGCAATTTCCCAAAAAGTAAAGTGCAGTTATAATTTTTATATCTTACATCGCTTATGCGTGTATATGTATATACATTTTAATCATGTACTCGTGTGTACGTTAGCTTAGGTTTGAATAACTAGCTTAAAAATAATGAATAGCTTTAAATAAATAAAATATTTAATTTCAATTCTCAGCATCTTACAGTCACATGCGAAATCACTTGTTTTCTGTATTTGGATAAATGTAGGAATCTAATTTTTTTCTATACATGTAGTTTCGCGCATCTGCAGCCACTTCTTGAACAACTCCCGCATTTGTATCTTCACTCCTCCAGCAACGCATTGGTTGCCATGCCTATCCAAAATGCAACAAATCGCATGGCAGGCAACTCAACAGCAACAGCAACAGCAACAAAACACAACACTCACAACCAACACCTTGCACACTTCCCGCTTGTATCGCTCATAAACCGACCAACCGACAGTGAATGTGATTGTTGTTTGGGGCAATTGAACTTTCTTAAGAAATTGCGACATATACACTTTGAAAAGCTCTGGATTTACAAGCAAATGTACGCCAATGACCGAGTTCGGGTGAAAGACCTTCGATAACCATCATCATCATTATTATCATGGTAGTCATTGCACCAACTCACTCACTCACTCACATACTCGCACAATCACTCCGTTCGTCATCAACTTGCAAGCGTGCGCCCGCTCACAACCAAACAATTCGCTCACAACCCGTCAAGCCAGACGAAATGGCCAAACCGGCAGTCAGCCAGGCAGGAGAATGTGGCATTGCTCACCGGATTGTTGGCCTGTTGTTGTCTGCATGTTATGCCGCACCACATCCCTATTACTAGTACGTTTCTTCCCGCCTAACAAATCTGCCCCCGCTCACACCATCTCCCGCATACTATAGAAAAGTAAGATTCAATGAACTAAATATAAACGAAGGCGCGAACGTACCAGTCAGCCGCATTGAGAGTAAGAGTACAATATGCTGTTCGTGCATCCATCCATACAATGGCAACGTTCGCACAGTGGGGCAGCACGTTAATATGTATCATAAATACCTGGAAAATTGTTAAAGCAGGTGAGTATGTATGTATGTATGTATCTTCATAAAAAAGATATATGCACTTGTATACGATAATTCTTGGCTTTTGTACTTTGGCTTCAAGAGAGATGTGCGGAGAGTACAGCGATTAAAACACTTACCAACAATTAGCCGATATTTCAAATTTGTTCTTTGGTGTGCACCTTTAGGTTGCCAAATGTAGAAAATTATTATTATAACCTCAAACTAACCAAACCTTGGTAGAACTTAGGTCAGTGCAAGGTCCTAAAAATATTACAAAAAGGATTTTCTAACACCAATTGCTCCTCTTCAGGCAATGGGAAGTCTGTTAGTGTAAAAATTCAAGTCTCTATATTTGCATGGCAACATCAAGGCAGACTACAAATTGGAGAAGAAGCTTGGCCAAATTAAGTTAAAAAAATGTTTGAGTACTAAATACAATAGCTAGTATAAAACTTTTCTGTAATCTAGATATCAGAGGCGGTTAGCATTTATTATTTTGAGCAAGAAATGCTCAAAGCAAAGCAAAGCTAAAATTTATAAGTTCAGAATGGCCTCAAAAGTACACGAAAACTCCGGAATCGTTTTGAAAAACCCACGGAAGGTTCCAGAAAAATACTGGAAATTCCAAAACAAATTTAAAAAAAAATTGGGTATCTAGTTCCCAAAAATCTCAAACAAACAAGAATAACCCCGAAAAATTCTGAAAAATTTTCAAAATTTCCTGAAAAATCTCGTAGAGTCAATCATGAAAAATCCCGAGAAGTTCCGGAAAAATCTTTGGTAAAACTCACGAGTTGTTCCAGAAAACTCCGAGAATTCCAAAAAAAAAAGTCGAAAAAATTACGGAAGTTCCAAAAATCCCCAATTTCCGCGATAAATTCAAAAAAACATAAAACATTAAGACAAAAGACGAAGCTGATAATTTTCATTATTTTCTGAAAAATCTCGAAGAATCCCGAAAAGTCCCGCAAAAATCTAAAATCACGTAAAATCAAGAGGCCCATAATTTTATTATCAATGCCTAAAAAATTCCGGTTATCTTCTGCTGCGAAGATTATCCGAAAAACTTAAACTTTCATATTTTGCCATAGAAAATATCAATCAAAATATTATCTGTATTTCTTGCTCAAATAATAAGTCAGGGTATTTTATGTCACGAGGAAATCACGTTATACAAAGTTTTGGGATTCCAATTCCATATTCGAAAAACTATACGACAGTTTTTCACTAACCTGCATACATACATATGTACGTATATAGAGTGTATCTATGTACACTCACGGCTAAAAGTATTGGAACAGAGAATTTTTCACAATAGTACAATCTTTATTTTAATGTAATAAAAAACACAAAAATATAATTTCTAAACTTTGTGCGAAACTCAGGAAATTTCCTTAAATAAAAATTTTGTAATCATTTTTGTAGCCTATTAAATTTTTTGTATAAAAAATGCAAGTTCGAACTTTCTACAAAATCGCGTTGATTTTAGAGAATTTTTTTGTTGAAAGTGTTTCGCATTTTTTCCATACAGAGTATTTTCGAAAAAACATTTTCAATTGATTAAAATAACCACCTTATAGTTAGCTTTTTTGCGGGATTTCGATAAGTAATTAATTTCTAATTAGCTTTGACAAAACTAACTTTAAATGAGTTGTAAAGTCGTGATGTGATATTGAGTTTGTTTTCTTTAGAAGTTTCTATTTAAACATCATCCTACAAAAATAGTTTCAATACACTATTTTTCTGCACTTCGCAGATTCTTTTTCGAATTCAGGACAAATAAAATAAAGATCGAAATTTTACGTTATTATTTTGATGTTATGTCTTATGCAATTCAAATGTGGGACCACCATGTAACCAAATAATCAAATATGTAATTTTAAATAAAATATATAAAAAATAGAAAAAATCGTTTCTTATTGATAGTTTATGTCCAAAAGTAGTTAGCAACAAGTTAGTTGACACCTAATGCAGAGGAAACCAGGGATCGCTATTTTGCGGCCCTTCAAAAGTAGCTAGTTACGGCCAAAGGAAATAGTTAATAAATAGTTACCACTAGTCGACTGCTAGTTAGTTAATAGTTAGCAACAAACTAGTCCCATTTCCTGCAGGGTAGGACGAAAATGCGTGAAAAAATGGCCAAAAATAAACGGTAAGTTCTAGCTAGTCCAAACGTGCACTTTATTATACTTAAATTGAATGGGCTACAAAACTGCATATTCAAAAAAAATTTTAAAAATCTGATTAAAAAGTTGAAATGAATTTTTTTTTGAATTTTCCTGACTTTTCCACAAAGTTTCGAAATTATATTTTTATGTTTTTTGTTGTAGCATGGAGCATATTTTTATCAAAATTTTTTGCACATATTGTGAAAAATCTCTGAGCCAATACTTTTTGTCGTGAGTGTAAGTCTTAAGTCTGTAAGTCAAAATCTAGAATACCTCTCTGTTTAATAAATATTTGTGATTAAATTTGAAAGCACTTACGGTTGTTAACTTCACTAAATTAAAACTAAACACTGTGCAATTGAATCAGTCTGCATGAGCGTCTGTTGCCTATGTAGAGGATGACGATAAAAAAATAAAGTGCAAGAGCGATAGAAAATAAAAAATTGCAAATATCGGCAACATCATCAACGAGTAGCAACAACATACATTCATACATATGTACATATTTATTGCCAATGACAATGCAACACAGTTTTATTTTGCTGTTGGTGCTCCCTTTGTTGTTAATTTTTTTGTGCTTGAGAGTTTGCTAATGTCGAGCAAAGGTATAATGCACTACGTCACATAAATCGAGATAGTTAGAGAGGATTCAATAACAGCTCAGTAGAAAGGCTGCGCTTGCTGAGAGAAGAGAGAGGCTGTATTTGCACTGTTAAATACTCATTTAGTGTCTCACTGCATTTCGCATTGCAATGTTAACAACTAGTCACTCTGTTTCTCAGGCAAAGTTACTCTCCCAACCAAAACTGCATGCATTTATTGCTTGTTCTGGAATTACAGAACATACGTTCCATACCTACATGTATTCGTAGGTTTGTGTATGATTGTAGCGCATTTTAAACATTTAACATTGTGGCTTATCTGCTCTGAGTTTTGCCCTGATGACGTAGTCGGCACTCGCTGCAAGTTCTCTATCTATTCGAAGCAATAATTTTTGCGAGGTTTCTTGGCTAGCGTTTAGTTTTTATTTTCATTTTCGTGTTTGATTTAATTTTTCGTTTTATGCGATTGTTTGTTGACTTTGCGTTGTCGTTGTGCTTGTTGATATGTATTTGTTTCTCTTTTGCTTAGACAGACACACGTTTTCAGCGTAAGGCAGTCCCTGGACGTGAATTAGCGCGAATCAATGCCTTCCTGATCAGCGCAACGGTGTAATAATGTAGCGAGAACGGTGAATATTCGTATTCGGTCTACATATGAACAGGCATACTCATACATATAGATAGATTTATAGTTTTCTTTCTTGCCAATGTGGGCACAATGATTCGTACGCATACAAGCAAATCTGTTAATTATTTTTAATTTTTCGGTCTTACATCTAATATTTTTATGCATTATGATAGATATGTATGTATGTATGTTGATATGTGAAGCATTTCCTAAATAAATTTACAAATTTGTTAGCTTCCTCTTAAATATTGGCTTCAGCTTATGCAGCAAACTTTGTCGAAAATATATATTGAATAAGCAAGCCCCCAGGAACTTCAATTTTCAATCGGCCCAACAAATTATCACCAATTGCATGTGAATAAATCGTTCCCACAATTTAACAGGCAAAACAATAACAAATTAAAAAAAGTGTGCTTTTTTTTGCTTTATAATTTTTGGGAATACATATTTGTTCACGTTAAATTCGCGATAAGGGCGATTATCATACCTATCCTTTCCAAGTTCAAAACCGCCTGAGACAACACGTCGTATAAGTAACCTGGAATGGAAAGCATTTTCCAAAAAACCATTGGGCCCGGGCAAATACTTCGTTATGGAGCACCCTTAATTGTAAAAGGATACCAGTCTAAGAATAAATGATTTTTACAAAATTTCCAGTTATCTTTTCATACTTACATACATACAAACATATGTACTCTCGTGGTCAGCTGATTAAGTTGAGTGACATTTTGACCAGCTTTTTCTTTTGTTTATTTAATGTTTATAATTTTTTTATATAGTCTAGCACTTTAAATAACCGGCACCACATAAATCCGCATTTCAACCTTCGTAAAAAAAATGATGAAAATTCAACAAACTTTTACAATTACAGCCAACAATTTTGAACTTTTTATTCTGAATAAAAAAAAAAATGGGTATGCAGTTTTATAATAATAATAATAGATAGGCGCTTACACAATATGTTAGTGCTTGGTCGAGCTTCTCCTCCGCTTTGTGCCATGCGCCTTGATGTCGGATAAAGGGGAAGGACCTACAGTTTTACGCCGTCTCCGAAGGGCGATTGTATTTTTACGAGAAGCTTTTTTTCATGGCAGAAACACACTCAGAGGTTTGCCTTTGCCTGCCAAGGAGCGATCGCTATTAAAAAAAAACTTTTTTGTTTTTTAGTTTTTGATTTTGGGCTGAACCAGGTTTGAGCCAAGGCCCTGCGGAATGGTAACGCGCACTGTTAACCTCGGTTTTATAGGCCATTAAACTTTAGTAGGTTAAAGTGTAAATTTCAAGGCGCTGGAAAATCGCGTAGATTTTTAGTAAGTTTTTTGTCTGAAGGTGCTGCGCATTATCTAAAAAAAATTTCGAATATATGTAGTACATACTTTGCAGGGAAAAAATGCGTTACGCCGCACAGTGTTTCGTTTATATGGAGGCAGGTGGAAATAATAGTAAACCTCCACCGATTTCGCTGAAACTTGACATATGCTCCAATTTTACTTAGAAATAGGGAATTAATAAATTTGGTAAAGATGGAATAATTTCCACGCCCCACACTCTTGTGGGCGGAAACATTAAATTTCATCCGATTTCGATAAAATTTGGTTTGTACGCTTTATTTTATAAGAAACCCCTAAATATAAAATATGGGAGGGATTGAATCAGTATAACGTCCAAAACTCACAAAAAATTTGTGAAACTTTGTATTTATGACTTCTACTTTTACTTCGCTAAGGCCAACCGTTGTTTTTTTTTTATCAACTGTCACCAAGACTTTTCTACCTGCCTCCATATAGTCGAAACACTGTGCGCCGTCATCAAAAAATAATAATATATATATATATATATACTGTAGCCACTTGAAACTACCACTTTATCATACTGAAATTGAATGGGCTACGTACCAAACAATTTTTAAAAAGAGGCATAACTGCCTTGTTTTTGATACCAACACTTTAAAAGGGCCTTTGTGAATTAAGGTGACGATATGTACATATATCCGCACTAGCAACAAATCAGTCTAAAATACTTGCAAAAAATCAATTTTTTTTTGCATTAGTCTAGTTTAAGCTAGTCCCATGATTGCAAATATGCATTTTAATAAACATTTTTTTTTTGATTTAAGTTAGTCAGCATTTGTTTTCGATTCCGCATTTTAAAAACTCTTATGGTTTTTGTTTCTACTTTCCGAAAATGCTTAATTTTTTTCATTTTCTTATCGGACAGTGTATCATTTGCCGTGCTATGAGCCAGTATCTACTGTAAGTCTGGTTTGGCATAAGTGCAGCATATTAAAAAATAAATACAAAACTGAACGCATGTACATACATACATACATACAAATTTAGGTATAGGATAAGAAAAAATACGTATGCGCACGCATACTCAGGAATTTCGACCTCTCATTGAAGCCAAAAAAGCTTATTGAACTGTGGGAACCTTGCCGCAAACTGTTGACAAGCCATGAACTGCCTTTAACTATTTTCGCAAAAAAGCCAGTCACTTACTTAACCAAGTCATTCACTCGGTTGTCCTACCAATAATTACATTCAAAAACAATAACAATAACAGACATCGACAGCGTCAAAGAGTAACCACCTGAACAATGGCAGTGGTAAAGGACAGCGGTAGGGGTAATCGTACGCATTGGATGTTCCAACCAATATTTCAGTTTACACGGCCGTTCATGTAGCGGTTCAAGGACCTGAATTTATTCGACAGCATGCACCTACAACAGATCGTAGTAATCAAATAATAATAATAATAGCAACAACAGCAGCATGTTGAACAATGCCAATCGAAATTCAACACAAATAATGCCAGTGAACCGAACCGCTTTTGCGTATGCGATGTGCCGACTGCCAAAAATTTTTCATATTTTTGGATAGTGCAAACATAAAGGCAAAAATATGCCCACATGTATGTACATATGTACCTAAATATACATATGTGCATACTTTAAATTAATTGTAAAAATTTTATGTACATATGTATGTACTTAATAAATGAATCAAAAAAACCACAACATAGAAAAGGCGACGCGGTAGCGAATACACCAGCAAAAAGCCAGGCAAAAACTTGTTAAGGAAACTCAGAAGTTGGCGAAAAGCTGCAAGTCACTTAACAAAACTTTGCTCGATTGGCCTCAGTTTATCTACTAAATAAGTATGTAGTAGGTACTACAGTTTTTACGTTTTTATTTTTTCTTTGTTAGCGTTTGGCCAAAGCACTTTTGACAATTCTACGTTTCACTTTACTGCCCAAATTCGTGCATCTCTCCACATGCCGAATGCGAAGCCGCAGCCGAAATCGAAAACGAATTTGAAGCCGAAGATAAAGCTTTTTCGAGGTCATGAAAGTTTTTGTGAGTTTAAATCAAGGTGAGCCACCTTGGCCTTATTTTGATTTTCGGCTATGCTGTGCGAGTGAGTACCTACCAAAAATGAAATCGAAAGAGCAAAAGCAAACACAAACACAAAAGCAAACGTTTTGCACTACGTCGCGGCTAAAGCGTAGACGAGCTGCTCGAACTACATACCAAGTTGAATATAACTTGTGCACGCTTGTTGTCTGGCTGGCATTGTGTAAGGTCATGTTTTTTTAAATATCTTAGATATAGTATGTATGTATGTATGTATGTACGTTCGTTGGCGGGACGTAAAAGCTAAACGTTTTTCTGTTCGCTGATTGGCTTGCTGTTGTTCTGTTGTTATATGTACAGTACTATCGCCTAATTAACAATACGACTAAGGAGCAAGTTAAATAAATTGGTACCTAGTTGCGTATTAAAAAGGGCCACACATGTTTAAATAAACCTTCTAGGTCCAATATGGCTAACATAGAAACGCCAGTATGTATTTGTACATATATTTATTTAGATATTTAGACTAGCAAGTGATTGTCAATATGTTGTAGCCACAAAGACAGAAATAGTGCTAGTTGACAAGTGGAAGAATTGAATCGAGAAAAAGTCTGCAATTTTAGTAGCGTGAGCAGAAATACTTGCAAAACTTAATTTTCCATTATTAAAAATAAAACAAGTGGATTATTTTCCACTTTGCTTAGCAACATACAAAGCCCTTACCGCAAAAATAACCTAAGCGAAATTAACAAAAACATGTTTAATGCAGAATTCCATCTACATATCGTCACTAGATACGAATAAAGGCACGCTAGTGTTTCGACGGCAGAAAAAGACGCATAAAAAAAATGTTACGAAAGAAGGCGCTTAGGAAACACTTCGGCGAAGAAATACGTGTAATCATAGATGTATACTTGGCCAAGGACTGTCACTTCAGCATTATTCCCCAAAAACTATTTACGAAATGTGCATACTATTACACCCGCAAACATAGTTTACCGCGAAAATAAGTTTACGCGTCTTTCTTCGCCGTCAAGTATGATAAGAGTCTTTCCTTTTTGCTCTAGGAGCATTTCTACATCAAAAAGAAAGTTTTGAAAAAAAAATGTCGCTTACGTTATTTTTGTGGTTAGGGCTCGATGTGTAACTAGAAAACAATAACTGTATAATAAGGAACCCAAATAAGGTCTGATACCCGTTTTGCTCTTTGTATTAAATTTTGCGATTATATGTATTAACTATAACTTTTCATTTATATTTAGTTTGGTTCAATGTGGAAAACTTAATCAAAATTAAAAATTTTTATTTGTTGCGTTATGTGCATATACCCCAAAAAATACTTCAAAATGTTGCTGCTAAAACCGCAGAACTTAAAATTAACCGTTCATCTCTGATTTTAAAAAGCTGCTAAGCTTTTGTTGGAAATATTTATCTGCAAATACCTTCACAACTATTTCTAATATATTTTTGTGTCGGTGTGTATATTCTTTGCCATAGACTCTCATACACATATGTATACAATATTAACATACCTTTGTGTTCTTTCCTGCCTATTCTTATTCAACAGAATTTGTCTGTCTGCTTAAAAAAAAAAAACTTTGTACCTATGCTTCCACAATTTGCTGTGCGCCTATGAAGAACTTACATTTGAGCTTTATTTGGTGTCTGGTGTCGCAATTGAAGCTTGAACCCATCGCAGCACTTTTTTGTGCTTCTACCAAGAGTATAAAGGTAGCCAAAAACAAGTTGAAATTAATTAAGCGCATAACTCGCAACTTAAGGTCAACCATTTCGCATCAATGCCAACACCACAAATTAGATTAGTTGTTAGTATGTTTTAGTTGCTAATAGAGTTGGCTAGCATGTGTATGGATAAAATGTGTATATTCGCATAAATTTCCCGCATATTAATGAGACAATTAAAACAAAACAAAAAACTTAGTTAGCACAAAATAAATGCGAGTATCTCCATTCAAATCTATATCAAAAACACATACATATTTGTTGCGAAAAACCAAGTGAAACTTTATTTTGTGTCAGGTTATGCTTGGCGCTATTACATAAGGATTACCGAAATTTAGGCCCAATTTCAGATGGCCTATTTAAGTAGAGATTGTTGATTAAAGTCAAAAACTCATTTTCAGATCATACATTTAATCTGCACTTAAATTGCCAATATTGGCTATTTAAATATGAGATATGCCACCCAGTGTTTGTACAAACAGCAATCAGCCGTTCAGAAAAAAATTTAAACAAAAAAGAAATATAAAAACAAGCTCAAGGAACAAGCAACAGTGTTGCCACTTGTTTGGGATATTTAAATGCAGTTGATCCGAAACCCAACGAAAGCTAAATGGCATTTAAATAGCAATCCAAAATTAGACTTAAGTGCCGTTTAAATATTCATCTGAAATTGACCCTTACAGTTACACTATTCGTTCCTTTTTTCAAAATCGATGAAAGTTTTCAAGAAGATGTTTAACTTTTTCATCGATATTATTATACAACAGGGGGATTTGCGAAGTCTTGCTATACATTTGACGGATACGAGATATTGCGGACCAAGCGACGAATCTATAACAAAATTTAAAAAGGAGTCCCTGCAGCAACTTTAGAAAATCTTTAATTTTTTCCCTATGCAGTAAGTGTTACCGCACTGCGTTGGACTATAAAGGCGGACTCATTCATCGTTCTAGTTCAGAACTTTCCTTCCATGTGGTTGTTGATGTTTTTCTCTCTCTGGGAGAGCAGCTGGGAAAAATTCAAAACGCTTTCGAGTTGTAAACTCCAACCCAAGGCATAACAAGGTAGAAGTGATTTCGACATTTCTCTCTTTTGAACTGCGACTGAAGTGTCAACTCTTAACCCTATACTATTAAAATTTTTTTTTTTATATAAATTTTCAATTGTGAGCTGTGTGACTGATTTTAAATACATAATAAAATGAAAAGGAATTGCGAGCGGTGCGTTGTGTTTGTCAAGAGCCTGGACAACAAACTTGTGCGTTATTTTAAACCTTCGAATTGTCAAGTGAAGCGACAACGGTGGGCAAATTGCTGCGATGTTTCATTAGGAGACTCTTCACGTGTGGTCGTGACTTTATTTGCTGCCTATCGCAGCCGAGTATTTCTAAGTGGACGCGTTTGGTCCCAGGTGCAGGATTTATCATACCGAATATGAAAAGAAAATCTCCCTTTCATATACATACATGGATAGGCCAAATTTCAAATGGTGGTCTGATAAAACCCAAACCAGTATACCTTGTTGACATAAAGAAACTGAAAGTAATTTTTAATAAATTCAATGGAAAGGAAATTTCGAATAGCAAAAATTTTATAGCTGAATTATTGAAGTTAAGTTCTGATGTAAATTTAGAAGAATCAAACTTTTTTTAATGTCTAATATACTTTAGAATTAAGTATTTGAATAAAAAAATAAATGCTCAAAAACATTGGGATAGTAAAAGCAAGAAAATTGTCAAAACGGTTTTATAAATGAGTGTGTTTCATTAAGTGTGTAATTTTGTGTAAGTATGCATTTCCACATTTACATTAAACCGAAAATTCAATAAATAAAATTGAGCTGATTCTAATGAGATTTTAAATATTTTCATATTTACAAAAACTTTCATTTCAAAGATGTTGAGTTCTATCAAATATGGTAAATGGATAACAAAGGGTTAATTTCTTTGTTTACATTTTTTGACATTACAGTCAGGTATGAGAGACCTCGACTGAATTGTCACTTCAAATTTGTTGAATATGCCTTGCTCCAACCCCAACTATGAAGGTAGGTGAAAAAAGTAATGGTGACAGTTGATAGAAAAAACAAGTTTAGCTTAAAGCGAGGAAAGTAAAAGTCATATATACAAATTTTCACATCATTTATACGCCCCCTCTCGCAACTAACGGCAGATTTTCAAAAAACGGCGCGATAACGACTAATCGGTTTAGTTGCGTTTTATTTTTATTTTTTTAACTCTTATCAATTCTATTCCATATTTCCTAAGAAAAATTAGAGGACATGCCAAGTTTCAGCGAAATCGGTTCACGTTTAATATTTTTGGTTAACAGCATATATGGGGGAATTCGAGAAATAGTCAACTAAAATCTGAAAAAATATATGCAATCAAAATTATCGCGTTTTTTGTGTCGAAAACGGCGACATATTGTTATTTCATGTTTCTTTTGACACTTATTTGAGAAATCTGATTTGCGGTGCTTACTTCTTAAAACGAAGCTCCAAATAGCCTTGGTTTTAGGGACTATATCTTTCAATAAAAGACAACAATATCGCTTTACAGAAATCAATTTTTTCAACGGCAAAGAGAGTAACCTCCGTAACGTAACGTCCCGAACGCGGATATACAATTGTTTTAAAGTTTATCTACTCTTTCTTCAAAGTATTAATTAGATTTTGTTCTCCATACATTACAATTTGCGTAAATCGGTTGAGTTTGATATCAAAATCGCTTCCTTTTTCAGTAACGTGCGAACACAAACTTCGAAGGAAAATACATAGACATCAATTCAAATTCAAATTTACATTATTTTGTTTCCATAAGTACTGCTTTACAGTACCTTCCCGTATACTACAAAAAAAGCTGAACTTATATTTTTTTTTTGCAAAATAGTAAAAAGAAGCATCCGAAATCACAATAAAAATCACAAGAAATATTTTTCATTACTTCTGTTGCTTAAAAAAGTACTTTAAGTACTATACGACCAAAGACATATGAAACACCATTAGAGCGAAAACGATATTTACGTGTATCTTGTTGTTGCTTCTGGTGTCTAAAGTGTCAAAAATGTATTATTTTTTTAACATCGAAGTGTGCCATGTGAAATACAAAAAAAAAAAATAAATTAAACAAAAGAAGATTATTTTTACTCGCTTCTTTTGTATGAAAAAAAGTTTCACATGCAAATAGATTTTGACAATTGAAAATTTTAGCAAAAAGAAATAAAAAAATATTACATTTTAGAGACCAAATAATAAAAAAAAAAATCAAATCAGCTGCTCTACTGATACTGAATTTTTTGTTTTTCTTGGGAGCAGCAAACAGCCCTTACTGCACATCTCTCACACAAACCATCTCGGAAAAGCTTTAAAAGCGCTCATTAGGCTCATTATTAAAATTAGTAAATATGTACAAGTAGTTTGAAGATTATTGGAGCTGGAATAGACTAGATATTGTTCATAACTAGTTTATCTAGCTATGTACAGTCAGTCAATAAAGTTTAGGTACAGCGAATTTTTTAAAATACGGGCAACTATTTTTTAAATATTTTATTTTTCGATAATTTTTTATAAAAATATGGTCAATTCTACAACAAAAACCCCAAAAATCAGGGTTCCGAACCTTGTGCAAAATTAAAGAAAATTCCGTAAAATTTTATTCAAATATTGCACTTTTTATTTACGCTCTCTAGAAAGAAGTTGGGTATGCAGTTTTTTAGCCCATTCAATTTTAGTATAACAAAGTGCAAGTTTGTGGTGGCTAGGACTTACCATTGATTTTTAGGAATTTTTTTTGTTGAAGGTGTCGCTCATTTTCTCCATATAAAATAATGTTTGAGCGTAAGAGAGCGTAAATAAAAAGTGCAATATTTGAATGAAATTTTGCAGAATTTTCTTAAATTTTGCACAAGGTTTGGAACTTTTCTTTTTTGTGGTTTTTGTTGTAGAATTAACCATAGTTTTATAAAAAAATTGCGAAAAATAAAATATTTAAAAAATAGTTGCCCGTATTGTAAAAAATTCGCTGTACCTAAACTTTATTGACTGACTGTATATACATAGGGCTATCCATCCCAGGAAATGCACTCCTCTGCCTCTGCTCCCACCAGCGGCTACCGCGTTGAATACTGTTGGCAATAATGATTCTCAGTTGGATTTTAAGGCTGAAGTTATTACCAGTATTAATGCTGCTTCCCAAAGGAAGCGCTCTTCTTTTTCGAAATTATAACTGTCAAAAGTGACATTAGCGTCCGGGAATAAATGCACGGTCTGTTTACTTGATGACAGAAGATACTTCGTCTTGTCCTAGTTCGCCTTCCGACCCATTCGCTTTGCTTCCATATCCAACTAGGGAAAGAAAGTACAAACGTTGCGGCTGCTGAAACCGATGTCAACGGCATACGGCCAGTTATTGTATGCTCTTATAAAAAGAACTGTACCTCAGCGGTTCAGTTCTGCAGCTCTTATTGTCTCCTCCAGCAACAGATTAAAGAAGACACACGCTATAAAGTCTCCCTGTCTTAGATTTCGTTTGGTATCGATGGCTTGGATGCTCGCTCCGAATGCTAACGGAGCTGGTGATATTGTTCAACGTCATTTTACACAGCCGTATTAGTTTCGCGGGGATCTCATCCGAGGCAATTTAAAACCTTTCATTGATAGGTTTAAATGGCGCGTTCAAAGCCCAGCGCGGAACTTATTGCTGGGAGATGTACATATCGCACACCTAGATCTAAAGTGCGATCAACTCAAAAAACTTGTTGGGCAATTTTTTTGCATAAATCAATTTATAGCACTTATGTATGTCCAATTATTGTAAATATTTCTTTCTTCATGATTATATACACCAACTAAAAAACTACTGTTATACATAGTACCTATTTTTGTATTAATTGCGTTGAATCTGTACGATCCACAAGCAGTTAAATTTCCCTCTATGAATTTTGAGTTAGCTCGCTTTAAATCTATGTGGATAAAATATGTATGCATGTATAGGTATTATGTACATATATGTGATAGCTTAAACAAGCACAAGTTTATCTACTTATTGAAAACCTTCGTTTTGTTTTTAAATGAAATTCTATCTCAATTTACAGTTAACTTGCGAGACCTTTTTATTCAAACTCTTTGTTTTAGTTCTATTGAAAACCAGCTGCCTTTACTGTTTCAAGGATTCTCAAAGCACTATTTATCTGCTTTAAATGTATTATTAGAACGTGCGGGTTCAAACAATAACACACTTACACAGTTATAGAGATACATATTACAAAATCGTCTTCGTTCAAGCCCTAGCACATATTTTTTTT
The DNA here is from genome assembly GCF_013731165.1 of Rhagoletis pomonella. Lineage (NCBI taxonomy): Eukaryota > Metazoa > Arthropoda > Insecta > Diptera > Tephritidae > Rhagoletis > Rhagoletis pomonella. Next base: position 30,429,222 of record NW_023458564.1, read on the forward strand.
TTCATACATATTTATAAGGTAACACATTTAATTCCATACATACATATGCATGTGAGTATATGCAAGAAAAATGCTTAGATCTGCTGCAATTGCTATTGCTCAGCTCACGTTTTATCTACGCCACCTCCAAAATGATTTTTTAATTTATTTTCATTTTCTTTTTAGCCAGCCAACTGCTAACCATCCAGTCAGTGTCAGCAATATAACGTTTCTCATTGTTAGATTCCCATACATAAAAACATACATATTTATGTAGCGACATACATACTTACATACATACATACATATTTGTGCATGCATACATATAGATTTGTTATTACTATTCTTACTAATTTGCTGTTTTAAATTTCTACTTGCATATGTACATACGTATGTATGTATGTGTATTTGTGCCTATTCTATGTATGTATGTATATGCAGCCATAACATTTAGTGCGACTAAGTATTTTAATTTTTCCAAGCGTGTTTACAAAACCTTGAAAAGTGAAACATAAGTTAACTGTATTTTAGTTGACATTGTGAAAAAGCACGTAACGATAAACATTCTAGGCACTCTAAAGACTCAAGCCCAAACTAGCTGGCTATCGAGTATACTCGTATTTGTACTGAGAGACGAAACTAAGTCGGGATCGTAAACTAGTCGTATTTGCCGAAATCGAAGTCAAAAAATGAATTCGGTTCAAAATACGAGTCTAGTTTTATAGACACTTGTGCACACATGAATACGTACATACTAAACCACGCAGATGCTGTTGAAACGCACATCCATCCACCCCCTTTTATCACCGCTGTGACACCTTCTAATACCGTATCTATCACAAACATTACTCTACTCAAAGTTTGCATAGTTCGTTTTTTTATTGCAGTACAATCAGTGTTGCTACTTTGGTAAATTGTTACTAAAATTGGTAAAAAAATATGGGTTGGTAAAAAGGTAGTTTTTTTCTCATTTTGGTTGATTTTTGTTAAAGTATTTTCTTTGAAAAACAAATAAAAGTTTAGTTCCCGCTTTATTTGGCTTAGTTAGCTTTATGTATATTATACATTTCTTTCCGAAAGTGTTGTCTACGTATTACATTAGTTTTCCAACGGTTTAATGCACACCTATGTATATATCGATAAAAGGCGAACATATCGTGCCATTCAAAGCTCATTTTACCGGAATCCTAAGCAGCTTTTAATTGCCTAAATATTGAAAATGATTCCTTAAATAGAAAGAAAAAATGGGCAGGCATGTAAATACACACTACGATTGTACACAAAAAAAAAAAATAACATAAAAAAATCACCGCCAGTTTTTATAAATGGCAATTATTAAAAAAAAAAAAAAAAAAAACAATTTTTTTTTTTTTTTTTTTTTTTTGTATCAGCTGCACATTGTTGGTTATACTAAAATTCCATAGATAGAACCCAAAATTGTTGTAAAAATTCAGAGTAAAAAGTTCGAAAGTTAGACGAATTTTTTTTTTTAGTTTTTCTAAATGTTGGATATAGCTTGAATCGTTGATTTATGGGTTTGGTTACTAATACAATATTCTTATACAAAGAAAAGTAAAAAAAATTGTACTTGAAGAACATTGTGAATATTAGAATAATACCAAGCGGCTGTGTGAGTCAATGTATGCATTTGTCTATAATAACTGCAGTGGAAGTTTTTTCAAATGATGATGCTTCGTTATTGCGTTAAGTTTAATCACTTTCGCTTTCGATTAAAAAAAAAAACGCAAAGATGCCATTAATATGTACTCAAATACCATACCATTAGTTAAATACAAAGCTCATTAATAAACTATTTTAATTTTTATTGAAACAATTAAAAAAATGGTACAAAACTACAGTTTTTATTTAAGTATTTTCGTAAGTGGCAACCCTGAGTACAATCCAGTTTTACAATTGTTGTTGTGGTTTGTGTTAGTGCTTTTAGTGTCGTTTTGTTATTGCATTTGTAGTGTTTTTGTTTGAAATACGAGGCGTAACAAGTGCACTAGTCAATGTCTAGGTCATCGCATAGAATACATACGTAAATACGTAATTCCATAAACACATACATACATACATACATATATATTTACATATTTACATAGTAAATAAATGTGACTATGACTGGTAAGTATGTATGTGTATGAAACTGCATAGAATTTTAGACTCGAATAAAAAAAGTGCATGTGTGTATGCGCGTAGCAGCGTAAGCGAAAATTATGAAAGTAATCTCGCCACCTCGCTTCTGAATGCGAAATCAATACATATGCGGAGACAGCAAGAAAAGAAAAACAAAAATGTACATACATATGTATGTATGTATGTATGTAAATGTATAAAAAGTAAAAGATCAGCAAAATCACTTTGCCCAAATGGCACTAGTACATAAATGACTTGAAGAACAATATCATGGAATGGGTTATCATTCAAGAAAAAATTCAGCAATTAAATATATAAAGTTACAGAAATACTTACAGTGACGAACAAAAGTGTTGGCACATTGAATTTTTCGCAATATATGCAAAGTTTTTTATTCTAATTTATTTTCGATCATTTTTTATAAAAATATAGTTCATTCTACACCAGAAAACATAATAATAAAATCTCTAAGCTTTGCGCAAATCTCAGGAAAATTCATTAAATTTGCACACTATTTTGCAACTTTTTATTCAGATCTTTTAGAAAAATTCTAAGTATGCAATTTTATAGCTCATTCAAATTAAGTATAACAAAGTGCAAGTTTGAAGTCGCTAGAAAATCGCGTTGATTTTAGGCAATTTTTTTATTGAAAGGTGTTGCTCATTTTCTCCATACAAAAAATAATTTTCGAATATTCTTTGTAAGGAAGAACTTGCTGAAACTCAAACTTCATCAAACTCTAAAAATTAAGTCTTGGATACTTTTAGGCTGAAAATCCGAAAGCCGTAGTATATTAATTAAACAGGTGAACAGGTATATATTTATTGCAGCCGAATACGGGGCAAAAAATAATTCTTCTTTTTTTCCACAAAAGCTAGAGGATTTTAAAACCATTGCAAAAAGGTTCCTAGATTTTTTAGCCCTGAGGCAGCATATTTATTTGGCATATATTTTTCGATTCGATCTTTTGGGAAAGCGGCACATAAATATTCAATTGTAACATCACACATTTGTCGAATATTTATCCATAACTTTGTACTTTGTGCGCGGGATTTTTATCCGCGCAATTTGTCACAAATATTCCTACGCAGGAAAACGTGATACAAAAAAAATCCGACTACTTTAGAAGCACGAGTGGTATCCATGGATTATTTTCAGACTCGGATTTCGACCAAGCACAATGCAGTGAGTAGCATCCGGAACGAGCTGAAATGCAAAACGAACCTTCGAAGGGTTCCATTCCCTTCCGTCTTTGAGAACTTCTTTGCTTTTACAACATTCTCATTGTAGCCCTATTTGGAGTTTCTCATGCTGAGGATACAATCCCTCATACAATCAGCAAAATGTTTTTTGGCGTAGTTTTGCTTACTGAATATATTCTCCCTTCACAAAATTTGAAAATTGCCTCCACACCACGGCACATTGGACGAGTAATTGAACCCGAGAAAAAACAGCAAGCTGTGCGCATTTCCTTGTTGGTTTTGAAATCCATATACGTAAAAAAAGTTTAAAACTTTAGAGAAAAATTTAAACAAAAATTGCCATTTAAAAACGAAAAAAAAATCAGCTGCTCTACTGCTGCTAGCTGTTAAATATGGTTTGCGCAACACAGAATATTCAACATCAAATGCGTTGAAAAAAAGCTAAATACTAGTGAAATTCCATTCAAAATTTAAACAACAATCATTAATGTCTAATTTCGATTCATACTCACAAATACCCAGTTTTTGTACGCAAAATTATAACTCCAAAAACCATTTACATATGTGCTCCTCGATTCGAATCACAAGCGTCCAGATTTAAAAATAAAAACTATTTCATAGACATGTAATTTTTATGAGCTATTAAGGCGCCAAAATACCGTATACGGGGCATTAAAAGAAATACAGAACCAGGACAATTGACGAAAAAAGTGGACTGTCCCGTATAATACAGGACGGATGGTCACCGTATGTATGGGTAATGTAATGTAATGGGAATGTTTGCTCTGTCGAATGAACCAACAAAATTCATAGAAAAATTTATTTGTGTTATTTTTTTGAAATTAAAAAAGGGGGCGTTTTTTGGACTACCCTGGCCTAGGCTACACCTTACAATTTCGAAATTGCTGTATTAAATAGTGTTTATAACTGCGTCAAATTGAATCACTCTGTGTGGGTCGTAATAGTATAACGAACTACCAGATTTTTTTTTTAAATGAAGTATGTGGCACTTTAGGTTACATACTCAGCATAAATGTACGTATGTAAGTATGTGTCTTGCGTACAATGAAAACCCCTCCTCGCATGTTATATTAGTGCCTACACTGTATTGCACCAATTTTTGCTGCTATTCAGCATTACAATAATTTTTTTACCTCAACTGGGTCAATAAATTCGTTATATATAAAGAGCGAAACCGAATAAGTAAAAATTCTTATTGCACCTAAACTGCTTTGCGTTTTGGAGCCCTTAAATAAATAAGCATGCACATATGTATGTATGTATGTACTTTATGTAGGTATAATTCATATTTCGATTAACAATTTCGTCTTTATTGCAGAATTTTACATATGAATGTATGTGTATGTTTAGGTACATATATACATATGAACATAAATAGACACTTATGAACTTATTTTTTATTATCCATTCTCTTCTCTTAAGAGATCCCAATAAATTACACTGTGGAATAATATAAAGGTTTTTATTTAAGCGCTAAACCACAACTATTATATCGTCACCTGAGCGGAAGATCGACCTATCTCGGTAGCCAGTTCGAAAACGCCCTATCTCAGAAATATTTTCAAGAACGCCCTACTTCAGAATTTGATTGAAGAACGCCTTATCTCAGAATTTTATTGCAAAACACCCTATCTCAGAATTTGGTTGAAGAACGCCCTATCTCAGCTGAAAATGTATTGAAAATGTGCTAAGATAGGGCGTTTTTCAATCGGTAGCTGATATAGGGCGTTCTGAAACAAAGTTCTGAGGTAGGGCGGTTTTCAATCAAATTCTGAAATAGGGCGTTCTTGAAAAGTTGTCTGAGATAGGTCGTTTTCGAACTGGCTGCCGAGATAGTAGATCGATTTTTTCCACTCAGGTATCGATATATATTGATATTTGGTCGTTAAATTCTAACACGACCACCTTCTCTCGATTTTTTCACACTGGGTTGAAGTCTGCACCTTTTGCCCCGAAATGCGATTACATACATGCTTAGATATGTATATTGCATACAATTTCAGATATAATTTGACTTGTGTTCAGAAACCTTTAGGTAGGGTGGCCAGATGCGCTGATTTAATCAGTACTGCTGGTGATTTTTTTTATTGTACTGATGTGTAAGAACCTGAAATCAGTACGCAAAATCTACTGATTTCTTTAGCTTGTACTGATTTTTACATTTAATAAATATTTTTGTAAATTGGTATAATTGATATTTACTTGAGCTTAACATGTTCAAAAAATGGTTTTTGACAACTCATACGTATGAGCAGATTGAAAGCAATTTATTGAACGTGTAAATGCGGCGTTAATTAAATTTAAACCATTATTCAAAAGGTGACACGTTGCAATTGTTTCGTTTCCTTGCATTTCGCAAAATAACAACTACTTGAATTCAAACCAATATAATAGCCCCGTTCTAGGTACTTCACGATTTGCAGGTTTTGCAGGATTTATAGGAAGTTGGAGACCTCAAGTTACATGGTTTTCGTTATTGAATTAACTACATTTTTATAAAAAAAATTAAATTAAATAAGAAAAGAATAAATTTTCAAAACTGTTTACTACTATTTTCGTGAACACAACTGTAAATACATATGCAATACCTTTGATTTGTTTTAAACTAATAAATTTATAAAGTTATACTGATAATACTATAAGTATGTATTAATGCGCTGTTTTTTGGTTGTTATATTCTTAATAAACGAAAAAAAACACTTAAATATGAGCGGATTTTTATGGTTTTTTACTGATTTTTGATCCCAACTGTGCTGATTATGTAACTAAGATATTTAGCTACCCTACCTTTACGGAAATGAAAGCAAAATTTACGTAAAAAATGTTTAATTGGAATGCAGCTGAACCCTTTTTATTCAAAAGTGGAAATGCTGCAGCTACATCGCCTATTTTTTACTAAAGGGGTATTCCACCGTCACGGTGGGAGTAAAAATGTATTTTCTTTTTTTAAATTTAACTATAAAGTACTCAACAATTCTACATTTTCATAAAGCTACACCTTATTCACTATTATATAAGTTATTACCAAATACAAGAAAAAAATCCAACTTACTTTTATATGGAAAAAAGCTGAGTTATTTCTTCTGTCAGGGGTGGGACAAAAAAAGAATCTGCTTTTTGTATTTAACGGAAACTCTGCGAATCGATTTAACTTTTCTGTATGAATTTCATGTTTTAAAATAAACAAAAGAACCACGAATACTAATAAAGCAAAAACTTACACAAAAATTATTGCTTTATTATAAAACAAAAAACCGAAATTACACTGTCACGGGTGGGAGACGTACGAATTTTTGTATGAAAAGAAGCTTTTAATGTGCTTCGTATTGAAGATTGTTTATAAGAAAATATAAGAAGCCAAGTAGAGGTTCAAATCACTCATTTTTTATCTTAGGATAGTACATTTTATATGGAAGAAAATGCCTAGCACCGGCAGCCAAAAAACTTATTAAAAATCAACGCAATTTCCTAGCGTCTTGAAATGTTCACTTGTATCAACTTAAATTTAATGGGCTATGAAACTGCATACCTAGTTTTAAAATTTTTGTGTGTAATTGTTAAAATTTGTTGAATTTCTATAATTTTTGTACGAAGTTTTCAAATGTGGATTTATGTGGTTCTGGTTATGTAATGTGCTAGACTTTTATAAAAAAAAACTACAAACATTAAATCAACAAATCATCAAAAAAACCAAAACTCGTCAAAATGTCACTCAACTTAATTAGCTGGCCACAAGGTTATATAGGTAATGGGTGAGTCCGCGCGTCTAACTCAACAAACAAATAAAGCTTATCAGCCCTGTAAACCTACCTCTGACAACTGTACCACCCGGAGCTGCCACGGGTGGGACATGGCCCAATGTTTAATTATTATTATCTAACTATGTGGAAATGATAATGCATCCGTGGTAAACATTTGCAATGAATTTCTAACATTATGTAACAAACACGTTAGACAACCTCAACTTCTGTAATAAAGCATAACTTTTTTTTTTTTGGCACGGGTGGGACAAGGCCAATACTGCTTAATAATAACTCATAATATAGATAAAGCGCTCACACAATTTAATATATGACAAAATTTTATTAAAGACAGATGAGTTCTACTATATATTTTTCTTACCAAACAATTATGAATCGCTAATTATTTGAGAGTACTTTCAACACAACCTATTTGAAACTCACTCAAAATATTTACTTAGAACTTGATTTCTAAACGCAAAAGTTTATAGAAATGCATTTACAGCTTTAATTTGTTATTTTTTGGTGAATTAAAGATTTTTACAAATGTCTTACCCACACGTTTTTTAGTTTTATAAAAAAAATTAATTTTGCACTAAGGTTCAATTTCTCATGGAACCTCCCTTATAATTTTTCTCGTAAAGGGTAAATCTCAAGTTTTGAAATTACCCAAAAATGCCTAAGCACTTTATTTTGAGTCGTGAATTATAAATATGTATGCTATTTTTCTAGATCAGGCCATTTTTCAAAGGTATATTAATTTGTATGAAAAAATTTCAAACTATAACAGAGAAAAATTTAAAAAAATAACAAATTTTTTGTTTGTATTAAAGCCGGTTCTTAAAAAAAATAAAAATCAAGCTAAAAACAAAGAAAATCCATGGCTAAATAACAAATATGTTAATGGTCAAATAAAATGGGTACTGATTTTTTTTGTGTGAAATTTTTTGTGTGGAAGTTTGAATTTTTCTTCATTCTTATATCTTGGAAAAATTAGCTCATCTAAAAAAAGGTATACAGATGCCTAATCTACGAACCAAAATTCAGTTTACGTGTCTCGGCTTTTTTTTTGTGACATTTTAGCGTGCCTGCAGTGTAATTGCGCTGAGCATCAGGCGCAGGCTTACCTGCTCGACAATTTTCAGTTATGCAAAGATTGAAGATTTTTTTTAAACTACATGAGTGTATGTTTTTGCGAAATATATCAACCTAATAAAAAATTTAAAATATTGGTTACGTACGTCATGCAGACTGCGCCCCTCCTGCGGATGGGCGGGAATGGAGGGTAAAAACCGTTGGGATTATTATTATTATTATTAGTAAGTTATTAAAAATTAATAATTTTTTGATGGAATGTTCAGTTCAACGATATCAGTTTGGATTTTTTGTTTTCGTTATTGCTTGTGAATTTTTAGGCGCGTGTTATGCGAATTGCGTGAATAACTAAAATATAGTTTGAGATGGAGCATGACAAGATCTGTATATACACTTGTGGTCAGCTGATTAAGTCAAGTGGCATTTTTACTAGTTTTGGCTATTGTTCTTTTTTTTTGTTTTAAGGATTAAGTATACTTTTTTTATACAAGTTTAGCACTTTACCTAACCAGCGCCACATAAATCAAAAATAAAACAATAAATCACAAAAATTATGAAAATTCAACAAACTGTAACATTTGCACGCAAAAATTTTAAACTTTTTATTAAGAATGCAGTTTTTAGCTCGTTAAAATTTTAGTAGGTTAAAGTGCAAATTTCAAGATGCTTGGAAATCAGGATGTTTTTTAATACTTCTTTTTTGCTGATCAGCGAATGTTTCTGCTTATATAACCAATATATATTGGGGAATTCGCTCTTCTGTGTATTCGTTGTATGTTGTATTTGTTATTGTAACTGCATGAGCGTGTGATTTGTTGTTGCTAGCGGTACATCAAATACACATGCAACAACAACCACACGCTCGTCCAGTTACACTTACGCAGGATTCAGCGAATACATAGAAGCGCGAATTCCACTATTATAAAAAGCAGCCAAATCGACCAATAAGTAAGTTAGATATGTATAGGACTTTTGTTTTTTTTCTCGGTAGACTTTTCGCTGGAATCACCCATATAGAGTAATAGTATAGTAAAAGGAGCTATAGAAATTGTAAACAGCTTTTATTTCATTTCTCCTCCAAATGGTTAAAAGTTCACTGCTGACAGTACAAAGAATACCTACAAAAATGAAGCCAGTTTCTCAGAAATTCCAAAAAATGGCAACATAAAATTGACAAATCAGACTCAAGACTCTTCGTTTTATACGTTTTTGATAGTCTAAACGCCGCCAACATTTCAAAAGCTTTTTCAAATTTAATTTTAAAGAAAAAAATATATAAAATATAATGGCGGAAGTATGGACACATTTTTCTCCCAAAAAAAAATTTTCAAAAATAATACACTGCCGGCAAAAAGTATTGGCACAGCAAATTTTTCACAATGTATGCCACAATTGTTTTTCTAATATTTTTCCGCCTTTTTTTTATAAAAATATGGTTCATTATACAACAAAAAAAATAAACATATTATACCTAAACTTTGTGCAAAACTCGCGAAAATTCAGAAAATTTTCAACATTTTAATCAGCTTTTTTAGAATTTTTTTGAGTACGCAGTTTTGCAGCCCAAGTTCGGAGTTAGTCAAAAATCGCATTGATTTTTGAGAATTTTTTTTTTTGTTGAAGGTGTTTGCATTTTTTCCATATAAAATATTTTCTAAAATTTTTTTTTGTATGGAATAGACTACGTGAAAAAATTGCCAAAAATCAACGGTAATTCCTAGCTACTTTGTTATAATAAAATTGATTGGGGTACAAATCTGCATACTCAAAAGAACTCTAAAAAATCTGATTAAAAAGTTGAAAGTTTGCATGAAAATTTGCTGAATTTTCATGAGTTTTGCATAAAGTTTTGGAATTATATTTTTATGTTTTTTGTTGCAGAATGAACCACATTTTTATAAAAAAATTGGCGGAAAAATATCAGAAAAAAAAATTTTGTATATATTGTGAAAAATTTGCTGTGCCAATACTTTTTGCCGGCAGTGTATATCAGTTATAGATTTCAAAAGTACTTTTTTCGCCGCCTTCAAAAAAAGAGGGGGTTCGTCGGAATATTTTAATTTTTTTATGTTACCGCATAACTTTAGACCAAGTAAACCGTGTTCGAAAATTCTTTTTTTTAACGGAAAGGTGGTAACTCAACGGTAGCCCCATACTAATTTGGTTTAGTTCCGAACATGGGATCATAAAGAAACTAACGGGACTTCTAAATTTTTGGATGAGCACTGAAATCGGTTTTTTTTTGTTTTTGCAGGAACCTTAATTGTTTGTTTTTTCTAAATATATTTTTGTTAATTTGTTATATAATTTTTAACTTAAATATGGTTATTCGGAAAATAGCTAAATAAAAGCACAACTCAAAATCGATTCCAATATTTCACTCACAGACAACGACTTTGACCACCCGTTCGTTTTTTAATAAAACTGTTTACCGTTACCATTTTACCGTTAGTTGAATAAAAAGTTTATTTTTGCAAGTACGATCATATGCGATTCTATTATTTCGATTGGTTGGTGCTGATGCATAGCCTGACAATTGCGCTTTAAGAGCTTTGTCTTCAGACAGAAATATGTAACGCTACATATGTAATTATTATTTTTTTTTTATAAAAGGACCTACATAGATATTTGGGGTATTCACAACGCGGTCGTAAGGGTCGTATTGCTGTAATGTCGTAAACACCCAAACACAACCAACTGTTTTTTAAAGTGTGATAATTTTCATGCCATGACTTTTATGGTATCTCCGAAATATATATTTCGGCCACTTTATGTTTACGACATACAACAATACGACACCGTTGTGAATACATCAACAGTATCTAAATATGGATTGATGGTAGAACTTTCAAATTTCAGCGAAATATGTAAAAGGTTTTGAACACTTTTACTTTCGCCTATTTTCAAGCTGGTAGAACTTTATTTAGAATTTTAAATCTACAAGTTAAAATATGCTTACCTTAGAAAACGTAAAATGCCTATTCCTTTAGCAGTGCCGTTCGATCTTATGACGTTTACATATTCAAACATAACCGTTAAAATTTAGTTTCTATTTCGGTTTGATGTGTAGCTTGGTTTGTGGAACTTTGTTCCCGAGTGAATTTCGTATTAGTACACTTAACTGTTTAAAAATTTATTATGTCATATTTATACGTCACACACTTGCAATTGTCAATTAGCGAATTGCAACGAAGAAGTAACACCAATAACAGCCATTTGACAACAACAGTAATGACACCAAACGACAGATCGCCCGATCGACCGGCATCAAGACAAGGCGGAGGCAGCGGTCACAACAGCGTTGAAGCAAAGGCACTTAACAGTGCATATAGCGCTAGCGTAGTACGGCGGCTCTGTGTAACGAATGCAACGACAACAACAGCAATAACCAAAACAATCGAAAAAAAAACGAAAAAAGGCAGTGACAGTTGTTCGTTTTGGCAGTGGCAGTGGCGGTGTCGGTGTCGGTGGCGGTGGCAGTAACGTAAGGAGCCGTCGGAGGTCGTACTCTTCCACTCTCACTCACGCGGCAATGTTTAAACAGCAACACACTCTGTCGTTGACCCCGTACGATGCGATGTGATGTGATGTGATGTATTGATATCGCATGCAATATTAGGTTTATTGCCCTTGGGGTATATGAAATTCGTACGAATCGAATTCATTCACTTTGCAAACGTGCATAGTATGTATGTATGTACATACATGCATAAATCGATGAGTGGGTATGCCCCGCATTTACCTACGTATATGCGTATATTCTTATAAGAACAAATAAATGGCACAAACACACGTTTTTATGAACATTTTTGGCTGTTTCTCGATTGCAAGTCGACGTTAAATTATCAAAGTATTTTTGTTTGAGTTATTCGCAATTGATTTATTATATTATTTTTGTATAAATTGTTGTCTAAATTTACTCAAAACTTATGCGTTTTCAGAGGCATACATACATATATACTACGTGTAGATACATACATATATTTTTGATTTTGCAAATATTCCGAATTGCTGGTTAATTTACGCGAAATTATTGTATTTGTAATTGTATTGTCTGCTTTAGATTAATGCTAAAATGAAAACAAATAAACACTTATTCAAATGTAATACAAATACATACATACATGCATATGCGCATATACACACATACACTTGTATTCATATATGAACATATGCATATACATATGTATGCATGTATGTGCATATGTAGATTATAAAAAGCTCGAGTAGAGGTAAATGGCAAATGCATTTCACGCTTCCTCTTGCAGTGGCCGTGGCATTCACACAAAACGCTGTGGCTAAGACGATAGTCGCGGCGGTGGCGGTGGCGGCGGCGGCGGCTCGTTCGAGGCACCGCTCAGGGACTCATTGATTGTTGTTACGCGAGCGTGCGAGCGGATGACTGCAGCTGCATCGACGTCGATGACCAACAAAAACAACGAAATTTGTATTCGTTTATTGTAAAGCGAAATCCATGTGTAGCGCGGTTGCGAATATTGTTGTTGTTGTTATTATTGGTGTAGTTGATACCGATTACGAATTGAAATTGTTGATGATTATGATGGCGATGCAGATGATGATGATGATTATGATGATGATGATGAAGTTGAAGTTGATCGTGCAGCCAACCAGCCGACTGACTGGTCGAATAAAGTCTTTCAGCGCAGCACTCACTTGCTTCAATTGGTTTTACAGCCGTTGCAGCGGGTGTTTTGCTGGCAGAGCGCATGCTGCTCGCTGCTGGTTTAGCAGACTGGCTGGATGGTGGGTGTCAGTGACACCTCCGTGTAAGCAACAATATTGCGAAAAGTTCAAAATTCGACGTTACGTGTTTATTTTTTTTTTCTTATTAAATGAGTCAAAAAATAAATACATAAGAAAATTGCGAAATATGTACAAAACGAAAAATGCGCCCAAAAATCGTACTGCATCTAGAATTCTTCGACGAAATCGAAGCTTTGTAGCAACTATTTTTAAAACTTAAAAATACATATTTTCAACGAGGAAATTATTTTTCATGTTTTTTACTTTCAACATTGAAATGTAAAAATTAAAATGCGTGGAAAAATGTAAAAGCTATGAAGACTTACTTTTATCATAAAATTACAGTCATCACTCGAATATCAGTACAATCTGCGATGATTCAAAAAAGTTGCATTTAGTCGATTCGTAGTAAATGAGAAACCCGTTTACACTTAAACACTTCTCAAATATTTTTTAATTCTTTTTATGCATTCACCTTTTTTAATTAAATATGCATTAAGTTTAAATATTGGCATATTTAAATTTTTGTGTTTACATACTTTTAATTTGAGTAAATATGCATCACAGGAAGGCACATCATATTTTTTTTTTGTTTTTGTAAAACTTTTTTTTTTTTTAATTCTGCAACATCACTGCGCTGCTCGCTCGTTCGCAAATGTAATAAAAAATATTCGAATGCGAGCAACTAAAAATTCGCGAGGCTATTCTATGCCGCAAGTAACGTCATTGTAGACGACGACGACGGCGACACCGACGACGAAGGGTCCAATAAATGGACGACGGTTTAGTGGTAGGTCGATAATGGCGTAAAATTTTATTTGTAATTGCGCGCGAGTCCCGAATAAAAGTTTTTGATTGCTTTAGAAAACGCGAAATCGAAATCGAAACTAAAAGCAGCGAACACGATGCCGAATCGAATAAGGAAGTTCACTGTGAATGTCACAGTACCAAGAAGAAAAAACAGACTAGCCGGAAAACTCGCAAATATCCGTACGAAAAACTTGCACACGCTGGACTAATCGATCTATGCTTTTTTTGCAACAACCGTCTTTTGTCGCAGTCACACGAAGACTAAAGTCTCGCAGAGACCTAGTAAACATTCACTGTGTGCGCGCTTAGCGAAACTCAGAAACAACTGTGCCAATAACATGCCAATGCAACGGAGCGGCAGCAGTCGCAACGATAACATCGTGAGCGCGTGTGGAGCGCATGGTGCTCTTCCAAATCATCAATGCTGCAGTTTGCACTTATGCATTTGCTCGGAAATTTTTATTTTGATGAATATTTAGCAGAATGCTCGCTGTTGCTCCCAGTGCGGCAATATAGTATTTTGCAGCGCGCTATGCTCTTCAGCCAAGCTAGTCGGAGCTGCAGTCGTTGTGGTCGTAGTGCGCGGACACACAATCAAGCTTCAAGTTCATCAACTGAACTTCAAAGCTTTTCTGCCTGCCTGACAGCCAGCCAACCAACCACGTCTATAGCGTTTTGCTGTTAATCGACGCACATCGTCATCGCCGCCACCTTCAGGTTCAAAAACATTGCCGCTCGATGGGTGTGTGTGTGTGTGTGTGTGCATGGGGCTGTTGTCGTCGTTGTTTAGTAGCTGTGCGCTGCATTGAAATATTTTTGCTCATTATCCGCTCACTTGCAATTCTCTGCTCTTTCATAAACAAAATAGAGCGTAAGCTAGAGGGCATTACGATGGCCGTCACCAATTCGGGGTTCCAGTGGGGTTTTTGCTACCAAATACTGATGAATATGTAAGAAGAATAGCCTTTTGCATTGACATATCGCGTATTACTTACCATATAGCTCATATAGTTACGGTGACCATCCGTCCTGTATTATACGGGACAGTCCCCTTTTTGACCCATTGTCCTGGTATTTTATTTATTTTATACGGGACGCCAAATGTTCTGTATTTTTTTTATGTTATGATCGTAATTTTCTCCATAAACAGTTATTATTTTTTAATCTGAATGCCTGTGATTCGATTCGAGGAATACATACAGTGACCAAAATAAAAATCAGGACTTGAAATTTTAGTAAGTTTTGGCTATTTTTCCATAGTTTATTTAATGTTTATTATTTATTTTATGAAAGTAAGGCTCTTTTCCTAACAAAAACCATATACAATGAGACCCGCTGAACAAGCAACATCATTTTGAATTTGGTCCGAAATGATAGATATATCCAACACTGTATGTATGCATAAATATGTATAATCAATGTCTTTAAAGAATTGAATTCTTGTAAAAATGACATATAATTGCTTTATCGATTTTTTTATAAAGTGTTTGTTTGTGTGTTTATATTTTTAGATAATGCTACGATCTTGGGGTAAACTACGTACACCTTATTAAATGTTCATGTTTTATTCAAGAAGTTATTTATGTAAGTTAACAAGAAGATTAACTAGATCAATATTTATGTTCGCTTAAGTATCGAGGTATTTAAGCGGGTTCTTTTAAGTACCCAACCCGTCTAAGTACCTCAAAAAGCTGACATTCTTCGTGAGATACTTAAGCGGGTTTTACTGTAATACCAAATTTCCAACTTTGAGCAAAAAGCTATAAAAATTAATTCTGCAATGTTTCAACAAAATTTCAAACTTTTCAAATTGGAATCTTTAGAAAAATATTTGGTTTGAAGTTTTGTAACTCATTAAAATTGAGTATAATAAGGTGCGGGTGGAAAGTGCTATTCATTTACTTCTGTTTCAAAAAAATGGTTGAACATAGGTACTAACTTTGTATAGAAAAAATGCGTAGCCCCGGCAACCAAACAAATTGCCAAAAATTGATGGTTAGATTGGTGGTAGAAAAATTTTCAAAATAATTTTTTTCCGTATTCGGCTCCCATAAATATGGTCACCGTACATATAGCACAGCATAAACGGGAAAAAAGTGCTTAAGAGCAGCTGTAAAATTTAGGTAAATCATATCGAAGCCTCTATTTGCTGTTAAGTTTAAGTGTTTAAGTTTGAGTTTCCGACATTTGAGTGCATCAACGGTCCTAGTATTTTTTTTTTAATAAATAGGATGTCAAAGGTAGATCTTTAAAATGGCAAAAATCTTTAAGAGACCCCTAAAACCCCCAGACCCCTTTTTAAAATTATGAAGACAACATAGAAGTGTGGTCGAAGAAAAATTTTAAGTTGATGAAATCTATGCAGAAATCCTCCAATGATATAATAAAAAAGGCAAAAACAAACAACAACAAAATTAAAAAAACACCAAAAACAAAAGAAGTTATTAAACAATAAGAAAACAATATCATAAACAAGACAACTAAATATTATATATAAATGTACATTAGGGTGGCCCAAATTTTTTTTCCTCCAGCCACCCCCAGATCTGAAGAATCAAAAATAAGGCGACACGTATTTTTTTATTCTGAAATTGATTAATATTTACCGGTGCCGCCGGGGCTTTGAAGTTTCCCATGTATTTTACGTGGGGAAGATAAATTTTTTCGTAAAATTGCTATAAAATCATTAAAAATAAATATTTTTTGATCGAATATCTAACTTAAAAATTCTACGAAGTGTGTTTTAATAACCGATAATCCTATCTGTTATATACAAAAATTAGTTATTTTATGTTTTCATAACTAAATCACGCACGAACAGCTCAAGGATGTGTTTATTTTTTTTTTGCATTCTACTCGATGTTTTCTGTAGGTTTTTGGTAAAAAATTTTGAGGTATAGCGTTGCCAGGTATTTGAAAATTTAAAATTATTTAAAGGTCAATATAATGTTTTAGTTTCTTCATCAAAACTAAAAGCGTTTGAAAACATTTAAAAATATTTTTGAACTGGGTTGCCACGTTTCAAAAAAATGGAACAGTGATTATTAATAATTTAAGCTTATTTAGTACCACAATATGGTTATCACACGAAAGGTTTACACATAAGCTTTGGACTAACATGTTTTTATATAGGGTTGCCACCCATCTGTTAAGATGAGGTAATTATGTAAGTTAAGTGAAATGATGCAATATGCATTCTTGTACATTCGATAGTTAGCGACGATATATCGCACTCATTTTAATTATTTAGACAGGTGCCAACTCTATGCAGGATATGTAGGGGTTAAAACTTCATTTTAACACCTTTTATTTAAAACTCATATTTTACTTAACCGCATGTACCTACATATATATATTATAGATAAATGGCAACCCTATCCAAAACTGTAAGGGAATTAAAGTATGTATTTTCAAAAACTTCGCTGGGAGTCCATTTGATACCATATTGTGGTATTCAGTAAGCTTGAATTTTTAATAACAGTTCTTGTATTTTTTAGAAAAGTGGCAACCCGTATAAAAAATATTTTAAATCTCTTCAAACACTTTTAGTTTTGATGAAGAAACATATTATTTTATTGAGTCTTTAAATAATTTTAAATTTTCAAATATCTGGCAACCCTATTTTTCAAATTTTTTTTACCACATACCCACAGAAATAATCGGATAGAATACAAAAAAATAAACACATTCAATTAGCTGTTCGTGCGTGCTGTGGTTATGAAAACATAAAATATTTTTGTATATGGCAGATAGGGTTATCGATTATTAAAACGCACTTAGTAAAAGTTTTAAATGAAAGAAGCAACATAGTGTTATTTTATTAAGACTTCTGAAGGGAAATAGTCGTGTTTGATTAAAAAAAATCAGAAAAGAAATCAAAAAAGTTGATTTTCCTTTGAATTTTTGTGTCACCCTAATAGATGTATATTAGGCTGCATCACCAAAAAAAGTTTCGGTTTTTCCGCTGGAATTACAAAATTATATTTGAAGACGTCCACTAAAATATTTCGGAAAAATATCAAGATTTACGTGAGCTGGACCGATTTCAAAATACCTCCAAAAATGGAGTTTTTATGAATAAAAATAGTTTCTTAAAGAACTTTGTGAAAAAAATCCCCTCAGATGACAAAACAGATTAAGCTTAAAAAAATTTGCATACAAATATTTAAAAATATTTTCAACGGAATCGTAATAATGAGATTTTTGGTGCTGTTTTTTAATTTTTGAACTTTTTTAAAGATTGATTTATGAAAACCTTGAATAACTTGGCCAAAACTATCCTGATTTATACTTATGCGGTCTCAGTAAAAAGGTATTTTCACACTCTTTTTATTTCCAATACATCTTAATTCAACTTAGAATGACGCTCGTTTATCCTTCCTCTTTCATCATTGGAATGAGTTTATTAGCAAATAAATAAAAAGGGTGCGAAAATATCTTTCCAATGATACCTCACAAGTCTAAATCGGAAGAGTTTATGTTGAGCTATTCAAGTTTTTCTTATACCAAAGAAAAGTTAAAAATCAGCATCAAAAATCTTATTAATTTTTTAAAAATATTTTTATGCAAATTTTTTAAGCTTAAACCGTTTTGTCATTTGAGCGGATTAAAAAAAAATCTTTAAGAAACTATTTTTATTCATAAAAAACTGAATTTTTGGAGGTATTTTCAAATCGGTCCAGCTCACGTAAATCTCAATATTTTTCCGAAATATTTTGGTGGACGTCTTAAAATATAATATATTTTATAATTCCAATGGAAAGCCAGTAGCGATTTTTTTTTGTATGGGGAGTAATGCAGTCTAATTTACATAAGTATACATAAATATATACAGTCATGTGAAAAATAATAGGTACACGACAATTTGACCAGTTTTGACTATTTTTCTTTGGTTTCTTTAATCTTTATTATTTTCTTTTTTTATAAAAATACAGCATAAAAACCATTCAAGTCTAAATTTCAAACGTTGTAGAAAAATAGTAAGTGCATATGCATTTTAATAGTCTATTAATTCTAGCTTAATAAAGTGCAAATTTCAAGTGGCTAAGAATTCGCCTTGATTTTTGATAATTTTTTTTTTTGGCTGACGGTGTCACGCATTTTCTTCCATACAAAGTATTTAAAATCGATTTTTTTTATTATCAAACACCTACACGAATTCTTAGCCACATGAAATTTGCACTTTCTTAATTTTATTATTTTTCTATTAAGCTTTATGATAAAAAAAGGCTCGATAATTGCGACAACCTCGGTTAACGCATCAGACCACCGATTTTAATCTGTCGCAATTTCCGAGGGGCACTGTAATTAAAAAATGGAACACAAATTTTTAAAACATATTAACTAAATAAAGGAAATAATTTTTACATTTTAAAACAAGTTAAAATTTGTTTTTAATTCAAAAATTATTTTTGTTTCAATGTCTTCTTAAATCATTTACCTATACATACATATGTGTATAGTTTTTTATAAGGTATTTTCTTTACCAATTTCATACAGGAAGAGGATCAGCTGCCTTAAAAAATTTAAAATATTAGCTTCAAAGTCCTCGTATTTAAGGTGGTTTATGAAATCAATAATAGGAATTGGGTTTTGTTTCAAATGTTTTACATAAACTATGTATGTATGTATGTAGTTATGTTCATCATACGCCCGCCCCGCATCGAAGCAGGCAACCTACTTTTTCAACTAATTCAGTGTGAAATCTCTTGACAAAAAAATTGCCGAAGCTCTCTTAAGAATTCGCCAAGAAGATACCTACAAACTTGCACAGAGTACTGGCACGTTGGGGTAAATGCTGAAAGGATTGGATTGCCCTTCAACAGGTTCTGTCGCAGTTGCGATGACCGACTTAAAGGAGACAGTCGAACACTTCCTGAGTAACTGTCCAGCCCTCGCAAGGATAAGGGTAAAGACACTCTGCAAACCATTCCTGCAGAATGTTTTAGAATGAAGCTGCCTCTCTCTGTATGACGTATTCAAATTCATTAAAGCCGCCAAATGGCTGTAGGTTGCACGATAACAATTATTTTTTATTTTTATCTAAATAATCTGCAAATAACAGTTATTTTTGATTTTTAAATTATATGTCTTAGATTTAGATTAGATTTAAAATTTGAGTCTCGGTGAAAAAAGAAATCGATTGATATTTATCACTTAGTTGTAGAACATTTCCTTCATAGTGAATTTTTCCATGACAGTTTTCATCAATAACTGTTATGTTCGGTCCCTGATTTTTTCCAAGCGTCCTGCCCTTGTCCCGCATTTCATTCGATATCTTAAAATATGTAAACGGCGGGTGCCCTTTACTTATCAACATATAAGCAGTGTCGATAACTGATTGATAACTACATACATGAGGATGAGGCTGAGTTTAAAGCTTCAAAAAGTAAATGCGTTGAAGAAAATGGGGACCAGCATGACAAGTATCAGTAACACTGCTCTACAAATTGTATACTAATCGCGTTTACCATATTTTTTCAAGCATAGTTTGGTTCGATGAACACGTAAACAGCACATAATTTTCTTTTCAAAGACATTTCGAGATTTTTTCGAGAAACGTGATTTTGTACTTTTCGGACCTATTCGTCAATACCTCATGAAAAGATCTCCCAATCAACGTAAGCGATCTACAGTTCGAAAGGTATTGAAGTGCCTCTTACAAAAATATATAACTTGTGGCTTCGGCAATAAAAAATCATTAAATCGATGGATTTTTAGCCGCTTAAAACTTGCACTGGTTTTACAACATTTACATAACCGATGTACCTGCATACCCAGAATTTTTCTAAAAATTCACTCTAAAAAGTACAAAACTTACAGACAATTTTTTTGAATTTTTCTAAATTCTATTTTAAGTTTGACTTGTGTGGTTTTGATTAAAGAATGAAACATATTTTTATTTAAAACTAACAAAAAAAAATTTTACTTGAAAAACAGCAAAAATTTAACAAAAATCACCATGCACTCACTTTTAATAACCAGTGTATATTTTCTTGTTATTTCTATACTACGTAAATTTACATATGTATGTATGTATGAAGGTACATATATATATTTTTTTTAATTGTCCTGCATTTTCAATTCATATTTATGGTCACCGTAGGTATGCTACAATTATTAAAAATTGGTGCATTAGCATTAGTTTCGATAAAAGTTTCCTTCAAGCCATATACATACATACATATGTAGCATGAACCAAAAATACAAGATCACACCAGCAAACCAGTAGCCCGTTATAATCGCATTTAGGAAAAAAGTTGAGCGATTTTGACATTAGCCGTTTGTTTACATTTGTTCGTTTGGTAGTGGATTTTTACTGGAATTTTCTTCATATTCGCTTGTGACAACGTGTGTACACATAAGGTAAAGAATAATTTAACACAACGACATATATATAAATAAACAAAAATACCAAAAAATTATATATCAAACACATAATGCAACCAAATATAGTATAATTTCTATAAAAAAGAATCGAATTAAATAGTACGAAATTTAAAAGAAGGATATTTGTGCAACATAGTGTAAGAGTACCATATTTTTTTATTCAAGTTCAAAAAGTTATAACTTAGCCTTAGGACAGCCTTAGAGTGTAAGGAATGGATGTGCCACATTGAGCCTATGCTGTTCGTTTGTCGCTTCGCTACGGCATTACACTCCACAAACAGGTGAGATGGTATCTCCTCAGCTGAATCGCAGAAACGACACAGATCGGTCGACCAGATTCCCAGCTTGTGCAGATGGCCTCCTTATCTGCATGGTCCAGTGAGGTTGCCTGTAATTATTCCAAGTTTATGTTTGGGGAGGTTTATTAAACGTTTATATCTTTTATGATTATACCCTCCCAATAAGCTTTTAGCCTGGCGAAGTTCTATTGTACTATGCCAGTGCTGTTCCCTCCTATCTAGTGGTCCTTTCATAAGCTCCTCTCTGATAGTATTTGGGCCTATTGCCAGGAAAGACTCGGGACCTATTGGGGACGAAGTCGCCGCTGTTCTGGCTAAACCGTCTGCTATCTCGTTCCCTCGTATAGTTTTGTGGCAAGGAATCCACAGTAGTTGGATTTTGTTGAATCCCGCAAGGGTATTGAGGATGTTGACGCACTCAAGGACTAAAGCCGATTTTATCTCGAAGAATTAAGTGCCGCCTGACTATCGCTAAGGATTAGGATTCTCTCGTTGCTGTAACCTCTAAGTAAATCGGTCTCTGCGCACCTATTGATGACATATACAGTATCGGTCATATCTATAGCACGCCATTTCCAAGTGATATTGTGTGCCCCTTATGTTTATTTATTTATTTTTAAGAATTTTCAATTAAAATTTAGTTCATTCTCAGACAAACCCCATATATACCCAAGTTCAACAATTTGTAGAAAACTACAAAAAAGTGTAACAAATTTTCACCTAAATTTGAAACTTTTTTCCCGGAAGTCTTAGAATTTTTTTGAGTACACAGTTTTTTAGCCCCTGAAATTTTAGTCTGATAATGTGCAAATTTCAAGTGGCTACGAATTACCGTTAATTTTTTTAGAATTTTTTTTGTCGCATTGGCTTCCATATAATGAATAAACTCAATTTATTTGTATATGGAAGAAATCCGCAACACCTTTGGCGAAAAAAATTCTAAAAAATCAACGGTAACTTTTAGCCACTTGAAACTTGCACATTAGCAGACTAAAATTGATTGGGCTATAAAACTGTGTATTCAGAAAAATTCAAACACTTCCGAGAAAAAAGTTTGAAATTTGTTGCGCTTTTTTGTAGTTTTGTACAAATTTTTAAACTTGGGTTTATATGGGTTTTGTTAGAGAAAGAACTGCATTTTAATTGAAAATTCTTAAAAATAAATAAATAAACATAAGTGGCACACAATATCACTTTGAAATGGCGTGCTATAGATATGACCGATACTGTACCTCGGCTTGGTAGATATTTGGGTATATGCCCATTGGTACGGGTAGCCTCATCCTGGGACCATAAATACCTGCCCCAATATCTTCTGGTGTCTTGGAGCCGTCTGTGTACTACTGCTGGCCTATATATATCCCGCGATGCAGGAGTCGCTCCAGGTCGCCTTGGTGCAAAGTTCTATCTTAAATTTCCTGTCGGAAACAATTACCTTACTTATACCCTATTGTTGCCTAGTTTTTATGGTTTTTCTCGCTAGGGCTCTGTGAAGTTTCGCAGCTGCAGGTGTAGATGAAATGCCCTCACAAAACTTCCTAAAGCTGCCTCTTTTTGTCTTTGTGATTTCCTTACTATGTTCTGTCAGACTACCCTAATACTCATCCCAGTGTCATGTGCGTTTGGCTCTATTAAATAACCTGCGTAGCCTCTTTCTAAGTTCAGACAGTTCCCGAGACCACCACACAGTTTTCTTTCCAGGCCTTGGCTTGATCTCGGGACATGGAGTTGAAGGGTTCTGTTACAATGCCATTAAGCCTATTGACTCTAAGCTCAGATTCCAGTAGGTAACAAATGTTGGTTTGTGGCCAACATTGTGGATACTAAGGTCCGTGCTTATTATATAAAGTAGAGACTCACCACTGCGATTTGTTGTTGTTTTTATTGACTTTCAGCGTCCCCTGTACCTCTACAAGATCTTGTGTTAAGAACTCTGTAATGCAAAGATAGTCAATGTCATTTGTAAGCACTACACACGCTCTGGGCCTCTCAGTCGAGAGGTCACATATTACCTGGCCTTTGTAGCTCCACGGTTCTTGTATCAGTAGGATGCCCAGGTCTTCCGTGGCAAACCTGCTGGCAGCAGAAGGAGCCACCGCATGATGCAGGTTGACCTGGGCTACTGCCAAGCACCGTTTTTCATCTCTTAGGCTCGTCTAAGTCAGAGGGCCTTAGATCGCTCTCAATCCGCTTAGCGAGCTCTAGTCGCCTTATGTCTAGCCCTTCTAACAGGTCCTGCGTGGAGGGGACGTTCTCCGCTGTACTTGTACTCTCTGTTGGAGGTATGGTTGCAGTAGCTGGTGACTGTATAGGTAATTGCGGCTGTGGATATTGCTGTTGCTGTGTGGGTGGTGGCTATTTCGCAGGCTGGGTGGGCATCGGTGGCGGGTGCGGAGTTTAGAAAGGTACGGCCGTATCAGGGGCAGGGGCTGCGTCAGCCTGGGTTTCCTGGGACTCTTCCACCTTGTTACCAGTTGACTTCGGTCGCCATGGCCTGACGGTGACGAAGCTATATCTATAGTTAATATTGAAGCCTACACTTTTGATGCTGCAATACGACTCCTCGTCTATGCCCAGGTGTAGTCTTAGGCCAGTGTTCTCAATGCTGCACGAGATCACTCTCCACGCGGAGGTGTTCAAGCCCTCATTCTGCGCTTTGAGCAGTCCCAGAGCGTATTCAGCCGATTTGTCTGCGCTTCTTGGTAGGAACACCGTAACGTTATGCAACGGAAGGATTTCATCTCCCCTCTTGGTACACAATGCGGGTCCCTTCCAACCCTCAAGCTTAGGTGTAACCTGCGCAAGCCATGCCGCCGTCCTCTCATCCTTGCAATCAACAAGTAGTAAGCCGAATCTAAAGTAGACACCACAGAACACCAATGGGTGAGACCAACCGTTGGAGACCGCATCCATAATGGCGTCCTGAAGACCGGTAAGCTCATCCGAGCTAAGTGCTACAGCAGGGAAGTCTCTCGGCAGCACCGCTAGCCGAATGCCCTGGAGGGGCACCCCCTGCGTCTGCCCTTGGTCAGATTGCCCACCCTGACTCCTGGGCCATGATGCAGGAGGTGGTGCGTGCTCCCGCTGCCGCTTGTGGGTAGGGTGCTCTGGTGATGTGATTTGCCCGCTCTTCCGCTTTGAAGCAGGTGCGGGTTTATGGTGGCTATAGTTTTTCCCACTTCTCTGCTTGCTAGCAGGCGCGGGCTCTTTGGTATCGTTTGTTTGCTCCTCTGCGGATGCAGCTCTCCCTCTTTTGGCTCTGTCCTCCTCCTTCACCCTTTCGCCGGCGAGAGTTCGGGCTACATCTGGCGTCTTGCCTTGCTCAAGATATCGAAGGTACCATTTGGCTCCCGAACTAGCCAAGCCAGTTCGATTCTGGTCATCTAATGCGCCTCGATGACCGGATGAAGGCAATGGGGAAGGTTTCGCCCTCCTGTGCTTCCTGCGTTCTGTCTGCGACTCTGCTTCGCATGAAGCCGATGACCCTGAGCGAATCGGTGACCTTCGACGCCTGCTCGTGGACCTCGAGCGATGCCTGGCCGGGGAACCCGAGTGATGCCTGCTAGCCGAGCGACGCCCACTGATCGATTGGGTCCTGCTGCTGGAGCGGTGCCTGTTCTCGGAGCTGCGCTGACTGCAAGAATGCTCACTCCCATGGTGCCTGAAATTAGATTCTTCATTAGATTATTTAGTGATTTACCATAGTTGTTGCTTCCGCTAGAGGCGGTAACATGCCTGTCAGATTTAGGGAGGGCCTTTTCGTGGTAAAACCCCTCACTGGTGGATGGCTCATCATCGTCCGTGCTCGCGTGCTCGATGAACAGGGCTGCTTCAGTGTCAGAAGGACACTCCATGAAGCTGCCACTTCTCTTAGTACTCTTCGGGTAGCTGCCTCGCTGTGTTTTGCTACCTGCTGGCGCTGTTGTTACCGTTACTGTTGCTCTTGTTTCTGAAGTTCCAGTTGTTGTTTTTTGTTGTTTTTTTGTGATTGTTATTAGTTGGTTGTTGCTCATCTTGTTCGTACGACCGCCTGATCGTCGGGGCGAACTCAGCGGTCTATGCGTATAAGGGGGATCTCGAACGTCCGCCGCGGCAGCGCCCCATGTCGCGGTAAGGCCACCGTTACTCCTCGAGGCGGCCCGGTGTCGAGAAGGCGCCGTTCTAATACAACCGGATTATTCCCTCCTGGCTGCAAACCGTCCAATAGGCACGGTGTCGCGTAACACCCTGGATTAGGAGGTGGCAGTTCTTGGTCGCTGTTCTCCAGCGGTTCTAAGCTGGAAGGGGGTAGCGCAGGAACTACAAGAGTGACTGCGTTACCCCAGTCCAGAGAATAGCCGATTGGCGATTCAGCTAAGCCCCCGCACCAACGGCAAGGTGCCTGCCCTAGCGAGGGCACGATTATCGTCACATATTTAATTTGGCCGATGTGCACCGAAAAAGATTGGCACAATATGCGATGATGATGGGACCATTTAAAAAGTAGTTGTAGTAAACTCTTCTATCATCTGAGGTAACTTTTTGAAACCGATTTTTTATGGAGACTAATGCGCCCTAATGTGCACTCCTGACTTGATGTCTCTATGCAAGGACTACAAGCATTCCGCACATTGTATTGTTTAAAGGTTTACATGAAACAAAGAAAAAAAACCAAATCGATTTCCGCAGTCAATAACACTCAACCCATTAAAGGGCATGTTTTGGCTTTCTTGTCCGTGTCTAGCTCACGCAATTCGTAATATTGGTCATTTTAAGCAACTATCTGATTTTCAGGGCAACCATCACCCCTAACAGAGCTTCAAAGAGCAGGGAATGTGTTTTTTTTTTGCCTTGCAAGAGTGTGGCATTTTAAGAAACGAACACAAAATTTTCTCACCTTTGTCTTTATATTAAAACCGAACACGAAAAGAGAAAGGAAAAATCTAAAGGCGACACTTTTTGGTAGAAAAAAATCACCATTAGTGTTTACTTTTTACTTTAATAGCTCAGAGGCGCTTCCGAAGAAATAAACGGTAAGTAATGGGTTGAGTTCAGAAATATATCAAGCCAAATCATCAGACGCTTTTATTTCTAAACTATAATTGATGGAAATGTCCAACATGCGCAACCACGGTTAAATGTCTAATTGGAACGTATCTGCATAAATATGATGATTTCTGAACGCGCCCATGCCTTTACACCCTTATGGCTCTGAGGGGCCAATGAATGCGACATACTAATCCATACAATCCAAGCGCATTGTACAATTGAATATACATACATTTTGCGCTGGATGAGTGTTGAACATTATTTACTATGTTCTTTTGATAAGCAGATTACGGTTATTATCGTCAGTTTAGCCATAAATTGCTGCCGTTAAAAGATATTAACAAATTAATTGTTTATTTCCTAAATTAACTTGAGTCCCTCGGCCTATTTATTCAAAAGTTTGTGTAGAGGGATGGGACTGAATTTTATTGATAGTTTAGTAAATATTAATGTTTGAAAATGCAATAAAAAATTAGTAAATGGATTGAAACTCTCACTTCTCTGACAAATCTAGCTTCTAAACAACATTCTCTACACATTTTGTATCATTTTAGTCTACGTTTTTTCATTTAGCTTAAATATTTCCAATCATAAAGCCCTAAAACTGCATATTTCTGCCTTTTTCGACTTTCATGGCCTGTAAGTACATACATTTTTGAGTCTGGACAATCAACTTCAGTCATTTTTTAAAGCCCTTATATATATGCCAAGAAAAAAATTTGTGTATCTCGAACAATTCAATAGTTCTAACATTTTTAATGAATACAAATTTTTTTACATGTTATTTACATGAAAAATTTAAAATGTCCACCGACACCTAAAAAAAAAAATAAAAATTGTTCAAATGGGAGAACTTTTTTCTGACTAAATAGGTCTTTTTAAAGCCGTAAATTCGTTAGGTTAGTTATTTTGGATCAGCCTAATATGTATGTATGCATTCACAAGCACACACAGTGGCAACACTAGCACAACGAATGAAAGTTTTTCATTAGATTTGACGAAAAAAATTTTAAAATATAATTGCCTTATGAAGTGCATTAGGGCAGAAAACGAGAACCGATAACTAATACTATTTCCTAAAAACCTAAAAAGGTAGGTTCCACAAGTAAAAAAAATTAAATTCGAGTTTTTGTTCTTCTAAAGACAATGTTTATTACATTGCATATACATATGTATGTATCTCGGAATTTTTAATTACACTGTAAACTACAGTATATTGACAAAATATTTTCAAATCTTAAATACATTACTTACGCAATTTAGCTACAATATTATTTTTGTCTTGGGGTGGTGGATTTGACGAGTTGTTAAGCAAAGCTGTGAGTGTTGCATGCGATGAGCTTAGTGTACTTGGCTTTGTAAGTGGAGTTGCGTCGCTGGAGCTGGTGGCAATATTGCAACTTCCTGCAGCAGCAGCAGCAGCATTATTAGTATTTACTTTATTTAGTGGTGTCACAACTGCGTCTGCTGAAGATACTGTGGTAATATTGGCGATTGGTTTGGTCGTTTTAACACTACCACCGGTATTACTATTTGTACGGTTATTCTGTGCTGCAATCCCCTGGAGCAGTGCATTGCGTAAGTGACTATTACCCTGGGCACCAGGACCAACGGAAAAAGAGTTTGTAATTAATCCACGGCTCTTTATGTTCAAATCGACAAAGAATAACTTCATCTTTTGGATCATAAATTCTGGCACAGTAAATGTGTTCATAACATTAAGATCTATATTCGGCTTGTTCCGATATGTTTCGTGTGTTTGCTTCAATCGACAGACTTCTTCATGTATCAGAAAGAGAAAACGAGAATTGCGATTTTGTGCAGCTATAACATTTTGTGAACTTAGCCAATCTCGATCTTCATTGTCAGGTAAATAGCGGATTAGTTCAGGATGTTTGCTAGCTAAGCGCTCTTTTCCATCTGTGCCAAATCCAAAAGCTTGATTAGCCTGCACATCTAAAACAAATTTGGTTGTGGTCGAAATATGGGCTGTGTTCCAAAAAATTTGCCTACGACCAGAAGTGGTCGAAGCCGGTAGAGTACCCGATTTCTGTTGTTGATTTTGCTGAGGCAAGGATTGAGATTGTTGCAAGAAGGTTGGCGTTGAACTCAGATTAGCTTTTGCATTTCCAGTACAAACTACAGTGCTAGACACATTAATTGGAGTAACGGGCTGCACTTGCTGCTGAGTTGAGACGGTTAACAGTTTTTTGGCGGGCAACTCATTGAAATCGGCAGGTTTAGGTGGTGGACGTCTGACAGCAAAACGTAGACTAGTTGTCTCACTGGTGGTATACTGTGGTATTGTATTGGGGGCAGTAATGGATACGCATGCTAATGGTTGCTTTATAGAGCGATAGGGATTGTATTGTGCCTTTGCGTTCTCTAACAGTGCACACGACATCTTTTGCAACTAAAAAATTTATTTACAACCAATTTATTAGACAAATTTGTACATATGTATGTACAAAGGAAAATTACTCACAATTTCCTCAGATACAACGTTTTGACCCAAATTCTCTTTAATGTTTTGAAATGCTGGTTTGAAATAGGTCTGAAAAAATTTAAATATTAATTCATGTTAGGAAATCAAATTTATTACTTTTAAATTAATTATTTCCGCTTACTTCCATGTACTGCTTTATAATGACATCGATTTCATGGTCAAAGGATTGTTGAATACTAATACGTAGCAACTCAAGCGAACGCATGGCCGATTCTGCAGTGGCCCCTGTACCACTTACTTGTACAGGACAACTTAAACGCTGACGTAAACGCTGGAGCATCGTCTCGGCCATGTGAGGTGTAGTAACATATTTCTTCAATTGATTTAAACTTAATATTCGTGCAAAAATTTTTATAGTTAATATATTATCCGTACCATGGTATCGACAGGTGCAGTGGATGTGTTCGTAGAAATGGCACTGTTTATTACTGGGAATGTAGGGTTTGGCGGCTGTTGTACCGATGTTTGGGCTGATTGTACTTCCAATTTCATTACTGGCGGACTAGCAACGCTAGTAACCATTGAATGTGTTGTTTGATTGGAGCAATTGGAGTCGTCCGAAGATGACTGCAAGCCAGTTGGAGACCTATTTGCTTCTGTAGAAGATGCAGAAGTGGAGCCTGCATCGCTTAGAATTTTCCAGCTGCGTTGGATTACCATTTTCTTTTGAATTTATTCCTTGTAATGTATTGTGTTCTTAATTTCAAGTATGTTACAATACACTATTTTCTTCGTTGACACAAGTTTTCTTAACTGTTTACTGATGTGAAATGGCTGCAGCACTGACCAGGCACGCGAAATAATAAAGTTGTGTATCGATATTCTACTCAACCTCCTGTACTGCTTACTGCTATCGTATTTGCTCTGTAGACCCGTTGAAGTGGCCATTGCGCAGATGCAAACAAACCGCTTTCTACCCCTAAAACATAAGTTCTCATTTAGTAGCATTTACGAAGCAACAAGAGCAACTATAGCTGCTTTCCTAGTCACCACCATTAACATCACAGGTCGAAAATTGGTCATCAGGCTCATTAATTTCTAATCTTCGTTCAGCTTCTAACAAAGCAAGTAGTGATCCATTTTCAGTCTTGTCAAATTTTGCATACTCGTCTTCATCACAATTGACCGTTTCCGTTGTGTCCATTTCTGCTGAATTGGAGTGTTTTCGGAAGCGTCTTTGTTTTTTGCAAGCTAACTTAGCATCAAACTCTTCCATATATACCAGTGGTTCAGTATAGTCGCTGGGCTTTTGATAACTTTCATTAACAGGATATCCTAATACGTCAGGAACCATGAACACAAAAAGCCACCCTACTAATGGTGTGGACCCACAGGTATAACTTGATTCTTTGTGGTAAAACAACAATCCATCAAGCTCTGGTACATTGTTAGGAAAAAATGGGAAGCGTAGCAGAGCTTCGGTTACATTTTCAATATTATCCATATCTAATCGTTCCAACAATATCAAAGGTTTTTCATTGTTTATGCCACGCTCGGCCAGGTCATGGCACTCATCAAACTTTGAACGTAACCAGAAAAAACGAAATTGCGCCTCACAATGAATAAGTTCTTGATTCCCATAAATTAAGGCGTCCAACACATAAAACGTATCTTGATCAGAAGAATAAACACAGTCGAGTAACGTGCTTATTTTACTTCCACGTTGTCCATTGTCACCGGGTAAACAAGTGTGAAAAGTCATCCGCTTACGTCCTGCTTTGGAATACATATCAGTACGTCCACTAGTAGCCATCAACAAACAACGCTGACCCTTTGGGCATGGTACCATGGCCCAATCATCCAAGCTCACGGGCCTGTCGCGGAGCCATTCAGATAGTTGTAGCGTATAGTCAGAACCATAAGCATCTTTTAAAGCCCTTGAAGTCCCTAATTTACCACCATGTGCGCACAATTTAGTTTTGTGCCGGTTATCACTCAAATCCGCATCGCGTTGTAAATCCTGCAGTAACAAACGTTTGCGTTTTTGCTCCTCTAATAGTTTTTTACGCCTCTCTTCTTGCAATTGCAATCTACCTTTGCCGCTTTGTTTATATAAATCGCGAAACATTGTGAACAAATTCTCAATTTAAAAATTATAAGTACATAATTAAAATAAAAACAATTTGCGGCTCCAAATACTTTTCATAAAAAAACCTTCTTGCAAATTAGAGCTGTGAAACTATCGATACTAGCGAATGGTTATATTTTTATGCACTATCGAATGGTTGTTGGCTACTATCGATAGTCTATAGGAGTGTTCGCTATGCAAAAAATTTGTACAAGTTGGTACCAACTGTTACCAAATCGTTCGTTTAGCCAAAAACCGAGTAAAACTTGCAAGGAGAGAGCACAATTTTGACATTTCATTTGGGGGGGAAGTTGCAAATTCGTGCTGGTGAAAATTTTTGCCAGTAAGAATTTGCAAGCAGGATTGTGGCACACGGTTGCATTTTTGTCAACATTAATTTGAATCAACAATTTCGTTAAATTTAAAAATGAACAATCTTGTTGCGATTGACTAATGAAAGAAGTATGAAATATTTGTTTATTCAATTAATTTAATTAATTCCAAACGTTTGAAAGGTACCCGGCTGAAAAAGTTGTATTCGTAATCGGAACGCACTCGACACCGCTGTCGATATAGGAAATTCGACAGTGAGTTCCACAAAGAAATTGAAGCGTATGTTGAAGAAAGTCAGAATAAGAAGAAATATACGTATAGGTCAATTCCACCTGAAATATTTAAAAAAATTATTATGCTCGAAATGCAACCGTGGACGCCAGCTGGCAGTGAAGCTTGCAAACGTTTGCTAATTCCTGTTCGCGCAAAACTTAGTAAGTTTCTCTCTTTGAGAGAGTAAGGTATCTTATTCTCTGAATTTGGTTACTGGCTAATTCTTACTGGCAGTTGCATAGCGAACACTCCTTATATTTGAGGAAATATATACATATATATATATATATATTAGCTGCGTTCCAGCAGCAGTATGAATAGCAGGAATTTACAGGATATTACAGGAAGCTGTTCCCGCATGACCCCTTACATAAGGTTTATTAATGGCGAAAACAGCTGTTCCTGTAAATCCTGCAAAATCTGCTATTCGTACTGCTGCTGGAATGCAACTATTTTTATATAACATGGAAACATTAATTTGCTTACACATCACTATTTTTTTTATCTATCACCGGGTTTTACACGGTTCAAGTAATTAGTTCAATTCAGCTTGCTAGTGGAAGAGAGAGGTTGAGAAGAAAAGGGAAGTGTACAAAGGCGTCTCTACCGTCAAGTGGTTTCAAGTTTCTTGCTTTGCTTTTAACATTTTCGCAAATAGAAAACACAAAAGAGAATGAACCAGAAGTTCTTTAAAGTACTTGAATCATTTAAATCGGGTGTAATTAAATTTGAAAAACAAAACTAGTTTGAATATCTTTTTGGAACCATACTATGGTGTTAGTGGTTCTGCGTCGATGAAACAAACTATTGATATAAGCCAGGGTTAGTCAAATTTTGGAAGTTCTTATATGGAAGAGAAAAGAACAAAGTTACTGAAAATTGAATATCTTTTTGGAACCATACTATGGTGTTAGTGGTTCTGCGTCGATGAAACAAACTATTGATATATGCCAGGGTTAGTCAAATTTTGGAAGTTCTTATATCGAAGATAAAAGAACAAAGTTACTGAAAATCGCTATATAACAATAAGCTAATTCTTCAGGAACTAAACAAAACTAAAAAGTTTATATAAATAGCTTCGTCAATGCATTTTAAAATTATCCGATACTATCGATAGTTTCATTGCAAACTATCGAAAACTTCTATGGATAGTTTCAAGAACGAAAGACACAAGATCACGCGGGACGGAAAGAACGAAAAAAGTTATTTTCTAGCTGCCGAAATCTCGACGCCATCTTTGCTGTAAGAAGTAAACAACGAAGAGAACGGAGAAAACCGCGAAATTGTTGAACGCATGAAAAATCATTTTTATTATGCAAATTCTTCTAAAAATCATGCCGTTGTGTTAAATTATTCTTTATCTTATGTGTACACACGTTGTCACAAGCGAAAATGAAGAAAATTGCAGTAAAAAGCCACCACCAAATTGTAAACAACGAAGAAATGTAAATAAACGGCTAATGTCAAATCGTTCAACTTTTTTCCTTAATGCGATTCTAAAGGCTCTGTTATGCATACTTGGCATTGCATGCACTGCTATACCATTTTTACGTAGAAATCAAAAACCAACAGACTTTTACGTATGTAATGCTGTGCGTTGGGTAACCGCTTACACGCGAAGCTCATTTAACAGATTCCTTATGTGACAACTCTCAAGCAATGCCAAGTATGCATAACGGAGCCTTAACGGGCTACTCTCCTGCCCGCGTGATCTTGTCTTTTTGGTTCATGGGATAGTTTTACAGTTCTATTGCAAATGACATGGTTCATGATCATGAACCAAAAATACAAGATCACCTAATCAAAGAAGCAAGAAAAAAGTATATTTCTGAGTGGTTTTGACATCTGCCCAAGAATGAAAACAAACAAAGAAAACGAAAAAGGCGCGGTGATTGAGTGCGATTAAATTGGTATTTATTGGCTGCGTTTCTTTATACATTCCGGATAATCCCATTTCACAGCCGGAATAAACAGAATGCTTTTGAAATATACGTTAACATATCATCAGGAACGTTCTAAAGAATAAGTAAACAAAAAAGTTTATTCCAAACGTTCAGAATGAATAAAGAAATTCAGCTATTATAAAATATACAAAGTGAAACTTGGTGACAATTAGCAAAAAAAGTTCATAAAATATGGTTTTCATGATTGAAAGTGTTTTACAATCGCATATCATTACCACGGGTCGATTTTTCAATGCCAACGTTCTGGCCACAAACGAGCACTCACTTTTCACGCAAATTTACGCCTTTTGGCAAACCAAACATACGCACAAACTTGTTCCGATCACACAGCACTTTATTTTATATCATAAATATGTAATAAACCAAAATTTATAATTAAAATCGCTGCAGAAAACACATTCAATCGCTAAAAAATCACTACGAAGAGGTAGAAGACGGTGTAAACAAAACCGAAAAACGTCAAAAACGCTACGAAAACTTTTTTCTGAAAATCGATTACAAATACAACGATGGCTGATTAGGTGATCTGTAGTCGTTGGTTCATGGTTCATGATAGCCCCACATGGGTGTCGATAATTTAGCAGACAGAAAATACTATCGACTAATCGCTAAGGATAGAGCTCCATACCAAGCTTTTGGGACTTGCTAATAGCGCATGATCCAACTACACAAGATCTGACAAGATGAAGCAATAGAAAATAATAATTTTCTGGCTGACGTTTGTAATTTCGCGCCATGCTATTTTCTTCAAAAAGTAAACAAAAAAACATGAAGACGAAACATAAAGAAAAAAATGCAAGCAATTTTGCAGTACATGTTTGTGCTAATCAATTTACTATTTTGTACGTGTTTTTGCAACCAATCACCGCGCACTTCATTTTAATTACATTTGCACAAAAAATTTATTGAAAATCGCTTAAAAATCGCTGAAATAAACCACCGATTCAGCAAAACAGAAATAACAACTTCCAAATTACGAACGTCACACACTTTTTTATGAATTGCTATTACAAATGGTTGCTTCTCAAACGGTCAGATCTGTTCTAATTGGTTCATGCTAGGGCACGGTGCACATTAGGGCGATACGATATGCGATGCGATATGCGATACGATGCGCGATACGATACGCGATGCGGTATGAAATGCGCGCAGTGCACATTAGAGCGATGCGATACACGATGCGACATGCGATGCGACACGCGATACCATTTTGTGATAGCCACACAAACATTTGTGCCCTTATAAGCTTGTAAATGAGTTGCTTCTTAACCGAGTTTAGACCTTTCGAATGATGAGTCTATGTTTATATCTGTAAACTTTTAAAAAATTTAAGAGAAAAGTATGTTTAATATCGAGTAAAACTGATGTTTATTTTTACAAAGTCGGCTAAAA
The DNA here is from genome assembly GCF_013731165.1 of Rhagoletis pomonella. Lineage (NCBI taxonomy): Eukaryota > Metazoa > Arthropoda > Insecta > Diptera > Tephritidae > Rhagoletis > Rhagoletis pomonella. Next base: position 30,464,224 of record NW_023458564.1, read on the forward strand.
ATCAAATGAGATATTCAAATTTTCATGATAAATTATTTCAGAATATTGCGTTCACTACAAGGAGAAATCGGTGAAAGCTGAATTAAAAAAGGTTAAGCAAAAATTTTTGCATTATATAGCCAAAAATATTATTTTTCCCATGAAAAGTCGAATAACTTATTCAGATTTCACCCGATTTTTGTAAGTAAAAATATATAAATATATATATATATCAAATGTTAATATTGCATCAGTGCAGGAGTAGTATAGATGCTTATGCACACAATTTGTACTTTCTCTCTTTAATTTAAAAACTCCTTAAATATAATAAAATAACACTCAAGAAAAAAACATATAAAAATATAACGAATAATCAAAAATAATAACCTACATACATCATTTTTTTAGTATCTGTTATTATATCTGATTTCTTCTTTTAATGGTAAATGAGATAATTATTTCTTAATTGTTTCTAATTACACTGATTATTAATAAACAAAATAGTTAATCATTAACATTTAAACAACCACCAAATCTTTTTTGCTATTCAAAATCAAAAATAAATAGGTTTAAAATTATTGGATTCTTTAAATTTCTTTTTAAAGATGTGAAAACAAAGGCAAATAAACCAGCACAAAAAATATTATTTTGTGCATTCACCTATGTCCTTGACCTCATACGCTATATTTCTCCATGCCAAACTAGTCATGTCTGTTGTACAACGTTTTTTTTTTCTGTATAGTTTCATAAACATGGGTTTTTTTTTATAAATTCGACTAAAAAAATTGAGGAAGATGCTTCTGCCTGTGAAATGGTCATGCTTATTGGAAAAAATACTGCGCAATGCTAATCCCACCTCGTTCACAAAACCGTGTCGCACGTGCCATACGCATACAATATTATATCGCAGCGGTGTCGCACAATCGCTCCTACCAATTCCCACGTACTCAGCATGCCGATGTCGCATTCATATCGTATAGCGTATCGTATCACATATCGCATCGCATATCGTATCGCTCTTATGTGCACCGTGCCTAACAGCGCTGAGAGCAGTGTTGCCGCGACGGCATGAAAAAATGTATCGTAAAAGAAAAAAAAATGTCAAGTTAGAAAAAACTTAAAAAACTGCTATTTGGTTTTATACCATTGCTTTTTATTATTGTCAATAGCCGAAAAATCATGTATTTCGCATTCATACACATACATACATATGTATGTACAAGAAGAAAAATATTTTACACAATGTGATAATCTATCAAAAAATAGATTCTTGTTTTTAATCTTGTATAGAGACGAACAAAAATATTTTGGCTGCATTTCTTTATCCCTTCTGAACGTTTGGAATACACTTTTTTGTTTACTTATTCTTTAGAACGTTCTTGGTCATATGTTACTGTTTATTTCAAACGCATTCTGTTTATTCTGCCTGTGAGATGGGATTGTCTGGAAACGCAGCCTTTGTATAGATTTTAAAGAAGCTTGAATTCAAAGATATGTACATTATACTGCATCACCAAAAAAAGTTGCGGGTTTTCCGCCGGGATTACAAAATTTATTACATTTTAAGACGCCGTTTTGTCATCTGAGGGGACTTTTTTCAAAAAGTTATTTAAGAAACTATTTTCATTCATAAAAAACTCCATTTTTGGAGGTATTTTCAAATCGGTCGTGCTCGCTTAAATCTTAATATTTTTCCAAAATATTTTGGTGGACGTCTTAAAATATAATAGATTTTATAATTCCAATGGAAAAATAGTACCGATTTTTTTTCTTATGGGGAGTGATGCAGTCTAATGTACATATATACATACCTAGAACTATTAGCTGTCGATCATTTACGTTAATTATCAAATTATGTGATACTTTCCACGTTAAACTCCTTGGAAATTATGTCAAAAAGATGAGACTGGCGACTTTATTTTTACTGTGAATACGCCCCATCATATTCTCAACAGTAATTAAGTTCTATTCCTCTTTTCTTATTGGATCGATTTTAAATCTGAAAATAAACGCTCTGCACCTGCAGAGCTGTTTATGAGGCAAGTAAAGTAAATTAAAAATGAACGAGTCAGCCTTTTAAACATTGTTCATTTAAATAATTTTTCTTTAAGCTTATTTGACCCCAAAACATTTCAATATTTTCGATCACAATTTAAAAGCTGCCTGAACGCCTGAAAAGCTTGTGGCATAAGTAAAGAATACGTACAGAACCAATTAACCGTTTGAAAAATTGACCACCACGTTGGAAAGGTATTGAACATCTTTCGTTTGATATACATATTGTGTGAATTTGGGCAAGATATTTGTAGCAAAAAGATACTTAATAAAAATATAAAAAAAAAAATGTTTTTATTAGCCTAAAAAATATCAGCAATGTATTTAAATGTTATAATTCTGCTTCAAAACTCCAATTTGGACGAAATAAAATAAATATTAAACCAGCTGATTGTCCGCGAAAAAGATTGGAGTTGGTCATCTTTTCGCTTCGCGTTGCAGCTGAAACAATCTATGTGGCATGCTTTGTGCATTTTCGTACAATTTATCCTATCTGTCAAAGCGAATCTGTCATGCAAATCGAATAAAGCGTTTTATCTGGCATCAGCTTTATTAACATAGCCCATAAATATATTTTATAAAATGTATACACTTAGGTACCTTTTTATGGGATTTTTTTATGCGGAATTGAATTTATGCGGTTTTCAAACCATTTTTTTGCTGTAGCGATTTTGCTTCATTGAGAGTTTTTATAACTTTTTTTCAGTGTGTTAGAGACAATTCTTCTGATAATTAAATTTGTATTTGTATTCTTACGTAGGGATGAAACGATACGAGTAAATACAAGAACATACCGTCGCCTGGGTAAAAGGTTGAAGTTTGGAATGCAATTTCTCAAAAACGCCAAGATAGATTTTCTCCAAAGCCTCTGAAAATGTTACTACACCATTTCCAGTTGGATTTTGGAAGGCGTCAATTGGATTTTAGAATAGTCAATTGTATTTTAGAAAGCGTAAATCAGAAATCAAAGACGTGACGGAATATTAAAATTATGTAGAATAATCATATATGTAATACTCCTATATTGGCAGTAAGAGCTATGTAGTACCGTCCAAAAACACTACAGTACAGATATATCAATAAACACGTACGAAAGAAAAGGAACACATATGTTTATAAATAAACATGTACACAACACATATACAAAAACGGCACTCAAGTACACAATCCATTGACAAAAACGGTACTATGTAGACTGTCTCGCTTTGATTTCGGAATGCTTACACATTGAGAAGTTACCCTGTGGGGAAAATCTCTAGTTCTGAACTGGGGCGCTTCTAGTACATTTAGACCCAGTACTGGTTCGCGATAAATCTCTTTTGCATGCAAGCAACTGGCGAATTTAACATGGCGATGTCCTAGGAAGTGTCAATTGCCCCCCGCTGCATCCCTTTTTCGATAGTTCCGAACTAGTCCTAAATTCTATAGTTCCGACCCAGTTCTAAAATCGACAGACGAAAGAAAAAAGTATCATGATTTTTCAATCTTTTCGGTTCTTCCGTGTGCGATTTTACATTATTTTCAAAGAAACGTTTTTTCAATTTGAAATTTAATTTGTTTGAATGATTGTAAGAAATGTACGTTTACTTACCTTACTGTAGCTGACTTTGCAGAGGTGCTCGCTGTTATTGGTTAGATTCCAGATGGCCCCAAGATGTTAATATGTTAACACAAAGCTTTGTTTTGTATTACCAAACTATGAAATAGCATCTGCGAAGCACAGAATAGAAGCGTATTTGAACGAAAAAGCCGCCAGACACATATCTATGTAAAGTAAACAAGCCCCCCGCTGCATCCCTTATTCGATAGTTCCGAAATAGTTATAAATTCGACAGATAGGATCTAGTTCGTTCTGCATCCCTTTTTCTATAGTTCCGAACCATTTCTAAATTCGTCACTTTAGATATAGATTTGAAGTGAAAAAAACTGAAAAAATTAGTTTCTTAAAAGCACCACTTTTCGCCGATTTTGGACTGGTGGGGATAAAGTTCCTATCGGACTAGTTCGTTTTTGGCGATAAAGACCTAGCACGGAGCTAGAAATTTGATTCACTAGTACGCGGTTTCCATGCAGGGTAGCTTACTGCCAATATAGAAGTATTACATATATGAGAATAATGTATATAAAAAGAATATAGGCGCACAGGAGTGAAATGTAATGTAATAGTAAATGAGTAATGTAAATTGGAAGAGCAAGACAATAGTATATGTAACAAAATTCCATGTTTTACATACTTGGAAGAAATAAAATGCCATTTAAAAAAATTGTATTCACCAACTATCAAAGTTCGTTTGGCAATTGCATCCGCATAGAAAGTAGTACTGTTCGCTTAAAAGTGAATATTTTAGTAAAATTTGCATTGACAAATACCGCACATAAGAAAAAACTGGCTACCTCAAAATTTTTGTAGAAAATTCTAAAATTCACTTTACATTTTCTAAAATCCAATTTACGTTTTCTAAAATCCAGTTGACTATTCTAAAATCCAATTTACGCTTTCTAAAGTCCAGTTGAGTATTCTAAAAGCCAATTTACGCTTTCTAAAATCCAGTTGACTATTCTAAAATCCAATTGACTCTTTCTAACATCCAATTAACTCTTTCTAAAATCCAACTGGAAATAGTGTAGTTCACAAAACTCTTAAATTATTTTATTTTTAATGTTTATTGTTAATTTGTTTGGAGTTTATGAAGGATTTTCTGTAGTAAAATTTTGCCGTAATCGCCCTTTGTCCACAATTTGGCAGCCACTTTGTATGAAATACGACAAAATGTGACCAACATTTCTACTAAACTAACGACACTTTTTACTCAATATCTCGGTAACTAAAGGAGATATCCAAAAATGGAGAACACCATTTCTAAGATATTTATTAGATTAATATGACTGCATCACTAACTAAATTTTTACTAAATTATTGAAAAAATTGTAGTCAATATCTCGGAAACTAAAGGATATATCTAAAAACTGATAACAGCAATCGAAAGACCTTATTTCAAAATATATAACTGCATCTAGAACTAAAGATCGTCAAAATGGCGTTTACGATAATCTTTTACCCAGGCGACGATACTCGATACTTTTCGTTGGATACCAAGTAATTTTGGTATCGATGCTTTTGAACCAAGTAGATATCGAAAAAAAATACTCGTATCGAAAGCCGATACCAAGGCGAATTTTCTTTTGGAATTTTTTCTCCACTAATATGAATCGCCCGATGATTTATGACTGTTTAAACGATAGGGGCCTTTAAATATTGAATATGTTATTTTTTTCCTGAAACCAGTATGCAAAGAGCCTTTCTAAAAGATATTTTTGTTGTTATTGCATTAGGGAATCCATTTCCATGGTCGCAAAAACCAAAAAAAAAATTTAAGTTCATTGCACGCTGCTCTTAAGTCCAAAGAATACAAATCCAAAGCTTTTACTTTTGAACGTCGGTCTTGAGGTCAAGATAACTTTTCATTTAATTAGACCTTTAAAATGACTTTCAAAAGTAAAATTTTAGATTTTTTTGTCTTTTTTTACCTTAAAACTGGGGGGTCAAGGTTCTTGGTGCTGTTATCACTCGTGATGCAGTGCTCTGGATCAGGGGCTGTCGAACATGGGCTCTGGTTCAAATGGCGACGACATCCAAATACCCACAGACGAGGAGGAGGCGCTCTTATCGTCATAGCAGGAGGAAGCTAGTACTCCTAAAAGAAAACTCTCTCGAGCAGGTATAAACCGCTACAAATTCTACCTCTCTAGAGGTATCAGCGAAAACGATGCCAAACGGCTATCCATTATTCCGATGGCAAAAGGAAAGGCCGAACTGGCTTTTCTGGCTGGCACAAAGCTTAAGAGGAACCGATCGGTGAACCTCACATCTTTCCCGGTGGAGAACTCTCCCAAACGGAAACCAGGTCCAGCTGACAAAAGGGACCATATGGGACCAAAGGAACCTAGTGTCAAGGCAACTTTTGCCGATGTCACAAAGACGCCGAGCTTTCAGGCGGACATTGGTAATGGGGTTAGGTAAGGGTTACTCCCTAAAGGGTACCCTAAAGCACTCTGGTCCTTAGTCCAACTACAGGCCATTCAGGCGGCCATCCTGGAGGAGGTGAGGCGACAGCGAAAGGGCTCTGTGAAGCCCAAGGTTAGCGGTTGCACCTCCGTCCGGGATGGATGTCAATTGGCTGCGGAGACGCTGGAGTAGCTGCGCAAGGTATCCCGAACCCCGAAACCTTGGAAGGGCGCGGAAATTGTGGCAATGAATGCCACTGACGTGCCTAAACTCAGTGTCTACGTTGGGTACTTTCCGGAGCCATCAACCACTCCAGTGGACAGTATCCTTGGCCTTGTCGAGGGTAAGAACGAGGGGTGCGGGTAGGTAGCTGGAGGGTGCTCAACAGGGTATAGAAAGGACCCACCACTGAGCTCACTCTATCGATTGACCCGGACTCAGCGGAGACACTCGACAGGCTGGGATACCTAGTCAATTATGGATATGGCAGGGTGCGCATCCATAAGAAAGGGAAGACGACTGAGTCGTCAGACCCGGATGGTACACAGCCTGCTATAGCCAGTTCCTCCTCCACTGCACAAAGTGCTTGCATCAAAGAGGGACCTTGCGGTTCCAAGGACGTACCCAAGGGACTGCAAAGGTTACCTTCAGAGCAGTCAGGGGTAGCGGAGAAGGAAAAAGCACCTGTTCAGGAGTCCATAGAACGGCCCTGCTGCTCAGAAGACACTCCTGGCACGGAAAAGAGGGTACCTTTCCAGCCCAGAGAAATCAAAGGCCCCTTTCGCCCAAAATCCCTTCCGTCCTCCGCTAAATGCGAATCGGAGACAAGGTCGAGGGGAGATTTCGATGGAGGAGAAGACCCTGATGGCCACTAATAGGGGGAAAAAGATGGCCAAGCGGCCTTCACGGCCGAAAAATGGCAAACCCCCCAAACGCTAGGCTTAGGCACATCAAGTGCCTGCAATTGAACCTCCATGATGCAAAGGCGGCCTCTGACGTCTTATGCAGGAGGTTCAAAACAGAACTCTTGGATGTCGCATTCATCCAAGAACCGTGGGTTTTCGCCGGGGCTATTAAAGGCCTAAACGACTGTGATGGTAATATAATTTACGATACCACACACTGCAGGCCCAGAGCGGTCATATTACTACGTAATAACAAGACTTTTGTTCCCATTTCAGAGTTGACACAACAGGACTTAGCTGCTGTATGGACTAAAGTGCCCACTCAAATTGGAGAACAAGACGTCGTTCTCGCTTCATCTTACCTCCCAGGCGACAGCTGCGAGATGCCCACAAGGGAAGTAATAGCCCTAGAGGAGTACTGCAGAAGGAGAAAGCTGAAACTAGTAACGAGCTGCGACGCCAATGCCCATCACTGTGTATGGGGTAGCTCGAACACCAATTCTAGAGGTGAGTCATTTCTTGAATTTATCACTAAGAACAATTTATTTATTCTTAACCGGGGTAATGAGCCGACCGTTGTCAATGCTATAAGAGGGGAGGTTCTAGACTTGCAAATTTCCTCAAATTGCTTGTCGACCTTTATCTCAAACTGGCATGTCTCAAATGAGGTATCTATGTCGGACCACCGGCATATTCGATTCGAAGAAGCCCAAAGAGTGACAAACCATGTTTACAGAAATCCCAGAAAAACAAACTGGGAACTCTTTCGCCTCCACATAGAGCGGGAAGTGAATGGTTCTACGGCACCAATTTTATCCGTCTATAAACTTGAGGACGAGACGATAAAGTTCCAAGATGTCCTCAAACAAGGTTTTGAAGATAGCTGCCCACTGGGAACCAAGAAGTCTCAAAGGGATGTCCCTTCGTGGAACGATTCTCTCGGAAAACTAAGGAAAAGAGCCAGGAAACTTTTCAATAGGGCAAAGTCAACAGGTGACTGGACCGCCTACAAGTCAGCCCTAACCGCTTACAACTGTGAGCTCAGAAGGTCTAAAAGGGCTACGTGGCGTGAGCACTGCGGAAGTATTTCCTCTCTTCCAGAGGTGCATCGCCTTCAGAAGGCCCTTAAACTAGATCATCTGAAAGTCCTATGCACTTTGAAAAGACCAGATGGTATCTACACTGGCACCCCGGAAGAAACCAGCAGGCTTCTGTTAGAAACCCACTTCCCGGGATGTATTCCCCAAGGCACATGTCTTTCAACAAACACGGCGAATGCTGTGTGCGCAAACAGGAGGACAAGAGGCCTAGCAGGAAGAATCGTCAGTGTGGAAAAGATACCGTGGGCCATTAGTGCATATAAATCCTCTGGTCCAGATGCCCCCATGCCTGCTGCAGCAGAGCTTGGACTTAATATCTGGGCCACTAGTTAGATTGCTGAGAGCAAGTCTCTTACTTGCTCACATACCAACAACATGGAGTGAAGTCAAAGTGGTCTTTATACCCAAAGTGGGGAAAAACTCAGCACAACTCCCAAAGGCGTATAGGCCAATTAGCCTCAGTTCCTTTCTAGTAAAGACATTAGAAAAACTTATTGACTTTCACATAAGGGATAACTTTCTCAGGAATAAGCCTTTGTGTCAGAAACAGCACGCATACCAGGCAGGCAAATCTACTATTACTGCAATACATAGCCTAACTCAAGTCATTGAAAAGGCATTGCGGTATAAACAGATAGCTTTGTGTGCATTCCTGGACCTGATATGCTTTCGACAATACGTCTTATGAAGCAATATCGACAGCTATGATACGAAAGGATATTCCTGGCCTTCTAACGGATTGGATCATAAGCATGTTGAAATCCAGAACTATAATAGCGGAAATAGGAGACAATAGGCAAGCAGTAACTGCCACCCGTGGCTGTCCTCAAGGGGGAGTCTTCTCGCCCCTACTTTGGACACTGGTTGTTGACGAACTTCTCGAAAAGCTAAATGGCAATGGATTCAAGGCATATGGATATGAAGATGACCTAGTCATCTACGTTGTCGGCTGGCATGAGGACACAATTTGTTCCAGATTGCAAGCTGCGCTCAGTTTAACGGAAGACTGGTGTGCTTCAAAGGGATTGTCAATAAACCCGCAGGCGAACCCGTTCTACTGTTTTGCCAGACGGCCAGGCCACTTGCTCACTTTGTTGAATACCACTAATGTAATCAAAAATAAATTTTGTGTACCTTTCTTAAAATGTCATACTCATGTAAGGCAAAAAAGCCACATTCTCCGCCCTTTGAAGTTTTGCCAGGGGCGATCGTTGCCCTGAAAACCATATGGTTTCTTAAAACGAATATATTATCCAATGGGGGGAGCTAGACAAGGGCAAGAAGGAAAAAACATGCCCTTTGCAGAGTTGAGTGTAAGATCAAACATATTTTGCACCGTAGAAGGCCAACAATTTTTGGGAGAAACGAAATCACCATTAATGTTTGCTTAAGTATTTCACTACTACGTACACACTGCGGTTTTCTATACATACAAATTTTCGTAGCGCTTTTTTCGAAACTGGGCATTTATTTTTTCTATTAAAAAAGACCGAATTATAATCACTTTTTTTTAAAGGTAGAAAAGGCAAAAAAAGGCAACATCTAATGTATATATGTACATATATGGAATCAGGGAAAGCTAAATCGTGGACATTCTTAATCGAATATACTCTATCCCATTAGCAGAAAAAAGGCAATTTCCATAAAATCCGTTCCCTGGTGATTACTTATACTGGGGCGAAGTCGATAAGGCTCTTTGTTTTCGGTGGAGTTCTTGTGAAGGCTTACTTATCCAAATGTGATCAAACATATGTATGTGCCTTCTTTGGTCACCAATGCATTAAAATCACAAACTCGCTGCTTTGTCTCAGCGTCCTCCCCGTCCATTGAGACGTGCGTACAAATTAGGCTAAATGCTAAAATAGCATTCTTCACAACAAACATGTCACACTACTTTTATCTGATTTATGCTGAAAATTGGGCTGGGTGCCACAAAAAACCACCTGCTTTTATCTAAGTTGGCAGACATTATGGATTTGTGAAATACCTTTGTGATAGACGGTGAGTCAGCCACGTAGCCACGTATGTAGCTATGTTATAAAAAGGGACAGCTTGGAGAATATCGTGTTTTCCATGGTAAGCAGGATTGCACTTGGACTCCTTAGAGTTCCGCGCTGCTGTTTCTATACAAATGTTAAGTCTAACTACATATATGTGTAAAGAAAGTATATATACATTTGCAATTATCAACATTTTAGAGCAATGATATGTATAATATAAATATGTTTGCATGTATTTATTTACATATGACTGCATATAAGACGATATGTATGTAGTAGGTACGTATTCTTTACAAATGCAGAAAGTAAAAACTGACAGTAAGAGAACTCGTTCAACCCACATTATAGACGCTTCTCAGTTCGTCTGCAATCCACTATATGCCAAATGGCGATCACTACAAGATCCATCCACAAAGAATGCTGTGGCATGCAAACATCCATACATACAAATCTACATTAGGGTAGTATAATATTTTCTTTTTCCAGCCACACGCCAGAACTGCAGAATATCGAATATAACGAGACCCATTTTGGGATCGCCGAACTATTTCGAGACTAGCTGAGGACTATTTTTAGAACATTCCGGGACTGGTTCGGATTCATTTTAGGGCTAGTGTATGGTCATTTTGAGAATCATTTAGAATGATTTTGAGCCTGGTTAAGGAGTCTTTTAGGACCATTTCGAGATAGTTTGCATTCATTTTGGGCCTAATAGCGGGCCATTTCGAGGCCGCTTTAAGTCTTGCTCGAGATTTTTTCGGGACCATTTGAGGCTACTTCAAGACTATTTCGGGCTGGTTATGGTTCATTTCGCCGTAGTTCACGCACATTTTTGGATGATTTTAAAGTTAAATTTCCATCATAATTTTATTTTTGGAAGATTTCTGAAGGCAAATATTCGTATTCCATGAAAAAATAAAATTCAAAAATGTTGCTTTTTGAACCATTCTAATGTACACACATACGTATTTAGTATGTAGTTATGTATATTCATGCGTATGTGCAGTGCTCTTTTCACGAATTTACAGCGTTTTCCATCGCAACAACAATAATAACATTTGCATATAATTACTGAATGTGAAAACGCCGACAATTCTGGATGTTTATGCGATTGTTGGAAAAACTTTGTGTACATCCATGCCTACATTGCGTTCGTATGTGTGTGTGTGTTGCTATCAGATCGGAGTGATTTTCTTTGATATTTTGGAACGTGTGCCGAGCAACATACCGCCAGTTGGAGGACGAACGTTGAAGCTTCTGGTACACTGCACAACAAAGTGTGAAAACTAAAATATAATTCGCTTTGTCAGTACAGGAAAAAAAATACTTGGTGAAAATGAGTTCCGTGGTGAGTTTTTTTTGGATTTCCTTATAATGTTTCGCATTGGTGATTTCTTTTAAAAAGAAGATGTGTACATTTATTGATTCGTATCCTTGTTTTGCAGGATGAAGATCTGACACCTGAGCAAATTGCAGGTTTGTTTTTCGACATAAATATCGTGTTTTCTTAAAGTGATGTGAATACTTTTTTAGTGCTCCAGAAAGCTTTTAATAGCTTCGACCACCAGAAAACCGGTAGTATCCCTACAGAAATGGTGGCGGACATTCTACGTTTGATGGGCCAACCCTTCGATAAGAAAATTTTGGAGGAACTCATCGATGAAGTTGATGAAGATAGTAAGTGATTAAATACTTTTGATTTCAAATTTTCAATTTTTGTATGAGACTATAGTTCCTACAAATTTATTTAGAGTTTTATTTTTAGGATTATAAAATACTTTTTTTTCAAATTTAGGCGTTACTACGGATACCAAATAGAAAAAGATATCAACTTAAGGAAAAAAGGAATGTATTTTATCAAAGCCATGACTTTTTTATTTTCAATTTTTGAATTTACCTGAGGGCGCTTGGAAAAATTGCGAAATATCATAAAAAAGCCCAAATTTGTTCATTTCTTTTCGCCTTCAAAAAAAATACAAAAAAAATTTTTAAATCTTGAGGAATATAGATACACATGCACATATGTATGTTCTGCAATGAGAGAGGAATAATTTAGCGCAAACAGGTTTTTTCACATGTTTTTTTTTTAGATTTCAAAATCTAAAAATAACTTTTAAATAAAAATATAAAAAAACTTCAACAAAATCCATTAATTTTCGCTTCGACGAAAAAATTTGTGTATCCTAATCATTTTATTGTATCTGTAAAGAGTAAAAGTCATGATTCACATACATATGGATGTGTATGCTTACGTTTGTACGTGCATATTAGGGTGCTCCTTAAAATTCCAACAACTAAATTTTATTTGGGGAATCGTTCTATTTACAAAATAAAGATATTCACGAAAGTTTTAAAGTTTTCAAATAAATTTAAAGGTCACTACCAGGGTTTTAAAAAATTTAAATCTGTTAAAATTTACATATTATTGAAAATTATTCATATTAATTCATAGTCATGCAATATTAGGCTCCATATACTGTCCTTTGTTTATTTTTATTTTTATTTTTTTTTCGGAATAAGCACTTAAAATTTTTCTCTAAGCTCCAAGTTCACAAATACATAGATATCCTGAAAACTACGAACAAGCTCATATATAGAGGAGAGTTAATATGGCCTACCAGAGCACAAAACGAATTCTTTTAGTAAGATATGGCAACTTTGTAAAATTTTAATATTTTCAAACCCCGGTAGCGATCCTTAAAAATTATTTTAAACTTCTTTAAGGAACACCCTAATACATATGGCACTTTTTATACATACATATGTATATATAGATATTTTTAATGTGCTATCGTTCTTGTCTGGTTCCGATCCATGGAAAAATTTCAAGTTAAACTATCTTCTAAGGATATTGAGGGATATAAATTTCAAAGGACATCTTTCAACAACTTCAAACCGAAAGATCGTTAGTAAAAACCTTTTTTTGATTTTGCCTCACATTCATTTTTGGCTTAATACTCGTGTTGTCATGCATATAATGTACTCTTATAGATTTACTCGAAAACTAAGAGCCCCCTCCCCCCCTTACGTTATCCTCATTACAGTTTTTTTTGTTTTGGAAAATCAGTTCCATTTGAGCAAACTATATAAGTAAATAATTTATTTTTATTAACTTATGTATTATTTAGTCATTCCTCTAAGGATGATTTAGTTTTATTTTCTGTTAACTGAGAGTTTTTTGCTTAATTTTTTCGTTTCCAGAATCAGGTCGTTTAGAGTTCGAAGAGTTCGTACAACTGGCTGCCAAATTTATCGTTGAAGAAGATTCTGAAGCTATGCAAAAGGAATTGCGCGAAGCCTTCCGTCTTTATGATAAACAAGGCAATGGCTTTATTCCCACATCTTGCTTAAAAGAAATTCTGAGAGAGTTGGACGATCAATTGACCGAAGCAGAGCTTGATATTATGATCGAGGAGATCGACTCGGATGGCTCTGGCACAGTGGACTTTGATGGTAAAAATATTGCTAAAAATCTGAACGTACTAGAGGTTGGATCTGTTTGTGTGTGTATGCGAGTGGGTCTTACGCGCTTCTAGAAGTAAGGTCATTCCATAAACTAACTTCTCCAGAAAAATAGACGATTCTACGGATTTGTAAATGGTCAAGTGCGTGTTGGGGGCAAAATGGAATTTTGGTTGAGCTCGGGTAGAAGGGAAATCAAAAGTTCAGGTTTCAGCACCAATTTTTGTCCGAAAAATTATGAGCGAAACAAGTTCAACGGTAAAATTATTAAATAAAAGTTATAAACAACGGCATTTAGTATGCCTCTAATTAATACACATATGTATGTATATAGGATACATATACAATATGCATACATAGTACGTATCTACATGTTTTACGAGCGACACTTTTATTGCCTCCGAATTTCGATTGAACACTGTCATCAGAAACAGCAACGGTTCATGTCGCCGGATGCGTAGGTGTTTTTGGACTGTACAATTTTCGTTTTGTTAATTAGCGTAGTTTGACTAATTAAAAACAGTTGATGTGTTGGGAAACAAAAATTAAGTGTATGTTAGCACCCGATGAGCAATAGATATTGAATTATTTTTGCTAGATTTTCTAGACATTTGGCTGTGCGACTTTTTTGCAGTAGATATCCAAAATTGTCAGTGGGCGTGAAAAATTGATGGAACTTTTCTTTCAAGATATATGTATGTGCATATATTCTTATGTACATACATTAGTATTGCTATGAATTTTTATTAGATTTCATAGATTTCACTAGTCAGGATTTATTCCAGAATCAAATCTTATTTAGATCGCTGATTCCGAGCATATTGTGTTACCACTTAATAGATTTTCTTGGAATGATAAATTCAGGAAACCCTCATGAAGTTTTTAGGAAAAATTCTTGTTGGTAACAATGAATTTCCGAAGGCAATTGATGTCGACCCCCAAAGAGTTCAGCTAACTCATTAGGGTAGCAAGAATATTAAGCCGCAGTATGCACGGGTTTCCACCAGTCAGAAGGACTTTGCTATGACTTAAAGCGTTCAAAGAGAAGCTCCCAGCTGCCCCTCTCCTTTGCGGATTTGCGCCAGTTGTTCATCCCAAGTGCGGACAGGTCTCTTCATTATACTCGTGGGCGCCCTTGCTCTATTATTATCGCCTCGTATAGCAGTCTGGATATCGAAAGCGAAGTTTTTGTCCTTAAAAGCCTTCTTTATTAACAATTGTATGAAAAGCAGATTGTACTGCCCTTCAGGCAGGCATATAAATAAATTTTTAGTTTGGTAAAATAATTTTTAGATGGTTTTTTTAAGATAAAATTTATACCAGGAAAAAAATTAATTAGCATTTTATAAGCGACGTGCTTATAATGAAATAATTTCAGTACAAATTTATACGAAAATTTATAATTATACTAGTAGCGGAACTACTAAGAGTGGAATTGTTTTTTTATCCGAGTGCTTTAATGCGGGAAACACTGCAGAAACACACAGACTTGCATATGTATGTATAAGTGAAACCATTTGTACACAGGCACATATTTAGATATGTGTATACATTATGGTGATCCAAAAAAGTAATGCTCTCACCCCTAGGTGGGTTCTATAACGAAAAATTATACCCCTTTCTTAATTTGAGATAAAAAAATATTTAGAGGCAGGCCAAAGAGCTCAAAGTTTTTCTTGTATTGTATACGAAAAAACAGTTTTTCGTAGAATTCTTGAAAATCAATACTTTCCGAGCGGAAAACTCTGTTTATTTAACCAGTTTTTAATATCAACTCTTTGTTATAGGTCCCCCAAAAAACCTAAAAAATGCAACGGGGGACTCATAAATAATCTTTAGCATTAAAAAATGGTGAAATAAACAATTGCCTATTATTATTGGAAGTCTCCTTATTTCTCACAAAGGTTTTCGATCGAATAATATTGATTTTCAAGAATTCTATACTATTTCTGCGAGAAATTGTTTTTTTTTTCATATAAAATTAGATCGCTGTCACTCGCTTCGCTGAGTTTATGACATTTCTGCGTGCTACATTAGGTGTAATTTATTTTATTTAAACTCAACAAACTTAAAATATGCGAAAATCAGGAGACTTTAAACTTTTTAAATATCTTCAAAATTTTCTCTCTTGTGATACTTTTTCATACTTATGTACATGTAGTTTAGAAATGAAGCCATTTAAAAATCATTTCGATTGATACCCATATTATAATAATTCATTGAAATGATTGAAAATTTTTAATTTTAATTTTTAAACTGTTAATTACTATAATTCAAGTTGAATTTGAATTTTCAAACCTGTGGAGTTCCTGCTACACATATGTTGCTAAGAAATAAAGCCATTTCACGACTTCCGATTAAAACCTAGATTGTAATAACTCATTAAACTCATTAAACATAATATCATTGTATTCGAACTTAGATTTAAAACAGGTGGCAACCCTCTTCAAAAACCTCAATAATCTCTACATGTTCAAGCTGAACATTTCTAATTTAAACTCGACTTTTAAAACAGGTGGCAACCCTCTTCGAAATATTTTCCTATTAAACCCCTATTAATTCCCTCTTATCTGACGTCCATATTGTGATACATTCCAATTATAAAATTCCTTTAATTCAAAAGAATTTGATTTTCAAACAGCTGCCCATCCTCATACATGTAGGTTAGAACTAAAACCCTTATCAAAACCCTTTCGATTGATACCCATATTGCAGTAGTTCATTTAAATTAAATTAATTAAATTTTTAAACGGGTGGCACCGCTTGTAAAACATCTCAGCAATATTTTAAATGTTTAATCTGAAGGTTTCTTAGCAATCTTTCATTAGACACCCATACATTAATTGTTCAGATAGCTTGCTAATAATTAATTTAAATTTATCTTTTCGAACAGGTGGCAACCCTTTCCAAAATACTTTCAAACTACACCTTTTTAAGCCTATTGTCATCCATTCTTTAAAATAATTTTCAAATGAATTATTCCCTTAATTCAAGTCGAATTTATCTGTATCTATAATATTTATATAAATCTATACCAAGTTCCTGTACTCTATCAAAAATACTTTTTGATATATGATGTGCGGTATGAAAACTCCGATTTATGGGAAGTGCAGGGGTATATTTTTCTGGTATAGGGGGTGAGAGCTTTAAAATTCCGACTTTACTTTTTTTTGGACCACCGCAGTATACATACATATCTTCAGTATGGCATACATATTTTTATTTATTTATTATAGGATATACGATACGTACTTACTCACTAATGTACAAACAATTTTACTTTATTATTGCAGAGTTCATGGAAATGATGACAGGAGAGTAAAATTAAATTCGAAAGGGTGTGTATTGTCGTCGTCTCTAAGCTGTCCGATTGATCTTTGGGATATACTGCGAAGACGCAAATAGAAAGTTGCATAATTGCTTTCCAAGCACTGGCGGGTGTCAATCATTTACTCATATACATATTCAATATATAAATTTGTACATAATATGTACGTATACTGTTGAGGCTTCAGTTGTTATACTAACCATTGTCTCTCATAGAAAATTAAATATTTTGGGTTTAAGATTTCGCTATTTGTTTATTTGTATACTGAAATTTTGGTAATCATACTTTAAACGTATACAAACACCCATATATATAAAATATTGTATGTATTTACTTCATACGCCATAAACATGTCTTTGGTGTTCACCAAATATGTTGCCCATAAAACTAAAAAACTTACGCATTTAAAATAAAAAGATTTTAATTGAAAATAATTTTTATTTTACCCCAGCGGTTGAAATTCAATCTTTTAAATTAAGGGGAGTTGAGGTGGGCTGAGCTGAGCCCAGCTGGGTTTAGCTGAGTTGATTGAAGTGAATTGGGTGAAATGCGTTGAAAAACATAACACAACACAACACAACACAACACAACACAACACAACACAACACAA
>NW_023458564.1:30481678-30529481 GCF_013731165.1 Rhagoletis pomonella
CACAACACAACACAACACAACACAACACAACACAACACAACACAACACTACTTAATGAGAGAAACCTAGAAATAATGTTGCAAGCTCGCTATGTTTACCAAGATAATTTAGTCGAGACTTGCATTGCCGAACTAGTTTGGAAGTAGTTAAAGGGCTGGCTATTGCCTTAAGTGCAGCTTGGTTATCCCCCCAGGGACGTAAACTCCTTCCGCACCTATTTTTCAGCACATAGTCCATAGGCTTGAGGATTGCAAATATCTCAGCCTGGAAGACCGAAGACCACAGATCCTGACCCAGAGTGAGTTTTGGAGCCTCCGGGAACTCAACGTTATAGAATCTCTTCAACAAAGGCAATGGTGGCGTACTAATCTGCGGCATTGGAAGATACAGGGGCTCTGATCTCTGCCTCCAGCAATTTCTGCCTCTTTCCACTCAGTGTTTTACCAACATCCGTATTAGAACTTACTTAAATCTTATTAAAGAAAAGTCCGAAAGGCAAAGAAAAAATACCGGAGGTACTTCTATGATCACTTGGAGGGAACAAACAAGTTGGAAAAACTAAAGAAATTCCAAGCATGCCACACCTTATACGTAAGAGTTGGTAGGACTGTACAAATTCAAGTAAGTAGTCGTTAGAAGGCCTGGTCAATACCCACTTTCCGTGTCGCTTGGACTCCACGGACCTCGATAGCCGGAGAGATATAGCGGGTAGCACCCCGCCAAACGTTATAATTTCATCCTTAGTAGAAGGGAAAATCAATAGTTTTGAGCCTCACAAATCTCCAGGAGTAGACGGAATATTTCCAGCCTTGCTCCAAAGTTGTACCATGGCTGAAGTCGATATTTTTTATTATTAGAGGCTGGGCTATGCGCCGGTACTGTGGAGAGAATAGAGGGTTGTTTTTATAACCAAGGCAGGCAAGAGCAACCCAGTTTCCTCAAAGGTGTATACACCCATGAATGCTGCAAAAAATTCTTGACACAAACGATGCCAAAAAAATTCATAGGTACCCGGTAATTTTATAAGCATCTCCAGGGGCAAGAAAGCTGCACCCCGAAATCTTAGCTGTTCATATAGGGGAGAACCACACCCTTTTAAGGAAGATCCAGGATCTTAATAAAAAACTCGAGCATGTAAAATTTTAAGTGTATATAAATGGCTATCTTCACTGGCCAAATTCTATTTTTTGGCATCGTGTGAAAACTTGTGACTCACATCAGGGAAACTCTTTCGTAAGGCATCTTGGTTAAGGCAGAACTAAAGACAAGTCTATAGAGACTGCACTACACTCATAACTACACTAGGGCAACCAAACGGGCATGCAGAGGTACACCGTAATGCGATATACTCTCACCAGTATTATAACTACTAACGGCCAACAATTACTAAAGGGATTCGAGGTGAAAGCACCCAAAGTAGTGACGTATCGATCAGTCAATTAAAGACCCCACATAGTATATGCAAGTAGTCTTGGATAATAAGCTGCTGTGGGGGCGCAATGTTGAGGAAAGAGTGAAGAAGTCCAGTAACCTGCCTTGATGAATTGGTGCTACACAGCAATAGTCAGACCAATAATTTTCTATGGCGCTTTGGTGTGGTGGAATGCCGCAAAAAAGTTTTCATACCTCGGGCTAATGGAGAAGGTTTAGCGCCTCGCGCCACTATGTATCACGGGATCGTGGAGGTCCACTCCAACGGGTGCTCTAGAAATCATTGATGGCCATAGAGGAATTCGCAACTCAATTGGAACAAGAAACACAGACAGAACAGATTATATGCCACCTTGCTTTAATTGGGAATGAAGGTTTCGTGCAACGATTGAGGAGGAGGGATGGAGCAAGGGAATAAAACCTAGCCGGAGATCCATAAGTATTTTCACGGACTGCTCTAACTGCCAGGATCTGAACGCCAGGGGACAGCGGGGTTACTTTACCATTGCAACATATTTCAAGCAGAGGTTATCGCTATGAGGACACTTATACGTAGACAATCAGGCGGCAATTAAGCATTTATCTCTTTTAGTATTTCATCTAAAAAGTGTCCTCCACAGCCGGGAAGCCATTGACAGGCTGGCCGCAAAGGGTAGGCTGCATATCTATTGCGTACCAGACGGCAAAGAAATATAGGGTAATGAAATAATAGATGATACTGCCAAGAGCGCTACCATTCTGACTGTCGTACAGACAAGCAAAATTCATAGACCCCTCCAATAATTGCATAACAAAATAGACGACATTGTGACTAGGCGGTTCGGGGCTGGATGGAATGAGTTAACGACCTGCTAAACTGCAAAAATTATGTGCGAAAACAGCGAATCCAACCACACTCGCTTCTTATTACGGTATCCAGGAAATAGTATAGTAATGCCATCGCATCGCTTACCGGACATATCCTGGTGGCTGCTCATGCACAAATAATGGGCATCGGTAACGTGGACAGGTGCCGGAAATGTCGTTAGCGGCAGACCAAAGAAACCTTAGAGCATCTTTTATGCCGATGTTTCGCAGAGTCCAAAACACGACAAAATTCTAGAAGATAGAAGGTATCTAAAAAGTAGAGTACTACTGAAATTTGCAAAACCCGTTGACATCTTTTAACGTCTAAAATCGAACTTCAACTGGCAACTCTAAACACCTATCGATCGACATATGTGTGGCTCAACGCTATCCAGAATAACCTAACCTAACCTTAAACCTTTGGTAAGTTACGGAGACCCCAATGGATGCATTTGTGGTTTGGTGGAACAGAACTCTCTATCAATATTATAGGAAAATCTGGTTTCTCAACTGAAAAAACGAACGCTGTACGCTTTACGGGTGCTTTAAAGCTCCTAACATCTGTGCGCTATTCCGAACGTACTGCTTAACCTACCGTCACTTTATGTCTTTATCCGTGGGGAAGCCCTTAAGGGCACTAATAGGCCTGGTACATACAATGTAGAGTGAGGGAAAAGTTGCTTGAGGCAAACATCTAAACGAAAGTATAATTTCAATGCCAAAGAACAACTAGAACTGGCTTTGCTACAAAGTTGAGTTCCTGGACTTACACTTTGTGGAATCTTTACTTATGGCTCCAAAACTGACATGGGCCTGAAGTCTATATCAAAGGTAACGGGTAAAAACTTGTGTTTCACTCGTTAACTGACCATTTGACTGAAGAAAGCTGATGCCAGGTATTTCTCGGTACTCGACCAGTTATGGCACTCTCACATGCGGCCACCGAAGCCACCCGCGGAAACAGGGAGTCTTCGCCAGTCTGCTACTACACAAAACTCATCTGGCTGCATAGATATGCCGTTACATCTACATATATGTTTTTCCTTTGATTTAATAATGATGTTAATAAAGTTAATTACAGCTTTTTATGCGAGCTTTCACATACTACGTTTGAAAAGCTATTTACGTACATATATATTTATATGAGTCCATAAACATGAATGTGTGTAAAAAGCCTAACTATTGAAAAATGACTCTCTCAACTGTTGAACATTTTTCGAGTAGGTACATTTGTGTGTGTGATAAAAGCCTTATCACGCGGGAAACTTTGGCTCATTTGAAGCGCGAATCGGTTAGCTAAGTGCAGTGAAATAAATTTGGTGGCTAGTTGATTGACTCTTGCTTAGTTGGCCATGTAGCGGTTTCTATTGAGTCGTTGTCTTCACGTCGTCTTCTCCAACCAACTGTCCCCCATCAACCAATCTTCGCGACGAAACATTCTCGTGTACACAGACACCTGTAGAGCGTTTAAGTTCTTCATCGTTTCATTGGGCCGTTTACTCTCTCAGCTTAGCTTGCACGCTCACTGCGGGACTTTTGCCTGGTTCTTCAACGGTTTTTTGCGATCGTCGCCAGAAGCTTTGCCGTAACTCATTTCAATTCGTTGCAATCAGTTGTTTAATTCATTTAGTACGTTTTGGACATTCCGCGATCACAGCCGTTGCGAGCTTATCATACTCGTAAGCGTTAGCGCTTTTTGTTGTCGATCGGTAATATTTCTGCGGTTCAATAGACCTGTAGCGATTGAAAATCAATTTTACGTGCTCGTTTCCCACGATTTTTGTTTAGGTTTAGACACCTAGTAAATTACAAAAATTGCAAACAAATAACAAACCAAAGCAGTGTTCATCATGCCACAAAGGTACGCGCTAACATAATAAATAACAGTGATTAAATAACTTTCAGAAATTCTTGGACTACCCGTAGTGAGTCACACTGTGATTTATAAAGAGGTCTTTCCCCAAATCACATGAAGCTTTTCTTTCAAATGTCTGTTAGAATTTTTCAAATAGATACATACATACATATTTGTATATGTGCCTCCATATCTATGTACATATGTATGCGTGTATGTACATAAGTGGAATTCTAAAGCATCTTTTTTACACAAACAAGTGTGTTATTCACACGAATTCGTATTTTCAAATATGCATACATACTGACATACATACATATGTATGTACATTAGGCTGGCTCACGTAAAAAGTTTCTGCTTGTCCATGAGCATCATAAAACTTTCTCTTTTGTTGCCCCTTCTTGAGATGAAGCGCGTTGAAAATTCGTGTAAACTCACCACGGCCTTTCGAAAAACAAAAGTCTTTCGTAAAAAATTTTTCATTCTGGCAACTATACTGAAAGCTCTTTTTTGACTTTCGAAAGACTAATTTAAAACTCTGCTAACGTGGATACGTCATTTTGTATGTCTTTTAGCAATAGTCTTAAAAAATAAATCAAATTAACAAAAATATAAATATTACTTTCTAAACCAATAAAAACTTAAAATTAAAAGAAAATTTACTAAAACAAGTAAGAAAGTCTAAGTTCGGGCGGAGCCGAACATTAAATACCCGGCGCAAGTATTAAATATGTTTTTTCACCTTTCCGAAACCTTCCGCTAGATGGTAAGCCGGGGTGTATCAATTTTGAGTAAATTAGCGTCCTTCAATTTCGAAATATTGAAGTTTCAAGCATTTCTGAAATTTACCGTTATATGAGAAGCGGCCGTTATTTTAGTCCGATTTCAATAATTTTCAACGTTTTGCTTATATGTGGCAAGCACAATAACCACACCGAGTTTGGTACAAATTGGTAGAACGGTTACCGATATACATATATGTGATCATAAGTGGGCGGTGCCATGCCCATTTTCCAAAATTTTACCATAGACGTATTTCTTGGTAAAGAATTGTTGCAAGTATCAATTTTGAATAAATTAGCTTCAATATTTACTGATTTATCGAAGATTTTGTATTTCTCTAAATTACCGTTATATGGGATGTGGGCGTGGTTATTGTCTGATTTTAAAAAGTTTCGGCCATTTGGTATGCTGTACCAGGGCCAACAACTGTGCCAAGTTTGGAAGAAATTGGTGCAGCGGTTACGAAGATATACACATGTAACCATAAGTGGGCGTGGCTACGCCCATTTTCCAAAAATTTATAATATTCTTATTTTTCGTCGAAAAATTATTGTAAATATCAATTTTGAGCGAATAATCTCCAGTAGTTACTAAAATATCGTAGTTTTCGTATTTCTGAAAATTACCGTTATATGGGAAGTAGGCGTGGTTATTGAGCGATTTTAAAAATTTTCGGCCATTTAGTATGTTGTGCGAAGGCCAACAACTGTGCCAAGTTTGGAAGAAATTGGTGCAGCGGTTACCAAGATATACGCATATAACCATAAGTGGGCGTGGCTACGCCCATTTTCCAAAAATTTGTAATATTCTTATTTTTCGTCTAAAACTTATTATAAATATCAATTTTGAGTGAATTATCTTTAGTAGTTACTAAAATATCGCAGTTTTCGTATTTCTGGAAAATACTGTTATATGGGAAGTGGGCGTGGTTAAAGTCCGATTTCGCCCATTTTCAATACCAACCTACCTTGGATTAAGGGAAACCTACATACCAAATTTCGTTAAGATATCTCAATTTTTGCTCGAGTTATCGTGTACACGGACAGACGGACAGACGGACAGACGGACAGACGGACAGACGGACAGACGGACAGACGGACGGACAGACAGACATGGCTTAATCGATTTCTTTTTTCATCCTGATCATTTATGTATACATTTGTCTATATCTATCTCGATTCGTTTTGGCTGTTACAAACAACCGTTATGTGAACAAAATTAATATACCCTTGTGCACAAGTGCGCTCGGGTATAAAAATCTGCGAATGGTACGGTAAACAAAATATTTCAAACTCTCTTGATTACTGTCATTCAATTTACTTACAAAAGACTTTCAACTATCTCACTGCGAATTTGCACTAGGCATTGAAATTTTTTGGGTCGAAATAGATAAGGTTAAAAGAATTATTGAAAAATATTTAGCTCAAATGACTTGCATTCACATACATACATATGTACATACATACATATTTCTTTTTTCTCAGGCCATTTTCTTGGAAAAAGTTTTCCGATATTAACTTGCGGCATATTGAAAGGTATTACAAACGCGGTCGGCGTTACATTTTATAAATTTCTTGTGGAAGCAGAACCGATTTTTTTTTTGTGTGGAGCGTGAGGCGATTTAATGTACACATATACATACATACTACATCGTTACTACAGAATGTTATAAACATTCTGAGAACACTTGGTAGCAATTTTCGTATGTAAGTATGTAGTATAATGCAGTGCCAAAAGTATTTTAAGATATTTAAGTACCGGATATTTCAAATTACAAACCACATCGGTAAAAATGCTGGACTCAATCTTTCTATTCAAATACGAATACATTGCACAATTTTACAAACATTTGTTCATATACATATGAATGCTTGAGTCTCTAAGTATACACGCATATGTATGTATGAATGTATATACATACATATATATTTAAAACGCTTGTGACTACGCTAAACATCAACCAATATCGGCAAATATCTAATTCACGGTCTTCCTATCACAAACTGGCATATTTACTTTTTGTTTATAGTTGTTGTTTATTTAGCTGACTTAAAGTATGTATGTAGGTGGCTTTTCTTAACAAAAATGTGGTCAGCTTGGACAGAAAAGAAAAGAAGATACACATGTATGTACATATTAACATATGTATGTATGTATATTTTAATACATTTGTGCACCTAACATATGTACCCTAATCACATTTATAATTTTCAGTGTCTAATAAATTATCCAAACTCAAACACAATCGATTATGGCAGCTAAATTTATTAATTTACTTATGTATTATATGTATGTATTTCTTTGTGACAAACATGACTACATACATACCTATATACATAGATATATGTATACTTAAACATTTACCTGCCAACAAGTGCAAATACTTAGTAGTACATATGTAAGTATGTATGTACATATTTAAATAGATTGTTTTTATGAAGAGAAGCATTGAAAGCCCAGCTGACATTGTGAAACTTCAACCCCAAACCGATACCTTCATATATCGTTCCACTCCAATATTACTGCCCATTATTTTGTGAGAAGATTGTTTGATCACAAAGCTGTACGCCATTTCTAGCCCACATGCAGATCGTTAAAGTTGAATTCATCTGGACTTTACCCGCTGTATTTCTGTTTGCTTCAGAACCATCCTTTGCAGCTACCTATAATATATGTACGTACATACATATGTACATATATCTTTTTGTACGATCTGCGCTGCAAATATTTTCCGTAGTATTCAGGGCACAGTTAGTGACCCGTTTTCCAATGTTTGGATTCGGAAATAGATCCATCTGTATTTAACATTATCCCTGTGTTCCTGCCATATACTTATATGTATATCTAGAGATATGGTCATCTGTTGGACTTAATCTCCAATGACTTCACTCCATGTCTGCCAATATTTGGAAGCATTCTTGTAAGCGCCTTATAAACCACTGATGCGGAGACCAAAAAACTTCCCAAAGTGCCTCTATCCTTTGCAAAGTTACGCAAGTTTCCTTCCGCTTGATCTGGCCATTATATCGTTGACGCACACGAGTGCCGAGTGGTAGGAGGTTTTCCCTGGGGTATCATTTTTATGCTCTTAACTATGCCTGTTTCATTTCAAAGCGCATACATTTCGCCATTCAATCTTCCTCGGTATCCAAAGCCATAAATCTTCTTTGTTCAGCACCGTTCATTTACATATCTGCGCCATTTAAAAGACCGGAGATGATGAGAGATTTTTAGCGGGAGATTTTTTTTCCGTAGAATAAGGCTATGCTTTCTAATTGCCTACCGAGTTCAGAGTAGCACCTGTTGCCAAGAGTTATTCTTCCCTTGTGCTCCAGGCTGACATTAATGGTGGTGATTATCCTGGATGCTAAGTCCTTTAAAATTTCAAAGTTATGATTGCAAATCGTGACATGTGTCCGAATGCACTCTTTGTGTGTTGCCTGGACGTACTTTGTCTTGTGCTAGTTATTTTGCCTACTTTTCTAAGCTCGAAAATGCTACGCTATCCGTCTTGGTGATGGGGCCGATCATGTCAATAACATGTGTGCAGGCAGAGTACAGGAGAGCCCGGTTTGCGTACATACAGTCATGAGAAAAATAATAGGTACACGACATATTAACCAATTTTGGTCATTTTTAATTTATTAGTGAATTTATTAGTGTGTTTATTATTTGTTTTTTTTTTTTTTTTTTTATAAAACACGGCTCATTATTTGACAAAAAAAACATATAAGTCCTTATTTCAAACTTTGTAGAAAAATTACAGAAATTAAACAAACTTTTTATTTAGAATTTTTAGAAAAAATTTAAGTACGCAGTTTTATAGCCCATTAAGTGGTTAAGAAATCGGAAATTGTTATTTTTGCTGACGGTGTCACGCCTTTCCTTTCATATCAATTCTTAGCTAGAATTTATTGGGGTATAAAACTGTATACTTAGATTTCTAAAAATGCTTTATAAAAAGTTTTTTGTTAATATAAATTATTTTTGAATGTTTCTAATTTTTCTAAAAAATTTGTAATTTGGACTTATATGGTTTTTGTAAGATACTGAACTGTTTTTTTGTAAAAAAATAATAAACACCAAACAAAAAAAAAAGTAACAAGTAAAGTTCGGGCGAAACCGACCATTATATACCCGGCGCAGGTATCAAATATCGTCGTTTCAACTTTCTCTGAACTACCTTTGCATGATAAGTAGGGGTCTTTACCCGATTGAACCTAGTTAGGTACAAATCGAGTAAGTGGGTTACCGAGGTACACCTTTGTAGTTATAAAGTGGGCGGTGCTACGCCCGATTCCTAAAAGTCTATAGCAGTCTTATTTATTGTTAAGAGATTGTTGTAACTATTAACTTGAAGTAAATTAGCGTCCTCAGTTATTGAAATATCGGAGTTTTCGTATTTCTGAAAATTACCGTTATACTGGAAGCGGATGTAATTTTAGTCCGCTTTGAATAATTTTCAACAAATTGCTTTTCCGTACCAAGGTTATTAAGTGCACCGACTTTGGTGGTTATAAGTGGGCGGCGCCACGCCCATTTTCCGAAAGTTTATAATATTCAAATTTTCTGATAAGTGGTTAATGCAACCATCGATTCTAAGTGAATTAGCTCCAGTAGTTACGGAGTTATAGCAGTTTTTGTGCTTCTGAGGCAGGTGGGCATGGTTATTGCCCGATTTCAAAGATTTTCAACAGATTTCTTAGCTAGACCCTACCCAAGCCTCGTACCGAGTTCGGTAAGGATTGGTGAAGCGGCTACTGAGATACAGCTTTTCATAATAAGTGGGCGGGGTCACGCCCATTTTCCGAAAATTTCATAACAATATTATTTTTATTTTTTATTTTTTATTTTTTATCACAATTCTACCTCAAATACAAATTTTCAATAATTTGCATCTAATATTTACTGAAATATCGCAGTTTATACATTTTTCGAAAATACCGTTATATGGGAAGTAGGCGTGTTTACAGTCCGATTTCGCCCATTTTCAATACCAACCTACCTTGTAGGGCAACCTACATACCAAATTTCGTGGAGATATATCAATTTTTGCTCGAGTTATCGAGTACACGAACAGACGGACGCACGGACAGACAGACATGGCTTAATCGACTTCTCTTTTCATTCTGATCATTTATGTATACATTTGTCCATATCTATCTCGATTCGTTTTGGCTGTTATTCGAACAAACTTATAATACCCTTGTGCAGAAGTGCGCTCGGGTATAAAAACTGCCAAAACTGGTCAAAATGTCATGTTCCTATTATTTTCCACATGACTGTATATTCATCGGACCGAATCGGGCTTGATAGCTGGTATATGCGCTTAACGAGCTCTTCGTCGCTGGATTTAAACAACATCACAGACGGTATACGGTCGCGATATGATGTCTTTAAGCTTCATTAGTGCTCTTCTCAACTCGTCTTGGCTGAGTGGAGGGACGTGGGGATCGTCTCTATACATCGGTCAGGGCTATTCGTCATCAAATGCGCCACCTGCGTCGCCATTGAGCAGTGTTCAGAAGTATTTTCTCCTAAACTCGAATGTTATCCGGACTTCTATTACCAGTTTTCAATTTTCTTATTTCTACTACGCCTCAGCCCCGGTTGCTGCTTTAGTTTTTGATAGAATTTTCGCACCGCATATCTGCAAACCTGCCATCATCTCAAGTCCTTCGCAATCGCGCCCTTCTTTCTCTGCTTTCCTGCAATAAGTAATTAAAATATGTAGTATCTTATACATAGTTTTGTAATTTACGTAATAAGTACAGTTTTTTTTTTGCGCATCCAAAGATAAGGTGGACACAGTCGAGTGTAACGAAATTAAACTGAGGCTTGGCGCAGAAAAAATCATCAAAGTTTTAAAATAAGAACCACATTAAAGACTGTACATACATATGTACATCTGTTTGTATTTATTTATGTATTTACGTTTATTTTCAGTCTTAAATTTCACTTTACGCTTTTGCACCAAATTTTGTTTTGGAGCTTCCATTAAATGTAAACAAGTAAAATGCGTTCGATAAACAAAGCCGAGACTTTTTGTATCACATGTTTTCCAGGTCAGTTTAAGAATTTGTCACAATTTTTGTTTTTGTTAATTGCTACACACCCAAAGTTGATAGATATGTATTTACGTATGTATGTTTGTACATTTATTTCATTTCATTTATTTAAAACATAAGTACAATAACACTTGCATACATATGTAAATGCATATACAAATAAGAATACATATGTATGCATACACTCATTTATGTATGTACATATGTAGCTGTGTGTAAACCTTACAGTGTACTCATTGCAATTGAGGTTACCAAGCTTGGCTTTAGCACAGAAATTCAGTGCGTCTAAAAGTTTTGGTAAGTGAGCAAATGGTGCAATCTAAATATGGAAACCGTAATTCGCGACTACACGTGCCTACACATACTTATGTACATACATACATATACCCTTGTGGTCAGCTGATTAAGTTAAGAGAGATTTTGACCAGTTTTGGCTATTTTTTTTTTGTTTATTTAATGTTTCGATTTTTTAGGCAAGTGACGTACATTACATAACCTGCACCACATAAATCAACATTTCAAACTTCGTTTAAAAATTCAACATACTTTAACAATTACGCCCAAAAATTTTAAACTTTTTATTCAAAATTTTTAGAAAAATTTCGTGCATACAGTTCTATAGCTCATTGAGTTTTATAAGGTTAAAGCGCAAACTTCAAGATGCTAGAAAGTCGGCTTGATTTTTAATAATTTCCAACAAACATTTCGGTTTGAGTTCAACGTTGTTTCTCAATAATACCTTAAGTGGATGATCTAGCGTTCTTTGTATGAAACTAGGACTGTTTCTCAAGTTGAGAAAATGCTAGTTCTTAAATTGAAATAGTAAAATAACTTACACCTTTTTGATTGAAACGACATACATAGATGGATTTAAATATAATTTTTTTATTTTATTACTTCATTTGTATTATGTAGTTAAGCAGAATCGTATTACAATAATTCACCTCACAGTACACAGTGCGAAAGTAATTTTGCCACTCGATTCACTTGGCGGTTTGATTTCTTTGAAGACACTTTGAAGATTATCTACTTTTTGTTGGTAATTTTCTTCTTTATGTACATACATAGATTTAGTTTTTCACTTGATAATTAAAAATTCATTTCTCTATCACTTTTTACGTATCTGCGCGCCGATTGGACATGAGTTGGAGAATGATGTTGGATATCAACTTGAGAACTATAAATTTCTTCAAGGTTGGAGAAATAGTTTTTTGGTATTTGTTGGGTTTGTTTTGCTGACGGCGCTAGGCATTTTCTTCCATATAAAAGAAATTGTCGAGCATACTCTATGTGGAAGAAAATGCACAATACCCTCAGCCAAAAAAATTATAAATAATTAATGCGATTTCGAGAGCCTTGAAATTTTTCTATAAATTCGAAATAAAAAGCTTAAAATTTTTCGGTGCAATTGCTAAGGTTTACTGAATTTTTATAATTTTTGTACGAAGTTTAAAACGTAGATTTATGTGGTGCTGGTTGAATATTCGCCAAAACTGGTCAAACTGTCACTTAACTTAATCAGCGACCACAAGTGTATATACTTTTAAATACTGACGTACTTACATACTGCGTGCATACATACATACCTAAAAATATATCTACGTATAAACATAACTTGGTGGGGCAAATCAGAGTAATTCAAAGAAATATTAAGCGTAGATAATTGAAAGAATGTAAATCAAATTGATAGAGACTAGCTATAGTTCCGCTAGTGCTAAAGCTTCATCGACAAACTACGCACATCACATGTCCATACATATATATCTATATACATACGAGTACCAGCGTTATTTGCGGATTGCGGTTCTGTGTTCTTGAAATGAGTATTTCCTACTTATACAAAAATTCGCACGTAATTTAGTACGAACGTACAAACCCCCCGGGCTTATTTATTTCATCCCTGCCAGCAATTGGAAGAACATTTTTCCGCCTATCACCACGATGTGACTTCTTCGTCACTATTGGAAGTTATCAAAGGGATAGTAACTCATTTCACAAAAACAATGCATATTCAACAAGGTAGAGGTGACAACTCAGTCGAGCTCTCTCATAAGTTGCGATCCCGTACGAGTCCGGACTAGTCAGAATCGGTCAGAGTTTACTGGAAATCGATCCCGTACTCGGTTCTCTGACTATTGAGAGGACAAAATAGAGAGTAAATAAGGTTCTCTCTCTGTAAGAAGTTACCAGTTTTAGTCCGAAGATTTTTTGCTGGTAAATTCTGGTACATACATGTGTCAAACGATCACCTGTAGTATGTTTGGCAACCAAATTGTAAACAAAAGAAAAGTGCATTCTGCTAATTCACGTTGAAAAGTATTTAGTTACTTGTTTAAATGGAATCTTATGAGTATGAAAGCATTTTAGGTTATTTACATATGTTAGCTGAGCGTGTTTACATACAAAATAAGCAAAAATTTACAACCAAAATTTGGAAGTTATGTTGAATTTGACAGAAGTTACCATTTTTTACTAGAAAGCGATCCCGTACTTTTCAATGTTACTCTCTCGCTCTGAGCGAATTTTTATTTTTTGACAGTTTTACTAGTTTTAGTCCGAGGAATACGGGATTGCACCTATAGCCGGCTGTAATATCAAAAAATGTAAACAAAGAAATTACCCTTTGTTACGCATTTATAATATTTGATAAAACTCAATGGTCCGTAGCTATAGTCTAAATAAAGTCGACTCCTAAGCTAAAAGCAGCTTTTTGACTTAACTTTCAATGGGATATCTGTCAAAAAAAGCTGCTTTTAACTTTGGGATTCGACTTTATTTGGACTATAACTACGGGTTAATATCTTTGAAATAAAAGTTTTTGTAAATATGAAAATATTTAAAAACTCATTGGAATAAGCTTCATTTTAGGTATTGCATTTTCATTTTAATGTAAATGTGGAAATGCATACTTACATAAAATTACACACAAAATAAATGAAACATACTCTTTTATAAAACCGTTTTTGCAATTTTCTTGCTTTTACTAGCCCAGTGCTTTTTTTTGAGCATTTATTTTTTTATTCAATTACTTAATCCTAAAGTATATTGGACATTAAAAAAAAAGTTGGATTCTTCTAAATTTAGATCAGGACTCAACTTCAATAATTTAGCTATTAAATTTTTGCATACCGAAATTTCGTTTCCATTAAATTTATTAAAAACTAGC
The DNA here is from genome assembly GCF_013731165.1 of Rhagoletis pomonella. NCBI lineage: Eukaryota > Metazoa > Arthropoda > Insecta > Diptera > Tephritidae > Rhagoletis > Rhagoletis pomonella. The sequence goes on from NW_023458564.1 coordinate 30,495,828, forward strand.
AGAGCACCCGACGTCGTTCGGGGTAAACAAATAAAAATATAAAACAAAGAGTAATACAAATATTCAGTTCAGCATAATTTAAAGGACACAAACAATTTTCTTTGTTTTCTAATAAATGTAGATCATCACTTGTGCTACAAATCTTGTTCCATTATTAATATTAGGTTGATTAAGGTAACGATCAAATTTATAAATTAAAATTAGTCTACTACATTCCGTGTAGCTGCCTATACGATTAGCTGTTTTAGTATAGCTGCACTTTTCTGGTATAATGCTTAATTTGGAAGGAGTTTTATTCATTATGAATGAAACTTTTTCGTTTAACAGCATCGCGGGATTAAAAAACGATTTAATCTTTCCATTTCAAAACAATCTAAAGACGGTAAGGTTTCAAAAAAAAAAAAACAGTTTTAAATATCCGAGTTATCTAATAGATTAATACATATATGTATATCCTCATTTATATATACTTTACTCTGAACACCTCCCATTAGTGATGGAAGACTATCGATGGGGCTATCGATAGTATCGATGGTTTCATTTTGCCGCCACTATCGAAATTTTCTAAACACTACCGATAGTTGTATGTCGTTCACATTGTTGGAATTGGACTATAAAAGATGCACATGCCTACAACATATATATGTATGTTGTGAACTCCTTTGTTTGTAAACATGTTCTTCATAGTTTTTGTTATAAAATGTGTTATTGAAATACATACACGATCTCATTTTGTTTTACACAAGTTATTTTTGTGTAAACAAATAATCTTTATGGCTTTTGTAGTTACGGAATGGGCTATTTACGAATAAGATTTCTTCCTGGCTGTTGTTGTCTTTTATAGTTAAAGAAGAAACGAAGAAATTTACAGGCGATGGAAGCTGTCATATCACTTGCCAAATTTTTCTAGGACCATAAAAACGGATTCAAATTTGCATATTTACAAAATGTTGTGCCTAGTTTTACCAATCAATTTTAAATTTGTCGGGTCGTTAAAATTTAAAATGACAAAATTTTTTAGGAGATTGAAATTGGTTGGTAAAACAGGGCATTAGTGTTATATCTCAACATATGTAAGAAAGCTTTCGATAGTATCGAATATTTTGCACTATCACTATCGAAACAATCGAATGTATACACTATCGATAGTTTTCCAACACTATCTCCCATAGATACCTATGTCGGCATACCAAATTTCAAGTTCATGTGACTTGTGGTTCCGAAGTTATAGCTGATAAAAAATTCCACGCCTATGGGATCGGCCAGGCCCCCTTTTACAAACTCGCTTATGCGTACTCTTCTACAAGCACCTACCATTGATATGTCTGCATACCAAATTTCAAGTTGGTGGGACTTATGGTTCCGAAGTTATAGCTGATAAAAAATTCCACGCCTATGGAATGTGCCACGCCCCCTTTTACAAACTCGTTTATATAAACCCTTCTATAAGTACCTACCATTGATATGTCTGCATACCAAATTTCAAGTTCGTGGGACTTATGGTCTGGAAGTTATGGCTGATTAAAAATTTCACGCCTATGGGAGGTGCCACGCCCTCTTGTCGGATCCCAATTTTTTTCACCCTTTGTAGGCCCAGATGTCATGGCAATACTCTGTCAAAATGTTGTTCGATTCTGTCCACCCGTTTAGACTGCAACCTGGCACATACATACATACATACAAATATATAGTAGATTACTTCCAGTTTCTTTATGTCAACAAGGAATTCTGGTTAAGGTTTTATCAGACCACCATTTGAAATTTGGTCTATCCATGTATGAGATTTTCTCTTCATATTCGGTATGATAAATCCTGCACCTGGGAACAAACGTGACCGCTTAGAAATACTCGGATGCGATAGGCAACAAACAGTCCAGTGACTGGCTGAATAACTTAGTGAGAGGGGAGACAAGCATGTTTGCATGTATGTATTTATATAAAAAAAAAATATGTATTGGTGCAAAAATGGTGGGTAGGCATTGTGGCCAATGGTAAAGTTCGTTTACCACCTTTTCATGGTTGTAAGCCATGCAGAGTCCGCAAAATGCTCCGGAAGCAGTGTTCGGAGGATGCATCAGACTAGGCCGAGCATACTTTGAAGTGCCATCTAATTAAAATTTAAGAAAGTTCAATTACATGGCAGTTGAGAAGTGCATGTGCAAAAATTTCATAACATACCGTCTCATATAAGTACAACCGTCTCATAACCGTAAAGTGCACAGCACAACAACAGCACTTAACGCCATAGACACCCAGATAACTTGTGGCCTAAACCGAAAGCGCCCCTGTGGGAGAACCATTCTAGTAGCGCTGGACCTGTCTAAGGCGTTCGACACTGTCAGCCATTCAACGCTACTAGAAGACATAGAGGCCTCCTTTCTCCCACAGGGACTCAAACGGTGGTCGGCGAATTATCTGAGTGGTCGTCACTCGTCAGCAACTTTTAGAGACAAATCGAGCAAACCGCGGAAATTAAAAGAGGGGGATCGACAGTGTGGTGTCCTTTCCCCATTATTGTTTAACTTTCTCGATTGTCTCTTATGCTGACGATTGTTCGATCATGGCGTCTGGGAATAGAATTGATGACTTGTGCTCGAAAATAAACGTTTATCTCGCCGGGCTTTCTCGCTTCTTCACTGCACGGAGCCTAACCCTCTCCCCTACAAAATCCTCAGCCACACTTTTTACCACCTGGACGAAGGAAGTCAGACTCCAACTGGGAATTCACGTCGATGATACACCAATTCCGACGGTGAACAACCCGAAGATACTCGGAGTAACATTCGATAGTCTGCTCTCCTTCTCGGCGCATACAACAGCAATTGTAAACAAAGTACATAGCCACAACAAGGTCCTCAAGTCGCTAGCCGGCAGCACCTGGGGCAAAGACAAAGAAACGTTGCTGGCAAAGTACAAGGCAATTGGCCGGCCGGTTCTGAACTACGCTGCGCCAGTGTGGTCACCGGGGACTTGTAGGACGTGGTGGATGAAGCTGCAGACCTGCCAGAACACGGCACTTAGGACAGCGACAGGATGCCTCTTGATGTCGGCGCAATACCACCTGCACGAGGAGGCCCACATGCTCCGAGTTAAGGAGAATAACATAATGCTCTGCAGGCAGTTCCTGGTTGGGAGCCACAGATGTGGCCATCCAAACAGGCAACTCCTTGCAGAAGAGCCTTCGCCCAGGCACGTCAGGAGGCATCTCTACGAACGGATGGACATTCCCACGACAGCCGGTTATTCGTATCGGAATGAATCGGGTTTTACCCGACCAAGGGCTGCTGTTACGGCGATCTAACCCCATTTAGGTCGGCGAAATCCCTCAAAAGTTGTACGTCCATAGGGCTACTTCTTCTTCGCATACTTCTGCTCAGGGCTGGCATTGAGTCAAACCCTGGGCCAGAAACATATATCTGCTGCGTGTGCCGAAGACGATTACACCACAACTCCACCTCCGTCAGATGCAATACATGCAATGGGTGGAGCCACCTCAGAGTTTGCTCAGGCCTCACGACTCATAGGCAATGGACCACTGCGTACGTGGCCCCTTGCTGCACCAGGCGAGCTGCCTCCACGGTACAACACAGTCCGCCTGAGCAACTCAACACAAACACAACCGCACCACAACACAGTACAATAGACAATACCACAGACACAACAGACCATACCACAGATACAACTGCACCACCGCCCACACGCCACCGCCAACAACTCCTAGTTCCTCCGACAATCTGCACGGTATGCCAGTCCAGGATATTCCGTAATGTGACATCAGTCAAGTGCAACACCTGCCTTGGCTGGTGTCACTTTAGGGCATGTTCATGACTGCGCACCACGCGAGATTGGACGAGGGACTATGAGGGCCCATGCTGTGCTGCTCGGTCGCAACCCCCAGCTACAAAACCCCCGAAAAATGCAATGGGGCGACCAACAAAATATCGTTAGTATTAAAACATGGTTAATTATACAATTAGGTAATATTATTGAAAGTCTCCTGAAGAGAACCGAACGAAAACTATTGATTTTCAAGAATTCTATTCCATTTCTACGAAAAGTTTTATTTTCCCCATATAAAAACACATGGAAAGCTTTTTGGACCACCCTAATGTACATACATTCCTACATAAGTATTAAAATTTGGGTATTATTCTCGCAGTAAGTTATTTGATGCCGGGCTTAAATTTTTCGAAACCTTATTACGATTCTTATGATAATTTAAAATTCATTGTACGATCGAATGTTTTTTAACATATGGCTTAACGGATGAGCCAAGTAAGTATCAGACATCTGCAGCGGGTGCATGATTTTCGTGTATACTCGATCATCTAACAAAACCCGTTTGGCATCGTTCTCTGTATACGAGCAGAAGTATTGTTCGTTATCGACTGAGCTCAAGACGAACATGTTGGCCACAACACCCGATTGCTTTTCATACATACTTGATTGGGTTCGGGTGCTTTGCAGCTCAATATACCCGGGTGTTCGAGTTTCAACCCGAGTGTGCACAAAATTTTCTTGATTGGCTTATGACGTTTTTGTTTCTACAAAAAATGTTGCCTTCTCATCGCGGTGTTCTTAGTTTTTGTGCGTAGAGGGCAAAGAGAAGGTTGAATTTTTCGGTAGTTTGTTTAAGTGTACATTTAACCATTTCTTATATTTTTGCTCATACAAAATGCGACATCACGACGCCTACATCCATTTAGGTATAAATGTGTGTAGATCGGCAATGCCCAAGCCCTATACACTCGGTGCACATTTATTTTTTGTAAAAGTACTTATGTACCTACATAGTTTTAGGCTGTGTTCTAATATATACACACACAGCTTTCCACGCGAAACTATACGAAATAGATGCAAAAACATTTTTGTCTACTTCGCTTCTAATTTTTTCATTGCGTATGCACAAGCACAAAGCAACAACATTTTCGTATGCTTTGTGGGAACATATTGGGGCCAGTTACCTTCAGCGTAAATTTCTTTGTTGTCCTGCATTTTATCGCAATGTTCGGGTGTCCGTTTCATTGTTACACAAATTTTCGGGTTAGCTGCGGGTGTCCGAGTGTGGTGTTCGCTTGTGCTCAATTTATAGCGAGGGTGATCGAACAGACTCGTTCGTAACCAAAGCAGCTGTCGGGTATGCATCTCGATCGAACACATAGTAGCCGAGTGTGGCGTTCGCTTGTGCTTGATTTTTAGTGAGTGTGATCAAAAAGGCTCGATCATACTCAAAGCTGTTCTCTGGTAAGTATGCGGCATGCTTTGTGAACTGTAGTCATAAAAATTTGGCTTACGCACCTATTAATATACGTGAATGTACATATGGTATATGCAGTAAATGTCGCGTCTTTTGAAAGGCTAATTTACCGGCATTCTGGCTGATAATTCCGTATATGACTAAAACGACTTCCGTGAAATCAGAAGCCAAGTTTTTGTATAAGAATGAGTTTATAAGTATAAGCTTGTATAAATATAGCTTAAAGCGAAGGTACTTCCATGCCGGCCAGTCGGTAATGGCTGTACAAAAGAATGCTTTCGTTATACAAATAACCTCATTGTATGTTTGTAGTGGCCTTTTGAGATCTTACCGCAGTGAAATTAATTTTTTAGCTACAAAAAATTAGCACTTCAACTAACACTTCAAAATTTAGATTAGAAATTAGATCGGTTACATTGCCATGAGATAACAGCGAGTAGGTAGTTACATATGTCAAGAGGTAGGGGTGATAAAAAACCGTCTTCCGTTTTTTGCTAACTTGACTGAAATTTGCTTTTCTGCTTTCCTCTTTGCTGAGCTTCTATAACTAGGAACCAATCTTACCTTGACGAAAGTAAGGGACCAAATTAAGGTTTGTTGGCAATAGTCGTAAGTGAAAAATTCACACAATAGCTGTGCGAAGTTATGAGGAAAAACAAGGTGGGTCCAGTGATAATGGTCATGAAGAAAGCCCATCAAAACGGATCTAGCACCATATACATATGTGTATAAGTACTAGAAATTATAGGTTTTGGACTTAAATATGCTGGATAAGAAACTGGATACTACACATATTTGAACATGTTTTCAATACGATTGTCGTCAGGCCTATACAATGTAGTGGTCTAAGAAATCAACCAGCCTCCTACTACAAAAGGTGCAAAGAACGGCTCTACCATGGCCAGTAGCAATGAGCCTGGTACTAAATATACATACAACATCATAGACAATCTGAAAATGCAGAGCTCGCTCAGTGTTGCTACAAGACTACGAAAATTATCCAGCTGGAGAGTGCATTACTGTGGTGACACCTCAATTCGAATTAGACTTCATTGGGTATATGATGGAAGTGCCAGGCAGAAATCAATAGGCCCAGGAAGTGGCGGGTCTTAAAGACTCTGTGGTTATCCGGTTATATGGTTATATTTTTTATTCAGTTTACAACAATAATATATACTACACAACATTAATTTTTAATCAGATAACCTGATAACCAGGCAAGTGTGAACAACCTCAGTGTTTCCAGGCCGACCCTGCGGCTGTATAGCAAGCTGCCAACAGACAAGGGATATAGCACACAATAATAATAATAATAATAACAGATTGGCACTTACACATTAGCGTGGGCCGAAAATCCGCTTATTTAGAATTTCGATTGGCAATAGCAAAAATATGGTTCATTATGCTTTAAAAAAAATCTGTGTGGAATTTGGAATTTTTTGGTCAACATCCTAGGCTCGCCCAAGTCCATCAAAGTTCAATATACTCAAAAAATAAAAATTAATAAACACATTTTTTTACTAAAACTGCACTTCTTCTAAAGTATTAGTCCTACAGAATTTGGTATATAGACCGTTTTTGTAGAGAACCGAAGTTAGCTAAGAAAAAAAAATTTTTAGTACTTGAACTTTGATGGACTTGGGCGAGCCTAGGATATTGACCAAAAATTTTAACAGTTCACAAAGATAGTTTTTAGAGCATAATGATGATGCTATTACCAATCAAAATTCTAAAAAGGCGGATTTTCGGCCTAAGCTATTACACATATGTTTTGTTAGTATTTGGCCGAGCTTCTCCTCCGATTTGGGGCGCGCGCCTTGATGTTGTCACACAAACGGGAGGGACCTATAGTTCTACGCTGACTCCGAACGGCGATTGAATTTTGATGAGAAACTGTTTTTCATGGCAGAAATGCACTCGGAGGTTTGCTGTGGGAATTGATAGGATAAAAACCACACTTCAGTTTCGCCCGAACTTTGCCTTTTTAAGTTGTTATTTATTCTAATACGATTTTGTGTGGTGATCTAAGCTTTCTGCGTATATTCTGCTAGAGAAACGGAATGAAGCATATAGCATCTTAATAAAAGTGTTAAAAACTTGCAATTTATTTTAAACCAAAAAAAAAGCGCTATTAAAACCTTTTGGTTAAAAATATTCATACGTACATATGTATATAGAAGTGTATGTATTATTTGCACATACTTATGTATGTACATACAACATTGATTGATATGAAAGTTATTAAAATTTTATTTCGGCAATACGATAATTAAAATTGCAGGTACGTATCTAAGTATTTGATGGCTGCGATTGATTTGACTAATAGGCAGTCGATTGAGATTTTGCTCTCAGCCGAGCTACAAGACATAAAATATATATACATATATATATATATATATATATATATATTAGACTGTCCCAAGAATATATGGAAAAAAGTTTGTTAGCAAATTTTGATATGCATGCCCTCTATATTTGTGCCTTTTAGCCCAGATAGCATATATATGAAGTTTTATGGCCGTGCCGACTTTTAGTTGAAGTTTTAGTTAACAACTTGAATTATGGCTACCAAATACCATATTTGAATGTATTTTTAGTAAATCTGCATCTTTAAATTTTTAATAGGACAGCAGGATTTCTCCCAAGGACATCGAAAAAATTAATGAATGGAAAAAGCGGCACAGTGGCTTTGAAAGGGTGTATTACAAGGCTGCAAAACGATATGTTTTCTGATGGAATAATTTGTGCAAATTTGCAATTGTAGACCATTTTTAAATTGGTCTGACAAGAGCGTTTAATGATAATTAAATCTTTATATTCAACTTTTTTAACAAATTCTTTTCCTCCTTAAAAAAAAAAAATGCCTTTCATAATATTAAGTAAACAACATAAATTGTTTTAGTGTTTGACATGTCCTCTCGGGTTGATTAAGGAATAAATGTTTTGATTGATAATAGCAAAAAACTGGTTCATTATACTCTAAAAACAATGTGTGTTAAAGATGACAATTTTTGGTCAATATTTTAGGCTCGCCCAAGTCCATAAAAGTTCAATGTGCTCAAAAAATAAAAATTAATATATACATTAATTAATATTTTTTTAAATAAAATTGCAAGCATCTTCGAAAGTATTATACCTACATAATTTGGTATATGGACCTTTTTTGTAGAGAATCGAAGTAAGCTAAGTAAAAAATTTTTTAGCACTTGAACTTTGATGGACTTGGGCGAGCCTAAGATATTGTTGACCAAAAATTGTCATCTTTCAAACAGATTGTGTTTAGAGCATATGAACATTTTAACCACTGCATCCCTGCCTAATGAGGACTTTTTAGACATTTCCGAACGGGGGATAAAAAAGACCCATATATACATATTTAGAAGTTAGAGGGTTGAATATTCCACAAAAATTCTACCCGCAGGATTTTACATAGAACTGCTGTATAAGTATATCCGATGTCCAAAAAGTGAGTAGATATCACTTGGATTTCTTCCATACCAACATACACATATGTACCTACATATTTTTTTCATCCCCTCTACCCGAACTCGTGCTCGGGACCTTGCTATATTGGAAAAAGTCAAGTCGATATACGATGAGTCAGGCAAAGACGATAATACATCTTAAGTGATTATGACAATATGCGCACTTGGCTATTCATAAGTGGACTGATTATTCTGGGGCCGAATTACGAAATTTAACTTAGCATAGTCAGTGTAGAGTTCTTATCTGGACGATTTAATATGCATGTATTACAAGGTACCTTCCCAATAAACTTTTGGGTTGGAGGTCAAGCGTACCATAACCCATTCTCAAAAAAAGGCAAATTTTTGGAAAGAAAAATAATTTCAGTTGTCCACTTGAGAAAAGCTGGATATACCTTAATATGAATTAAAACTTTATTCAACGTTTAATCAAATGTTGGAGAAAAATTGTGTACACGCGCTTGAGAATCAAGAATTTGTCAAAGTTCAGAAAAAAATTGGCGAAGAATTTTAAGCGTGATTTTTAAGTAAGGACACCCTAGGACAAAGTTAAGTTATTTTCGTTACATGATATGTAGAGCTAATTAGGTTAATAAAGAGTGAGATATAAATTCTGAAAATTTTCAAGAAGGGACAACTTAAAGCAATGACGATGTTTTAACATTTTTGTAGCACTAGGTAGTGCATTCCAGAGCACAACTGCACTAACGAGGAACATGCGGGATGATACCTTTAACTTGTGTAAAGGGATTATGAGGTTGGAGGTACGAGAAGATACGGCAAATTTTAACTTCGTAAATAGATACAGCGGAGTACGCGAGGTTATCAAGTTGTGCAAAAACAGAAGATTTCGGAAACTAAGGTATGTGGTGAGATCACAGCCGAGAATATTCCTCGAGAAGTTGGATATATGATCATATTTTCTTTTTAAATAAATGTATCTAGCCTCAGAATTTATGGCGAGCTGTAGCTTTCTCTGGGAGTCAGAATTCATGTTGCCATAAACCACTTCCCCGTAGGTGAAGGTAATTTTACATCATGAGACAGATATCCAGCTGAGAACCAAAGTGGCCTAAGTATATTATATACTTTTCCTATAGTGTAGTTTACATGATCAGAGCATGTAAGTCTGCTATTTAGTTTAAATCCCTGGTTTTTGACAACGGTTTCATATTTAATTTTTCGGTTATTTAAAACAATAGGTGTGAGGTCACTTAGGTTGTATCGGAGACTAGAAATCGGTAGCGCTTTCGTTTTAGATGCATTTAAATACAACTTGTTTCCCTTCGCCCATTCGTAAATGCGGTTGAGGTCATCGTTTATACACTTTGTCATTGACAGAAATATAACGAAGAATAGAGAACAAAAAACTCTTCCAAAAGATTAATGAATTTTTTTTATAATTTATGGCTTTCATTAAAAGTTTGACTTAACGCATGATCCAAGGCGAATTTATATAAGGTGATAGCAGGAGTACAAAAACAAAACCTTACATGTATTTTGTTTTTGCTTTGGCGGCATAAACTGTCAAAATCTGTAAGAGTGTGTGTGGAAATTCAAACAAAATTTTTCAATTTGACATAAGAAGCCGTGAGGCGAAACACGTACACAAAATCAGCTAATCTATTAACACCACCTTATATAAATTCGCCTTGGCATGATCGTTCTTGTACTGAGTCATGTTGAGGATGCCATTGAAATCGTTTTCATATAAAAAAAAAAGTAACAAAAAATAAGAAATTATTATAATTATGGTAGAGAGGAAAAAAATAAATTAGGATTAGTAAACAATATGGTTAGTTGACATTGGTAATTTTAATGATAATTTTATTTATTATTATTTCCCTTCATATTCTGGAATTCACATCAATAATTATTTAATTAAAATAATAAGGAAATTAATCATGATTTTTTGTACATAAAACAAAAAAATCAACAAGTGGTAATCAACGTAAAACAATTTTAACTATACTCACGTATATATGTTCGTACGCCCTACTGTAATTTTCAATGATTTTTATTTTTCGAGTTTAACCAATAAAGATTAAATACAATAATTAACATCTAAGTTTTATTTTTTCGCTCAAAGGCAATTATTATCACTTGATTTTTATTTTTTCGATCAAAGATGTTTAATACTTATTACTTTTTTATTTTTTTACTTACGAACAATGATCATTCAAAAAACTCAAAAGCTACATCAGCCTGATTTTTGGCGCATTCTTTTCAGAGGCAGTGACACTCTAATAAAAGGAATAAGTGCCAAAATTTTCAGGTCAAAACTTCAGTTGCTTACGTCTGTATGGCCATTTGAATTTTTTGAATAGTCATTCTATTTAAGTGAAAAAATAAAACTCGATAATAATTATTATCTCTGAGCGAAAAAATAAAAATAAAAAAATAATTATTGCCGATGAGCGAAAAACAACTTAATAATAATTATTTTTATTATATTTAATTGGAAAAATAAAATTCAATAATAATTATTATCTCTGACCGAAAAAATTGGGGAAAAATAATCATTATTTGTGATCGAAAAAAAATAAAATCAAATAATAATTATTTCCGTTGAGCGAAAAAATAAAACTCGGCGAAAAAAATGAAAATCATAAAATAATGATTAAAGGCTAATTTAAATTATTTTACTCATAATGATTACCGTCCCTGTTTGCAGATCAAAATTTCAGTTGGTTGCGTCTGTATGACCTTTCAAATTTTATAAATAACAGAGGCCAACAAAACTGGAATTTTTTTTGGAGTGGCAAATGTTAAAGCCATTTTTGGTAGATTTTTTGTGCTGATTAAGTACCCGTCAGCACAAAGTTTCTATCTGCTCCAGGTTTTGAGAAAAATTAGGTCAAATTGTCAAAAAAACGCGATTTTTGCAATATATATATGGTAAGACAACCTTCCATTAGGCTTAGATTAAATTCAGAACTCTCGGCTACTATCCCTGAAAATACCATCCCTGCACCTTGACCTGATGGTCACTTACAGTCATTTAATTAAACAAAAAGATATAGAACCTTCCACTTAGGCTTAAATTAAGGATGGAACTTTCGATGACCAGCCCTGCAACTTGAACAGGAAAAACAGGTTTTGCAAAAAATATATTGTTTTCAGTAGCACAATTTTCCAGTATTTTTTATTGTTTAATAAATGATTATTGGGTACTATCTTTTCAAGGTACAGGGATGGTATTATAAGGAATGGTGGTCGAGAGTTCTGGCTTTAATTTAAGCCGAAGACGGTTGTGTCACATTTTGTTTCTTTGCTAGGGATTCGCAAATATTGCAAAAAACGTAATTTTTTGACACTGACCTCGTTTTTCTCAAAATCTGGGGCAGACGGAAACTCTGTACTTACGGATTTTTACTCAGGGCGTTGTGGAATAAGGCTAAATAATAATTATCTCGGAGCGAAAAAATATAAATAACAAAAAATCATTATTTCTGCCCGAAAAAATAAAAATCAAATAATAATTAATTCAGTTGAGCGAAAAAATATAATATTTATTATTATTTCTTAGCGAAAAATTAAAAATTAAAAAAATCACTATTTTAGTCATAATGAATAGCGTCCCTGTTATTAACCGTTAAAAAATAATTGGAAGTAATCACAAATAATTAATAAAATAAAAAAAACTCATCAAAAAGATATTGCAACTCGTTTCTACAATTATTTCCGCTTTTTAATTTTGTTTAATTATTTCGGATTTTTAATTTAATTAATCAATATTATTTTTGATTTTTCTTGAAATAAATTTTTTAATTTCGTAGCAGTTGGTATTTCACTCGAAATGGCTACACGAAACGAAAGCCACAGCGTCATCTACCGACATTACCTGACTGTTTGCTGCCAGCTGATAGCCACTACAAAAACAATGCCAAAAGCAGCTGGCAACGTCAAAAGATGGACGCTGAGAAGGAGGAAGCCAGGAATTTGGTAATTATATTGCACGGGAAATACTTTAATGAACCCATAGAAAATATCAAAAAATTCATCAAGTTGCATTTATTATGTTGTGTTAATTTGTTTTTTTTTGCATTTGTAGCAGGTGGAGTTCGAGTGGGTTCTGCGCGAAGAGGTGCATTCGATATTAAAACAATTGAGGAAAATATTAGTGGAGTGTGCTCATCTCTTCCCCGTTCCACTGTATGCCAATGAGGGTAAAAAGACTGAAAAGTATATTATGACTGTGGCACCAGAAAAGCTTCGTGCCATTGTCACGTTAACTGGAGATAGCATCACACATGCGGTAAATAAGAAAAATGTAGAAACTTGTTTATTTTCATAGGTATCATTCAATGCATGTTTTATAGGACATAAGCTTTAAGCTGGCACGCCCGCCACATCACCAACAGAAAACGTGCATTAACCAAGACTCACCATGGAAGCTGCAGCAGGTACAGGATGCAGCAAACCACCTCCAACAGGCAATTAATCACATCGATGATGTAGATGCCACCTATCATTTTAAGTGAATTCGCGAAAACTTGCTACAATTATTTCTGAATTAATTCCTGTATGCTATTTTGTAGAACGTCTGACGAAGTAATGAATGTTGTTGGGAACATACTAGAGGCGCTTCAACGTGCACGAACAAGTTTGGTTATACCGAAAAAGAAACCAATAGCTGATTTGATTAAAAGTCGCAATATGGTTAGTTGATACAGCTTATAAGACTTTATTTAAAATTTTTGTTTTAGAAATCACTGGCCCCCAATTTGTCCGAAGACTTAGCCGTCAGCTTTTATCTGCAAAGTCAAAAGCTAATTATGGCTGTATATCAACTCATCACTGTGCAGGGGACAATGCGTTTTGACTCATACCAGGCTGAGGCGACCGTGCAATGGCTGAACGACGTAATGCCCGTACTCTGCGCCGGTCTGAAACTCTGCCAACAACTTAAAGACAAGGTGAATTTTATTTTTATGTTCTGCAAACGCATGCATTTCCAGTACCAGCCCACTAATAATATAAAAAAACTGATAGACTACCTTACATCTATGATTATTTGAGGATTTGGTATCGATATGCATCAACTAACGAAAAACTTGGAAAAATTCTCTGTTGAGTTGCCGTTATATACATACATTATCCGTATCATACCTTGGTACATACTAACATGATAACTGCGAAGGTCAGAAGTTATTGATGTTGTTGTTGAAGCGGCTTGCTATTGATAATCTTCATTGCTTTAAAATGAAATAACTTGCCACTTACATATCGTCGTTTAAAGTGCAAAACCGCGTATCAAAAAAATGCAAAACCGCGTATCAGCAAAATGCAAAACTGCGTATGTGAAGTTGTAGAAATCATTTTCTAGAGTGTAAAAACACTCATATTTCAAAATGGTTCTCTTTTTTATAAAGCAATCGCATTTCTGGCTAGTATATTTCAGGACGAATGGTTTAAGGATTGAGCCAAGAGTTTGTGTGAGCAAATCCAATTTTTGGCAGCCAATGTCAGTTACGCGGTTTTGCAGAATGACGATACGTGGCTTTGTACTTTAAACGACGATATACGTATACATGGTTATTGCTAATTTTTCTGTGTAAATTATTACTTTTTACCTTAATGATTGCCTACCAACATCGAAAAGCATCTGCAAATCAAAGACGACTTCAAATACACATATCCGTCCATTTAATCTCAATAGAAGCATTAACATAGCAAAGTAATGCGGAAATGGAAAGTACTGATTAGACAATTGTTGTTATTTTGGAACAGTATTACATATCAGAATTTAACTGCTTTCGATTGAATAGTTTTAACCATCGTACGAATTCCCTAAAGATTTTTTTGGGAATGATACTGAGCTGAGGGTCCTTGGCCAGATATCAATCTGGATCGTTCCGGTTACGTAGAACCGTAAAACAATCGTCGGTTTCCTCAGTTAGACTACGAAATGTTATATCGAATAGGGATCAATTAAATTGACAGCTTAAAATTTAAAATTCTTACATTTAAGCGCTCAACACGCATATAGACGAACAACAGTAAATATTGTCAATTTTGTGACTGTCATTCTGATAGATGAAAGGATCAATCTTAAAAACTTTATGGAATTGATCTTATTTATCAATATGTATTCCAGCTTACCAAGTTTCAAACACATCCTAAATAGGCTTTCATTTATTTATTTGCCTTCATATTTACGAGAGCTGTGCTTTTATAAGCAATTTTATCGTCTCTGCCACAAACTACCGCATCTTTCTGTTGATTAATTTGCCGGTTAAAAGCTTTTCCATCCAATTACTGTTCATAGACTCAACTTTTTAATTAAAAGAGCCCCTGCTAATTGGTTACCATGGACTAATTAAATTTATAAGAATCTTTGAATTTTAATTATTTTAAACGTATACGTGTTTTATGTTTTCTTACAGATATCTGTGTTCTCCGTGTACAAGGATTTTACTGTGGAGTCCCGTTCACCTTCTGCGCTTTCATACTGAGGCAGTGACATCTATCCTAAATTAATAAAATGCAGCAGCAGAG
This sequence comes from Rhagoletis pomonella, assembly GCF_013731165.1. Classification (NCBI taxonomy): domain Eukaryota; kingdom Metazoa; phylum Arthropoda; class Insecta; order Diptera; family Tephritidae; genus Rhagoletis; species Rhagoletis pomonella. The sequence continues at coordinate 30,511,071 of NW_023458564.1, forward strand.
CATTAAAAGCATTACAAATCGCACAAATTAAATTTACTCCTCAGTTATTTTTTTAAACTCGGTTGCTTCTTAAAATGTTATGTTTTTGTTTGTAGGAAAGCGTTCGAACGTTTTTATGCATTTATTTGATACAATTATGTACACGAAATTATTAAGAAGGAAACGTGTTCACACTCAAAATCACTTGCACCGTTACTCAGACAATGCCCTAAATATATTCCTATTCCTAGAGTCCATAAAATGGAACCCATATAAAATGGCATTGTTAGCTTAGTTAAGAAATAATTATGCAATTTAATAGATAAAAATACCTTCATATACCTACATACATTCGTATATTAAATGTATGATTTTAGCTATATATTTAATTTAGCATATTTTTTATTTTAGTTTGATTATTTCGGAATCTACTTATATATTTATACCGTGACAGTACTTACAATTTACTCGCCGTCTAGATTTTTATACAAAAAATTTATAAAAACTAGATGTAAAATTACCATTAATGCCTTTTCTGCTTGAAAAGCTCTAAAGAAAAAAAAAAGAAAACGAATAAAGTTGCCTTTGTACTCAGCTTTAACGGTTGAAAATATGTATTACACGCCTGTTTTATTATTTTGTAGTTCTAATGAGAGTAGGAAGTAGTTTTTTTTTATTCTAGGCACCCAGATAATTCTTTTAGGGGAGGTTGGAATATAAATTAGAATTCGAAAAATTGACAATCAGCCTCATTGCGTAGTCATAAATTTGGCTAAATTGTACGACTCTACAAGATTGGCACTGTCTACTGTCGTGCTGAAATAAGTAAACGACTTATTACTATTACTAGTTGTAATAGTGGCTGCAGCGCTACTTGCTACTAAGTTCACAAGATATCGGACCGTAATATTTTTTGGCAGACTTCCTTGTCCTTAATAACATTTTAGGCTATATTTTTTCTCAGTCTTAACATTTTCACGTGGCATACTATTTACTGGCAATCACTTCTTGGTGCATTCCACTGTTACGTACAGACAAGTTCAACTAATTTTACGGTTTATATTACATATAGCACTTAATTGTTTTATCAGATATATACTTTTTTTCTCTAATTTAATAGATTATATACTAGTCTTTAATAGTGCGAAGAAACATTTAAAAAAAGTCATGAAATACGGGACACATCAAATCAACCAACATTCGAAATCGTTATAGTTTTATTCAGATTTCAGCGAATATATTACAGGTGCATAAAAAGTGTCTTCGAAGGAAATTATAACTAAGAATCAAGCTTGCTACTAGCGAAAAAAAATATTAATTAAAACACATATTTATAATTCAAAAACATTTTTTTATATTTGTCACGTACAGACAAGTCGCGTCACGTACGGGACATAGTTCAACTTAAATCTATAATATATGTAAAAATCAATAGGTAATTACAGTTTTGTCTTGGGAAAGGCAATGTTTTCTGCACTCCACAACTTTCTCCACAGTTTTAATAAAATGGAAGTTGGAAATTCCAGTTATCGCTTTGGCATTGTCCTACGGCGATGCACTTTTAATCCTTTCATAAATTTCAGAGGATGGCACATAATTCACACGGGTTTTTGTGACTAATTGAGAAGCTAAATCAGAAAAGTCCTTGGCTGATTGGACAACAACATGTTCATTTTGGCTCATCATTTTCTCTCTTACCAGTCTTTTGATATTTCCGCCAACTCCGTCTCTCACACCTTTTCCATGCGATGTAGCAAAATATTTCCAATAAAAGGGCCTTTTGTACTTTTCACTCAACATTGATGTTAGTTTAACCATATAACGGTTCTTAAATTCCGATGAAGGGCCGTCACTCCAAATAATTTCCGCTGAAGGTAAGTCTTCATTTTCTTTATGCATCAAGTCAAACAACTTATTGATGAAAACAAAAACTGTATCCTTGTCTTTCGAATTTGCATCTGAGCATATAAGATATGTTTGGCAATTGCCTTTGTAAAAACTTGCAGCAGTAAATAAAAGAACACTTGTTCGTGACATCGCAAAATCAACTTGAAGGATTCGCACATTTTCATTGCGTTGGTCTTTTTGAAATTCTCCGGCTTGAACTCGTTTTAAATTAACATGCTTCAACATAATATGGATAGAATCAATAAATTTTTCTTTAAGTTCACCTGAACTTGTTTCGTGGTTTACTAAACGTAGTTTATTTTCTGAGTTTTTTTCCCATTCTTTCCATACACAGATTGTACTTAAATCCATAGAAATTAATATTTTTTTGCCATCAGAATAAGTATCACATTCATTTTTCCAGCACTTCGAATCCAAAGAAGGATCCACCAGTCGTTACAATAATTTTGTTTCAAACCTTTCAATTTGAACATAAAATTTTCATGAGTTAAACATTTGCACTGGTCTGAAGGTGTGTCTTTCATTAGCAAAACGTTTTTCGGTCTTAGACTACAAAATTTTGAAAATCCAATTTCGATATTAGGAAAAAATTCTTTAAAAATGAAAAAGGCTTCTCGTAGGTACAAAGTCAAATAATGCTTTTGACACTTCTTCTTAATGCCGTTTTCCCAAACAACGATGAAATCATTTGCGCCTGGGCAGGTATACACAATATCCGGACGATAGTAAAATGCTTTCACATCGTCATAACGTGTATCGTCACCTGATGTGCTAATGTTTGGGCTTTCTGCTAGAGCAATGTTCATTTTACGCGCTAGTTCTGTAACAACCGCTTTTTTCTTTCTTGGTGATTGAGGCAGTGCTTTTAGAGCCTTTTGAACAGCTTTAGATAAAGTCTGTTTCGACTTGTACGGAGATTCAGTACTTACAGGAGAATCAGTAGGATTTTGAAGTTCAACCCGCTTTTTTGCCCTTTGCAATCTCTTCTTATCCCTTTCCTTAAGTAAAATTGCTTTTAACTCACCTTCAGAAAGATTTTCTGCTTTTCGTTTACGAAGCTCACGCAATCTTTTAGTCTCATTAGCGGTAAAGTTTGGATCTTTCTCTTTTTGCTTTTCTCGAAATTTTCGCATGCGGCTAGCACTGGTTGATGGTTGCTGGTCGCTCATTTTTGCGTTATTGAGATTTGCAGTACAAAAAAGGGCTTTGGTTATTACAAACGCCAGTAAAAGTTGAAGATGTCAGATAACTTATTCTTCGGCGTCACGTACAGACACTTTATTATCACCAAGAATATATTGTAAGCAAAGCGATTTCAAACAAAATTGTTTCACCAGTTTTTAGACCGCTAAAAGTTAGCTGTTAACAGAAAAATTCAATTTGTATAGTCGATTTGTTTTACAATTATTAATAGAAAAAGGAATTAAGCGTCACGTATGGGACATCGAAACTTACCTTTCCGTTATGAATAATTTCTTATCAAAAAAACACTTAACGAAAAAAATGAGTATGTAGTTAAATACAGCGGACCATACACTATAACTAAGAACATAAATCTAGTTTCTATCTGATAAACAATAGCGGCAGCGACCTCGCAAAAAGTTGTGTAAAGACTAATGAAAAAATCCGACTTGTTGATACTCTCAATAAATAACGGTATTTACAAAAAATGAGAAATACTCACTACAACTTTTGTAAATTATTTTAGATGAGAACATAATCTCACTATGTACGTGCAATAATATATAAAAAATGCATATTTGTAAAACAGTTCAGAGTTGCACTTTTTCATGGAATGCACGTCTTGAATAAATTACAATACAGAAAAATGTCATCTGACTTCTAACTAAGTAAAAGATAACTGTAAAATGCAAAACTGAGAGTGAGTAAAAAACTGTAACATTGGCATTAATTTACATTTTTGCCTGCTGGTTTTATTATTGTTGTTGGATTGACTTCAAAGAGAGAGAGAGGGAGTAGGGGTGTACCAATAAGAATATATAACAAAAGTATGAAAGTCGTTAGAAGTTGGAAAGATAGCGGTGGCTGAAATAAAAAGTGTTACACCATGTTACAGTTTTGCTCGTCACTGTAGGTAATCAAAAGCTCCCAGGATTTCAGTCAAATGACTTTTGAATGGAGCACGACATGTTCGCCTTTTATCGATATACATTTATATGTATGTATGTGTGCATTAAAGCGTTAAAAATGAAAGCAATTTTGGATAGAAATTTATAATATAAAGGTAACGGGAACGAAAGGATTTATTTTTTTCCAACAAAAATCTACATAAATGAGAAAAAATGTACCTTTTTACTAACCCAAATTTTTTCTACCAATTTTGGTTACAATTTACCAAAGTGGCAACCCTGGCAATGACATGAAATTTTCGATACGATTCTGTAGAAAAACATGCGTGGAAGAGTTTTGTAGCGCTTTGCAATAATTTCCTTGGAAACCACAGAAGCGACGACTATGCAACGGTTCTTAACGAATTTTTGAATGGTTACGGTGAATGGGCTGTAACATGTCCTTAGAAAGTAATTTCCTCTTCATTCGAATTTAGACTTCTTTCCACATAATTTAGGCCAGTTCAGTGATGAATTACGAAAAAATAGCGGTCAAGCAAACATTTTTGAGTAGTATAGCCAGAAAAAAAAATTTTGCAATAATTTTTGCTAAAATTTTATTTCCATAAAAAGTTTAATCACTCAGTAAACTCTTATCCAATTCTAGAAATTCAATACTCGTTTTACTCGTTATTAAATTTGGTTTTACAATAAAATACATAGGAAATAAATAGGAATATTTGAGGGATTCACAACGGTGTCGTATGTGTCGTATTGTTGTATGACGTAAACTTTAAAAGCTTGAATAAATGTTTAGAAAACCTGAAACCACAACCAACTATTTTTTAACACTGCGAAAATTCCTAATATGACTTTGATGGCAATTTCTGAACCTCCGTAATATACTTGTTAGGCGTTTACAGTTTACGACGTACACTTACGACACTGTTGTGAATAGCCCAATTATGTTTTTTTTTTATCAAATAGTTTGCAAAAACCTAACAAAAATGAAAAAAAAACGAAAAAATAAAAAATGTGTTTGCTTTCTGCTTTTTTATAGCGCTGTGTTATTTTTTCTTGTAGCAGCGAAAATTTATATATCTAGTCTAGAACTCCAAATATCACTGGTGTCGTTCTACGAACGTTTTCCAAAATAACGCGTGTCCGCGAAAGGGTTAAACTGTATTTCTTATCGCATGTGGCAATCTTAAAAAAAAAAAACCTACTGAGAAAACAAAAAACCAAGGTTCAGAGATTGGGAAGGTGCTCGGGAAGACCTAGATAATGGAAGCCGTTCTTTAAGGCTACTGAGCAATCGATCTTTTAAAATCGCTTTTAGAGTTTTCGCCTTCACAGCGAGAATTATTTGACCATTAAATAAGAGTCGAAGGCAAATAAGAAAACTGATGCTCAATATAGTGATGAAAATAAGCGTGATCACGATGACGGATATGTAGAAGACGTTGGGATGAGCGGAAAGGGGAAATTAAAAGTTGAGATTTATTTACCAAGGAGAATTTATACAAGGTGATAGCCAACAGCCACATGTATTTTGTACTGCCTCAATAGGGTCGGTCCACAGGTACAAAGGCTTTAGGGTTGTCCGGTTTTCCGGGAATACGAAGAGATGTTGCGAGTCATGGGGTGTCTCTCCGCATGCCGGACACTCGTTTGGTATATCTGCGTTTAGTCTGCTCAGGTATGAGTTTAACCTGCTGCAGTAGCCAGAGCGAAGTTGGGCTATTGTGGTTTTAGTCTCCCGAGGCAGATGAAGCTCCGTTTCGTCAATGTCTGGTGGTTGTGCACCTAGAACGGCATTCACAGGTCTGGAGTCTACATAACTCGAGACTGACTCCCTGTGAATGCCGTCCAGGGCCTGTCGATAAGCAGACGGGTTCTGAGGTTGTTTAGTGAACCTCTGGACTTCTTCCGTCAGTTCGTAGAGATGCCTCCTGACGTGCCTGGGCGAGGGCTATTCTGCAAGCAGTTGCCTATTTGGGTGACTACGTCTATGGCTCCCAACAAGAAACTGCTGGCAGAGCATTGTGTTGTGCTCCTTAATCGGGAGAAATTTCGCCTCGAAAAGGAGGGCAGACTGTCGAAGGTTACTCCGAGTATTTTGGGGTTATTCACTATCGGAATTGGAGTATCTTCGACGTGAATTCCCAGCGGTAGCCTGAGCTGCTTCGTCCAGATGGTGAACAAGGTCGCAGAGGATTCTGTAGGGGAGAGCAATAGGCTCCTTGCAGTGAAGAAGCGAGAAAGCTCTGAGAGATACCCGTTTACTTTCGAACACAAGTCATCAATTCCATTTTCAGTCGCCATGATCGAGCAGTCGTCGGCGTAAGAGACAATCGAGACTCCCTCTAGTGGTTGAGGGCGCTTTGAAATGTAAAAGTTAAACAGTAGTGGGGAAAGGACACCACCCTGTGGAACCCCCTGTTTTATTTTTCTGAGTTTGCTCGACTTGTCTCTAAATATTACCGACGAGTGTAGACCGCTCAGATAATTCGCCGACCACCGTTTGAGCCTCTGTGGGAGAGAGGAAGTCTCTATATCTTCTAGTAGCGTGGAGCGGCTGACGGTGTTAAACGCCTTTGACAGGTCCAACGCTACCAGAATAGTTCTCTTACAGGGACGAATGCGGTTAAGGCTATGTGTTATCTGAGTGTTTATGGCGTTAAATGCTGTTGTTGTACTGTGCACTTTACCACCATGCTGATACTTCACTGGGTTCAGGTAGTTCGTGAAATACGGGAGCAGCAAGGCCTCTAGTGTCTTCGCTAGCGGGGAAAGGAGTGTTATCGGCCGATAAGATTCTCCTTTGTTGGCTACCCCTGTTTGAGCAGTGGAACCACTCTCCCCACCCCTCAGATGTCAGGGATGATTAGAGTAGCCATTGACATATTGAGGGCCTCCGTTAGGTACGCGACTCCCGCAGGATCCAAATTTTTCAGCATCAAAATGCATATTCCGTCGGGACCTATGGCTTTGAAGGCTTTCGCCTTCCCGATGGCCACCTGAACTTCACCGCTAGTGAAAGCAAGGGGGGCACAAGTTGTTGGCAGTTTGTGTAGCCCTGGGGTCACTCGACGCTTGGCTTCGTCCGCCGGAGGATGCAGTATGACTTGCGGCTAAAATAGCTCGCGCATCTCTCCGGGTCCGGCGAAGCATGGTCGCCGAAAGAAATTTCGACCCTGTCGTCGTGCTTCGTCGGATTGGACAGTGACGACGCGGTTTACCAAAGCTTACTCACACCAGAGGTTACAAGTCTTCAGATGCTCTTCCCACTTTTTCCACTTATGCACGTCCACAAGCTGCCGAATCTCCGCGTCGAGATCCCTGATACGGGGATTTCCGAGATCGGGGTGACGAAGGTTGTCAGGCTCATCGGCGAGAACAGCCGCTTCAGCAGGGAAGTTTGGACGGGGGTCTGTATTGCATCCTGCCTGTACGGAGCTAGTTGCAGCAGCAGTGCGGAACTTACGTTGACCAAGGTGGACGTCGGTTGGTATGGGAAGTTCAGTGAAGGTGGTCTCAGTAAATTCCGCGAAACCTTTCAAATAAGCTTTAGAAAAGTTGATATAAGTCCGGTGTTCCGCGGAAGCAAAGTCAGTTGGTTTATCGATCGAGATGACTATGGGAAGATGGTCTGATGCCAAAGTCAGCATAGGTCGCCATCTGTTTATCAGACCAGCGCTGACTATTGTGACTATTGTGAGGTATTGTGTATCCTGGTAGGCGCGTCGTCGTTCATTGTGCAGAATGTCGAATCGTCTATCTGTTCCCCTATGATCGTTTGACAGGCTTGAATGCCAAAGATCGTGGTGCGCATTGAAGTCACCTACTACCGTGCGGTTTTCACCTCTGAGGAGCGCACCTATATCAGGGTGATATCCTGCCGGACGGTACGTGACAAGGGGTATATAAACGTTAAATATTTCGAGTTCAACATCGCCTGACCGGATAGAAATGCCTTGACATGCTATGGTGGTATCCCTGCGGTCTTTGTCTGCTTCAATAATGCAACAATGTTGAATTGCTGTGCAACTTCGTATCTTGGACCGCAGCTATCAATATAATATGCCTTCACATGAAGATAATTATCTCCTCGATCTTGCTCTGAATTCCGTTACAGTTAAATTGAAGGAGCTTCATGTGGTTCGGGAGACGTGTTGTTATTCGGTGTTATGCGGGGTGTGAGGGATGTGTGTGGCCTTGCCGCCATTATATGTGTGCGCTGTTGTAGAGGTTGCCCCCTGTGGTCGTCGCATTTGGGGTTTGCGACCGAGCAGCGCAACACGGGCCCTCGAAGTTCCTCGCCCAATCTTGCGTGGTGCGCAGACCTGAACATGCCATAAAGTGGCACCAGCCAAGGCAGGTGTTGCACTTGACTGATGCCACGATACGGAATATCCTGGTCTGACATACCCTGCAGATTGTAGGAGGAACCACGAGTTGTTGGCGGCGGCGTGTGGGTGGTGGTGCGGTTGTGCCTTTTGTTTGGTCTGTCGTGGTTGTGATGTGGTCTTTTGTGTTATTGTGTTGTGGTGCTGAGATATTTGTGTTGAGCTGCTTAGGTGGACTGGGGTTAGCCGTGAAGACTGCTCCATTTGAGCAGCAGGGGGCCACAGTCCGTAGTCCTGAGCAAACTCTGAGGTGACTCCACCCGTCGCAAGTATTGCACTTGACTGAGGTGGAGTTGTGGTGTAGTCGTCTATGGAATACACAACAGGTGTAGGTATCCGGCCCTGGGTTTGACTCGACGCCAGCCCTGAGCAGAAGAATGCGTAGCAAATGTAGCCCTATGGACGAACAACTTCTGAGATACTTCGACGACCAAAACTGGGTTAGATCGCCGAAACAACAGCCCTTGGTCGGGTTAAACCCGAGTCATTCCGGTACGTAGAACCGGCTGTCGTGGGAATGTCTTTTGTTGTTGCTTTTGATGGGTGTGCTGTCAAATCAGAAAAAACTTTAAAAATTCGCCTTGTTATTTATCTATACTGCACAAGCAGTGTTCAGAATTGTCGCGGCGACTAAAGGCTCATCATAACACTAATTCTCTGTTTTGGATTTCTAGCAGATTTCTTGACGAAGACAGGCGATGATACAAAAGAAGAATGCTCAAAGTTTAGTGAGCACTATTCAGAGGACACTAAGCCTGAGTTTATGAAAGAATTGGGTCAAAGGAAAGATACAAATATACCTGTCGAGAAACCGTATACCTCGAGATCATCGAGCCAATTTAATCATCACTATCTGACAGTTCAAAAGATTTTCGATGCAGTGATGAAAGCTTCAGATACATCAACGAAGGCTTCCATTGCATAGTCTCCGTGAAATAGAGCCTTCAACGTAAGAGGTCAGTTTCTTTTCAACTATATACTTTAATGAGATATTAGCGTAGCAAACGGGGGACCCAACCACTTTGGAGAAGTCCTACTTCAGTAGACGTATTGTACAAACTCTAATATGGCAGCAGCACTCATATCGATGAGTGGAGGGTTCAAAAGCAACTCACCTTGACCGGTTATTATTAAATAATCTGTACAGTATCTTTTCATTTATTAGAAGTTATTTCAATTTGAGGATAGCATGTTAAGATATATTCAGAAAAGTTCTAAAAACTAGTGTTGGAAAACTATCGATAGTGTATATATTCGATAGGGATAGTGCAAAATATTCAATAGTATCGATATTATCGAGAACTTGTTTTCACTTTGTCAAATTCAATGGTTTTTCACGTCAAATATATGAAAACATATTGTCAAATGAATTTTTAAAACGGGTTCTCGCTTGATTTAGATCAGAACAGATCTTCAGTCGCGTATATATCCAGCTACCTGTCCGGTTATATATACAACTATCAATAGTGCTAAGAAAAATTCGATAGTAGCGGCAATATGAAACCATCGATACTGTCGACAATCCCATCGATAGTTCTCCATCACTATTAAAAACCTCCAGAATCAATTGCAGTGAGAGTGACCTGTTGCGGCTAGGAATGGTAACTTTCGTGACTAGCGCGTCTAAAACCTTTATCAGTAGCATCTTAAAAAATATTTGCTTCTTTTTAGAAAAATTAATAGTTTATTTGACAGCTGTCGACTGTCAAACTTCTAATTTTACATAAAATTCGTGACTAACGTGCCTGAAAACCTAATAAATAGTATTTTCAAAAATATTTGCTTATTTTTAGAAACATTAACAGTTGATTTGACAGCTGTCAACTGTCAAACGGAAAATTTTATGGCACATTCGGATTTAGCTTAACAAAAATACTACGATGCTGCATTTTTATTATGCTCGTAAAAGTCCTTTTAATTTTTCTCATAAAATATATCTTCTCCGACCACTGTGAGGCATTTGAAAAAACTCTATTGTATCTTGTATGGCGTTCATTAGACTAGTAGATGCTTTTTTTTGGAATTGAAGCAAATTTCATACTAGAAAAGGAGAGAAGTTTATTGTGGAGAAGTCCAAATGTGCAAAAATCTAATAAAATCATAGTGTCTTCAAAAAATTTCGTTACAGATGAGTTTTTGTTATAAGGGATTTCGTTATAGAGGAATGCGACGATATACATAGTATTACATACATACATACATATACATATATGTATGTATAATTAGATATGTCTTTCCAATATGAATGTATTTCTTTTTATGGTGCTAGTTGGTGTGGGATCAGGAAGTCGCCAATTGAAATTGAAAAATTGTTGTATAATTTTATAAGCACTATATACATATAAGCATATGTATGTTCATACCTCCACTATCAATCCGGAAGATTGCGCAGACGGTTGGTTTACGCTTTTAAAGCTGATTAAAAATGATTATCAACTGATCGATTGCAAACCAATTGCTAACCGTTTTTTAATACCTTTTTATGATAACATATGTATATTCATAAATTTTAGGATTAGCTAACCGTTTCTTAATAACTTTTTATGATAACATATGTATATTCATAAATATTTGGATTAGCTAACCGTTTTTTAATAACTTTTTATGATAACATCATATGTATGTATATTCATAAATATTTGGATCGGCCAAGTCTGGGCATTTATAGATATCATAAAAATTAACAGTGTTTAAAAGCATGATTTTATTTTGAAAAGTTTGTTTATCGCAAACACTTAAATAATTGACTTTAGACTCGCGAAGGTAAATCTATATTTAAACTAACATAATGTAGGGCTCGATTTGACTAGATTTGTGGTAGGCCGCCAGACCCGAGGTTTTCTAAGCACTCAGGCATTTATTTTAGTACATTACATGTACATATTTGCGCTTTTCCGTCCTATCCTCGTCTTCCAAGCAAGAAATGCACATAGAATCGTCGACGAAATGTATCTAAGACGACCAGAGAAAGAGTTTCACCATTGCCTTGCCTGGCTTATTCAGGAAACAGGAACAGGTTCAGCCTATATTCCTGGACTATTTTTGAAAAAGTATGACCGGGTTTTGAGGCCTGTAGATCAGCTTAGCTGTCACTGCAGACCGTAATTTGTTGTCCGCTCCACCCTTGGAAAATTATTCAGATCGCTATCATAAGTATAGCAAAGGTAATACAGAAGAGTATCTGAAGTTACTCTCCAAAAGCCAGACGCCAGTATAAAAAGCATTTATCGGTCCCCTCAAGAGAGTATTTGAATCTCTTCAATCTACTCTTGTAGGAAAGCTAAGCGTGATCTTCCTCACGCTGGTGCACAAATGTCATGGTCGTAAGATTGGACGCGAACGTATCTCGAATTTCCGTTAATATGAATTCAACGCACCATAAGGGTGGGTAGTGAATAGAATAGTTGAGGCTATCTTCCAGATAACATGAAGATCCATCTTGCGTTTGCTTCATCTAACCCATGTCGTCCGTAGAGTAAAAGTAGCATTGCCAGGTGTCCTCTCAACATCAGAAAACACTCCCTTTGTTTTTGTTGTTGGAACAGCATATAAATTCCGAAAAGAGTTTTGGGAATGCCGCCGGAGTGAAACTCCCAGACCCAAATCTTGGTCGTTCCGGTTACGTAGAGCCGTTTGGTGTGGGAACTCGCTTTGTATGTATTCTCACCAGCTTCTAGCCCAATTTCGACATTTATTACAAGGCGATGTGGAGCTCATTAGCATAGTGAAATGGACTTCAGAACTTTATGGCATGCCCGCATTAAAAGGAAGTAGTCCCATGCTTTCTGAATTAGGATTATTTGAAGCTTCCATGCAGTTTCATATGCCCATTTCATAGTAAGGAAGTAGATGATTTGTGTGCTGCAGATTGTATTGAGTAAAATAAAATTTCAATATATCTACAAGAGGTAAAATCATGAATTACTTCTTTTCACCTTGCTTACCTGGATTCGGCAATGAATCCGTTACAGGTGTAGATATATAGATAAATTGAGGAGCTATGCACGTACGTGGGTCTTTTGTTGTAGTTAAGAACGAAACCCGCATCTAATTCGAAGAAGTTCCAAAGTAATTTGCAGGCCGACACATCCACTACCGTTGGCCAGCCGCTCTCGGAAAAACTCATTTGACCATTGCATCCTTACAAAACCACCTTTTACGTGCACTTTCTCGAATTCTGGGCTGGTTTTCGATTCGCCAATGGCCTTCGATAGATAGCTAACGTGAATGCCTCTTTGTCTATTGGGCAACGATCATTTACCTTCGCTGAAATGTACATATCGTCGCCTCAGAAAACGGATGACGAATGTGCAAAATCACGATTTTGGGATTTTGATGCAGATTTACTAAGTTGGACATGCTCTTTCGATTTCTGCAATCCATTTTTTTATATCTCCATTAGTTTTTGAGATATTTCGTGCGCATTTTGTCGTATGTTACATAATATTAATGATTGGGTATGCCTTTTGTTGTATGTGCTGAAAATGCGTCACATACGACAAATTCCCATACAAACGTACCTTTTTTTTAATCATAAAACGTTTGTCGTATGTGGCACATACGACAAATTCCCATACAAATGTAATCCTTTTTTAATCATAAAACATTTGTCGTATGTATCGCAAAACTTTGAACTTACGACAATTGGATGGTCCTCTACTATAACGATACAATTAAAATTGAAAATTAAACTAAGTAACTAATTTTAAAATTTTAAATTTTTAAATTTTAGCTTGCACTGAGTCTCCAATGAAATGAAAGAGATAAAAATGTACAAAAGACTGAATTTAAGTATTGTTTTTTGTTTTTATATAAAGAAAACGTATGTTCGTAACATATTTACAGCATAAGAGATGTACAGATTTTTTTTATTAAATACATGATTATGTTTTTGTTATGTTTTTTCTAATAAGTAATCATTATTTAATAAATATGTCTGTTTTTTCATCAAATTATACCATCGTCGTTGAAATAGATACTTTACTATTGTCGTATGTTCTGTGGACAAAACAAAGTGGTGAGTAAACGCTACTTACGACAAATGTATACGGAATGAAAAGTAAATTTTCTCATTAACGTTAAGAGATATTAAATGTAAAAATATGGGAAATCAAAACTAATAACACCAACTACGTCTCCTTCAAAAGTTACAAAAATCTACCGTACAGTTTCGGATTAATTCGACCTTAAACTTCAAAGTCAATTTTCTCAAAACCGTGTTTTGTAACATTCGACATCCGTTTTCTGAGACGACGATATGTCAATCATCATAGCCTATGCAGTCACTATTGCGAATGACGCAGAAAGAAATATTTCGTCGATTTTGATTCGACGTTCAGGAGGAGGCTAGCATGCGTACAGTTGCATCGACATGCAGGCATTTTCGATTCTCATCCCGACACATTAGCTCTGATCCAGTACTCCATGAACTTACAGGTTTTTCCACGAACTTGCAGGAAGTTACAGGAAAAAATGATGCCGTCTCTAAAATCCTGTAAATGAGAGCAATTTTTGGAGAGTTATGTAGAGAATAAAGTTGCAAGATTTTACCCGATCTTTTTCTTCGGGTAAAATCATGAAAAGTGTCAAACGATACTGGTTGAGGTTTTTACAGGAAACATGCTTCTTTGTTCCCGTACTTTTTTATGTTACTCACCTTTTACTCTCACTTCAGAGAGTAATTTTGCTGTTTGGCATTTTTACAGGATTGTACACGAAAAATATTAGGTCAGAGCTATTAATTCGCAATTAAAACTTGACTTCTGGTTGGCAAAGGAGTTATGAAAATCATTTAATTATAGTTGACATGTTTCAGATAATATTTTATGTACCCAAGAAATTAATACAAAAAAAGGTCAATCGTTTTATTGGCGTATCGCTGGGTCGTTACGGTCCAGTTGCGATTACATGATGGAACTTAAATTATTTAATAAGACGGCTGACGTTTTTTTGTGGAGTGTTGCTGGTTATCTCGAAAATAACTTTCAATTTAATAACATAAAAATTTGAATATTTGAATGGCTTTCGCCTATAACTTACAATTCTTTTTTCACTATTTACTGACATTGTAGAAGAGTTTTGCATACAAGACATACATAGAGTTAGATACGGGTTTTAGCGAATTATTAGTCTTCCAAAGATTTTGCGTAGTTGAAAAAATTAATTTTAGCCATGAGGAAATATAGATGAAGTCCTTAAATAGTGGTTTTTCAATAATACACTCAAACGAAGCAACCTGAGAGGATCTTAGGTATAAAGTTTGCTTCCTGCCGCAAAGAGAGAAACCGACCGCTAATTAAAATTTTTTAAAGTGAACTTCATATTAAAAGTAATTTTAAAACGAAATGTATATAATTCTTTGACTATTTAAACCCTGAAGATGGAAATGATCTTATTATTGCTATTAAAAATTGTTATATATATAAAATAATTTTTTGGCTTCTATGTACAATGATGTGTACATTTATGTTAAAATAAATAACACCTTTATTTTTAAGGAACTTAGATTTATTTACATATATACCAATTTAAATTATTATATGTTACTAACATTTATAATTTTGCTTTGAATAAAAATGTACTGAAAAGTGCTGATTTCGCGCATAAAAATCTGGCAACCCTAGTCAGAAATAAATGCCTAAAATGGAATAAGACTTTTAAAATTAGGTACGGCTTTCATCTAAAAGAAATTTAGATAAAGTAATTTCAAAGTTATTTGGATTAACAGTAAAGCAATTATTGGACCTAATAAATATTTGAATCTTTTGGGATCAACTGATATATTTCTTAGTTGTTAATCTTGCCTTTTTATAAACTACTATAATATATAAACTATTTTTTTATACCCGAGCGCACTTGTGCACAAGGGTATATTAATTTTGTTCACATAACGGTTGTTTGTAACAGCCAAAACGAATCGAGATAGATATAGACAAATGTATACATAAATGATCATGATGAAAAAAGAAATCGATTAAGCCATGTCTGTCTGTCCGTCCGTCTGTCCGTCTGTCCGTGTACACGATAACTCGAGCAAAAATTGAGATATCTCAACGAAATTTGGTATGTAGATTTCCCTTAATCCAAGGTAGGTTGGTATTGAAAATGGGCCTACTTCCCATATAACGGTAATTTCCAGAAATACGAAAACTGCGATATTTTAGTAACTACTGAAGATAATTCACTCAAAATTGATATTTACAATAATTTTTAGACGAAAAATAAGAATATTATAGATTTTTGGAAAATGGGCGTAGCCACGCCCACTTATGGTTACATGTGAATATCTTGGTAACCGCTCCACCAATTTCTTCCAAACTTGGCACAGTTGTTGGCCTTGAAACAGCATACTAAATGGCCGAAAATTTTAAAAATCGGACAATAACCACGCCCACATCCCATATAACGGTAATTTTCGGAAATACGAAAACTGCGATATTTTAGTAACTACTGAAGATTATTCACTTAAAATTGATATTTACAACAATTTTTAGATGAAAAATAAGAATATTATAAATTTTTGGAAAATGGGCGTAGCCACGCCCACTTATGGTTACATGTGAATATCTTGGTAACCGCTACACCATTTTCTTCCAAACTTGGCACAGTTGTTGGCCTTGGTACAGCATACAAAATCGCCGAAAATTTTTAAAATCGGACGATAACCACGCCCACATCCCATATAACGGTAATTTAGAGAAATACAAAATCTTCGATAAATCAGTAAATATTGAAGCTAATTTATTCAAAATTGATGCTTGCAACAATTCTTTACCAAGAAATACGTTTATGGTAAAATTTTGGAAAATGTGCGTGGTACCGCCCACTTATGATCACATATATGTATATCGGTAACCGTTCTACCAATTTGTACCAAACTCGGTATTTTTATTGTGCTTGCCACATAAAAGAAAAACGTTGAAAATTATTGGAATGGAACTAAAATTACGGCCGCTTTTCATATAACGGTAAATTTCAGAAATGCTTGAAACTTTAATAATTTGAAATTTAAGGACGCCAATTTACTCAAAATTGATACAACCCGGCTTACCATCTAGCGGTAGCTTTCGGAAAGGTGAAAAACATATATTTAATACGTGCGCCGGGTATTTAACGTTCGTCTCCGCCCGAACTTAGACTTTCTTACTTGTTTTATATTAGAAGTAAGAGATATTAATATGCATCCTTTCGAAAATCTTTAAGGTACTTGTTTTATTTTTCCTCGTTTATATTCAATGAAAGGCAAATTGGCTATGTCAATCAAGCACCGAAATCGGATTGCGCTCAAAGTGTTACGAAACACTTGAAGTAAATGGCTATATGTACGAAATTTCTTCCGTCTCCTGTGAAATTTGTAAATGTGGACTTTTGTGCCACTTTTCACACTAACCTAGCGATGTATTCCAATTAATTGTTTGCCTAAGAATGTCTCCGGGTCCAATTGTCACAGGTCGAACTTCTTGTCGACTAGTGCTACCAACACAGTATCCACTTTCAGAAATACACCATGGTTTATCTGCTTTAAAAATGCTGTTGGAGAGTATTATTTCGAGCCCTAACCGCCAAAATAACGTAAGCGACATTTTTTTCAAAATTTTCTTTTTGATGCAGAAATATTCCTAGAGCATCTAGATGTAATTCTGCATCAAAAAGAAAATTTTGAAAAAAATGTCGCTTAAGTTATTTTGGCGATTAGGGCTCGGTTTGTTAGGATGAATATTATGAAACAAGCAGCATGGATTTCTGAAAGTGCAAGCGACAATGAAGCGTTGTACATTGATAACATTTGATAGCTTTACACGGATGCGGCCAAGTTGATCTCTCTTCAAATGAAGCAAGAGCAACATAAGCGTGCGAGCCAAACACTTTTTAGATTGTAATTGTTTTGGCTGCTCCAGATCAACAGCTCATTTAAATACGCAGAGTATGGATTGAGCGCGACATTTATTATCGAGCAGTCTGGGCCATGGCTATAACCCAGAATAGCTAAGTAGTCACACAACAACACGCAGTCAGCTGGTCGATGTATTCTCTGTTTATAGCCAAGCTTAGACGTTGAATTCCAGCGCTTTGCCGTTCAGTTGAAGACAACCACTCAAGCAGCTCAAACGTGCGGAATAGTAAAAAATCTACGAAGAAATCAAGACTGTTTTAAAGGTACGAATTAACTTAGTACATGTAAATATTTTAAGTTAATATGTATATGTATACGAATATACAATATGGATATTTGAGGTGTTACTCCATAGCAACAAGCAGATTTAATGAGTGATTACATCAGATGTACTTGGTAATAATGAGCCCTTAGTGTATTTCTTTACTAAGTAACAATAAAGGCAACAATTCAGCGTCATTAAATTTTTCGACTACGTGAGGAAAACCAGTTTTAGTGTGATTTTCTTCAAACATCCATACAAATGGATGGATGTATACATTAGACTGCATCACCAAAAAAAGTTGCGGTTTTTCCGCCGGGATTACAAAAGTTATTATATTTTAAGACGTTCACCAAAATATTTGGGAAAAATATTAAGATTTAAGTGAGCTGGACCGACTTGAAAATACCTCCAAAAATGGAGTTTTTTATGAATAAAAATAGTTTCGTAAAGAACTTTTTGAAAAAAGTCCCCTCAGATGACAAAACAGATTAAGCTTAAAAAATCTGCATACAAATATTTCAAAATTTTTTCAACGGAATCGTAAGAATGAGATTTTTGATGCTGTTTTTTTACTTTTTTCAAAGATTGATTTAGGAAAAACTTGAATAACTGGGCCAAAACTATTCTGATTTAGACTTATGGGATCTCAGTAGATAGGTATTTTCACACTGTTTCTATTTCTGTCAAAAAAAAAATCATTCGTGTCCCAGTTTTTTTTTTTAAATACCAACACATCTTAATTCAACTTTGAATGACGTTCATTAATCCTACTTTTCTCTTTCATCCTTTGAATGAGTTTAGTAGCAAAGAAATATAGGGTGAGAAAATACCTTTCCGACACCTCTTAAGTCTAAATCAGAAGAATTTAGGCTCAGTTATTCAAGTTTT
>NW_023458564.1:30529881-30567967 GCF_013731165.1 Rhagoletis pomonella
TTTATGCAAATTTTTTAAGCTTAAACCGTTTTGTCATTTGAGGGGATTTATTAAAAAAAAAATTTAATCAACTATTTTTATTCATAAAAAACTCCATTTTTGGAGGTATTTTGAAATTGGTCCAGCTCACTTAAATCTTAATATTTTTTCGAAATATTTTGGCGGACTTCTTAAAATATAATAGATTTTATAATACCAATGGAAAAATAGTACCGATTTTTTTTTGTATGGGGAGTGATGCAGTCTAATGTACATACATATGTTGGTATTTCTAAAGCCGCGAAATTTAATGCATGTGTACGTATGCGCAATGAGTGTATTTTACGAATTTTGTTTATATGCACTTTCGGCCTTTTGAAATTTTTGGCCCTGGCCAAGTTAGTTTGGCTATATGACGACACATATTAAGAGGCGAATAAAGCAAGTTTTGATAAAAAAAAAGAATTTAACGTGAAAACCAATAGAGCACAGCGTCAAGCAATGATATTTGCCGGAAAACGATTTGGTAAATTTAAAAGCTAACCTGTGAATTGTTGAATATGACCTTAATTTTTCAAGAAGTCTAGAATGTATTTCAAGTGCATGCAAAATAAAGCTAAGGATAGAAGTATGTACATATGTATATGCATATATTTATCTTTTGTACATACATATTTATATAGCACTAATGGTTAGGAAGTAAAGGTTATAAAACAAAAAATATTTTCCAATGAGTTTTTATTGGTTACTATTAACGCGCTTATGAAAATAACAACATTAGGATGTCTCACTAAAGTGTTGCTGCTACTTCAGGCGATCCATTGCAATAAAAATATTTTGAAGGTCTAAATAAATATTAAAGAAACATGTTTCGCTATAATGTTTTTTTGAGAGCAATCTCGTAACCGAAATTGGATTTGAAGTTATGTATCTTTAAAAAAATACCAACATTTTCTTCGTCCAAAATACTTCGGCTGAAGACGTAGACATTCGAGAGCGGTAAAAATATGTGCTTTTGATAAAACAATTTATCCAGAGCAATTGCAATGGGCTTTATGAATAAAAATTTAGCAATTGCTTTTTCTTAAAATTTCTCGATTTATTCAAATAAATTTAAGTAGAAGGTCGGAAATTTTAAGAAAAAACAATTGCTTAGTTTTTATTCATAAAGCCCAACGTCGAAATTCAGTTGAGAGTGCTTTTTTGAAATGTTCTTTTGGTTTTCATATAATAGTTAATATTGAACAGAAGAATATTCACGCTGATATCGTAAACAATATTTTATATCAATCTTAGCGATTTGTTTAATAAGTGACTTTAAAAATGTCTACCGGCAAAAAAAAAAAAAGAAATTGAAAATTTTAATCTCGACTTTTCAAAATGTCGCATTACATTTCGCCAATCTACCGCTTCTAGGCCTAAATTCGAGAGGGGCTCGAAAATCTGCACTTGTGCCTGAAAACGTCGATGCTACAGCTGTGCATTGATAATGCACAAGTACAATTTATAAAAACTGGCGTTGATTTTTTAAATTTTTTTTCGCAAACAGTCTTGCGCATTTTCTTCCAAAAAGTCCAAAACGCCGTAAAAAAAAAGTAAAAACCAATGCGATTTTTTTTTTCGCTCAAAACTTGCACTTATTTTACTAAAATTTCATAAGATTTGTTACTGCATACCCAAAAATTAAAAAAAAAATCACCTGAATTTCTAAATTCTGTACAAAATTTAAAAGTTAGATTTATATGGTTCTGGTAGAAGCATGAACCATACTAACACAAAAATTTTAGTTTGAAAAACATTGTAAATATTAAAAACAAAGGTCGACTTTTTGGTGCTTTATCACTACTGGGTAAAGTGGATTTCCGCTTGGGTAGATCTCCGCCACTCTTGGATAAATTACGGATATATGTGAACCGAAACGTCATCGGTTTGAAACAAAGGGACGTAGCCGCACCATTTTTCAGTTTAGAAAAAGAAGCTGATGAGGTTGGTCTAGCGGTGAATGAAGACTAGACTAGACACCTGCTGGAAACATAAAAAAGAGTCAGCGTGTTTCTACCTAGGATTCAGCATAAACACTACCAACAACGTCAGCCTGGAGATCAAGCGAAGTATAGCTCTTGCAACAGGTGCTATTTTGGGCTCGGTAGGCACTTGTTAAGTAGAACCCCCTCTCGACGAACTAAAATTGGGCTCTTCAAGTCGCTCGTCATGCCCGTTTTTCTACATGGTGCAGAAACGCAGATGATGTCGAACAAATATTAGAAGGCTTTGTGAGCTTTCAAGAGAACTAACCTACGCAAGATCTACGGCACTGTTCGCGTACAGGAGAAGATAGAATGACGAGCTGTAGGAGCTTTATAATGACATGGACATAGTTAAGCGCATAAAAATACAGCGATTATACTGGCTTGGACAAGTTGTACGCATGGATGATGACGCTCCGGTGAAAAGCTCCTTCGAAAGCAAGGGCGCCCACTAACAAAATGGAAGGACCAAGTGCAGAAGGATCTGTCTGCACTCGGGATGAGCAAGTCGGCCTAAACTGACAAATGGTTGTTATGCCAAATAAGAAACCTGAACATTCCTAAAACGGGAGTTTAGCGCTCTTCAAGAACAACAACCTCGTCCTCAAATTGAGCTATGGCCCCGCCAAGCCGTCGTACGGCAGAAAATATCCATTGTAACCAACTTAATCCTGGTATGAAAACTTCAAAAGCTAGCTCTCACAAAAGTTGTACGAGTCGAGAAGCTTACATAGCAAACATCGAACGGCTGCTGAACTCTAGTAAAGAGCTAGTTCTAATGCCATGGAAAGTATTTTAAGTGCTCATGGAGATAATTTTGAAAAGTTGTAAGGCCAGGTTTGATTAAATATTCACATTTTTCCGTTATGAAACACTCCTCCTTATAACCAAATCTCCAAAAGAAATGCATAAGATATGTATATATCATTTCCAAACTCGAAAACAATTTGATATTTCGATACATTTTACAAAGTGGATGTATCAAACTAGTTTTGGGCGCCTTTGAAGGAGAGGATTACTTGCGACCTCCATTCAAATCTTATTGGGAGAAGAGAAAATACCACAACCAGTTAATGAAGAATAAAATGTGGCAAACAGTGGTGCTTTCAGAAGGATAGCTCTCAAAACAGCGTCAGTCGATAATCGATTCAAAGGCTCTCATCGCAAGCTATCACTTTTAAAAATCTTGATTCAACGAGTCTTCAGCGATATGAGGAGTTACAATTCACGTTTTCGAAAATATGACAAAAATATAGCAAAAATCTGACCGCACATATGCATATACAGGGTGTCCTAGACCGCCAGTGTACCCTCTCTAAAATGGGGATATACGTTTTTTTTTATTGAAGAAACACAAAAATTTGACCTACCAAATTGCGGATGCTCTTTTTTTTTGTGGTATTACCGACTTCTGCATTCGACCGTAAGTAAATTAATTAAACTTAAAAAGTGTTCATCGAAATTTCGATTTTTTAAATTATATTTCTTGGAAAAATTTCGAGTATCCAGTTTTGTAGGCCTTTAAACTTTATTATAATTTTATTTAATTTTTTACACTTTGTTGTGTGCGCATTTTCTTCCATATAAAAATAAATTAGGTTCATGCGTTGTATGGAAGAAAATGCACACGCCCTCGACAAAAATAATACTAAATATCTCTCTAAGAAATCTAATTTAAAAAATCGAAATTTTGATGAGCACTTTCTAAGTTAAATAAATTTTTGTGAATTTTATGCAAGCTTTGAAACTTTTATTCATGCCGTTTCTGATACACATCGACACATGTTCTAAATGAAAATTATCAACAATAAATAAATAAATAAAAGTTGCCAGCAACATAATTTTAAATTTTACTGCTATTATTTCGCTCGCAACTGTATATATATATAATTTTACTACATACTCGGCTTCTGAGGATAAAAGTAAGTAACTTTTGTTTGAAACTTTTTTCTCGAAAGTGCCTTTTTCAACCTCTAAATGGCCCTCGAATTTAAAATGGTCCTGAACTTCTGAAATCAGTGAAGATATTTTTATTGCAAAACGAAAAAATTTGAATTATCAAGTCGGGGAATGCTCTGTCTTTTGGTCGAATTACCGACTTCCGGTTTAGACTCTAAACATTTAAATATTTTCCTGCACGTCACCATACTAATGTGACCTTAAACCCAGTATTACTTTCACTCCATTTCAGCACTTTTATATCTGATCAGCAAATTTGAATCTAAAAATTTAACTGTTACAGTATTACGAAAATCTGGAATATGGCATCAACAAGTCTGGACAATGCTGATGAAGTGGTTTTAGTCACTGGAGGTAGCGGTTTCATAGGGCAACATTTGCTCAAACACCTTTTACGCGAGCGATCAAACTTGGGAATCAAAGAAATACGTTCGCTGGATATATTGCCTTTTGAAAACAAAATTGGTAAGCATCAAGGATACTTTTTTATTTTATTGATATGTTTTATACCCATATATATGTACATTATGCAGATATTCCTCAAGCTGAGGAACTAAAAATTTTCGTTGGAGATTTTTGTGAACAAAAGTCGATTGCGGTGCAGGACGCTTTCAAAGATGTAAACTGTGTTTTCCATTGTGCTGCACTCGTCAGTATTGAATACCCGCCAGATTTCGCAGAGCTAGATCGCGTTAATGTGAATGGAACCAGTGCGATTGTAGATTTATGTGTGCAGCACAATGTGAAACGACTGGTGTATACCAGCTGCGCGTCGGTTTGTCTGGTCCCCTTCAAAGGATACAGCACTTTCACAATTGTTATTAACCAAACGGAGTCGAAGGCTCTGACGCCCACTTTTAATGCGCAGGACACAACAGATTTTGACAAATCGTTCTTGATACCAGGATACACTTCGTCGAAATTGAGGGGGGAAACAATTGTTTTAAATTCAAATGGAGCGCTACTTAGTAATCAAAAAGGTAGGAACTAGGTACATACTTACATTTATACATATATTAGCAGATTTTATAGAATGTTCATTACCTATAAGTATATGCATACATACATATTTACATTTTCTCATTCACATGAAATTTATTTATATATTAACGTACATAAATAAAATTGAACATCTGTATATTTTGCAGACTATTTGGAAACTGTGGCCATACGTCCACCTCTTACTTATGGCGAGGGCGATATGAAATTCGTGCCGCAAATTTTTGAGTATTTGTCTGGTCGCGGCTTTAGCTATCCGCGCATCGCTGGAGCGGGTGGCAAACAACAACTAGTCTATGCGGGTAAATCCCTTTTGAATCAGTATTTTTATAACGTAGAATTTTATAAATCACTTTCTTTCCGCTTTACATTACAGGTAATGTGGCTTGGGGACATCTGTGTGCATATAAAACGCTTAA
Source organism: Rhagoletis pomonella (assembly GCF_013731165.1). NCBI lineage: Eukaryota > Metazoa > Arthropoda > Insecta > Diptera > Tephritidae > Rhagoletis > Rhagoletis pomonella. The sequence continues at coordinate 30,535,265 of NW_023458564.1, forward strand.
AGCAACACCAAAAGCTATTGCCGGCCTGCCAGTATTCATTACCGATGACACGCCCATTAATGATGTGACAAGATTTATACAAAAAATGGCACTATTGGGCGGAAAGTTCAAGGTCAATTTGACCTTTTGGTACCTGCCTCATTTTCTTTTCTTCATTTTGTCCTTTCTCGCAGAGCTTTTCATACAGCTGCTTTACCCAGTTACGAAATTTAAACTAAAACATTCTCTTCGCGCAATTGGGTCCTTCACAGCTTCAGTATTGTTTTTTAATCGTTTGCGCGCCTCCATACATATGGATTATGTGCCGTTAATTGAACCGGAAGAAGCTGCGCAGCAAAGTGCACGTTGGTATGCGCAGTGGTGGGAAAAGCATTCAGCCGAAAAGCGGAGAAAATAGAGAGTTAAAACACCACAAAAACTAAATATGTAAAAATATATATTAAATTTTCGAGCATATTGTTATCTTGCCGTAGGTTAGTAAAATTTTGTTAAATAAAATTGTTGGATATGAACTATAAAGAGCAAAGTAGTCCGTGAACGTAGCTAGACAGATCTGTTACTATTTTATTATAAAGCGCGTTTCAGGCTCAGAAGAAAGTTCGACGTCGAAGAGCCACAGTCACAAACGACACCCGAGAACTTTCGAAATCGTCTCCGAATTCTGCTTAAACAAGAGAGTCCTCATCGACTGGATACAAATGAGCAGTGGGAATCGATCTCCCAGTCTTTTCGTACCGCTGCGGTTGGCTGGCGCAGAGAAATAAGCATCATTCAAAGCCACCCTGAAGATAATTCGGACGCGCGTGACAATTGAGCGGTGGCGGCAAAAATGGAGGAAAGAGATATGTACGTATTTTTTAAAATAATAGCGGAGAGGTCGATAGCGGTGAGTGCGATGAGCTTTAAATGCTGGCAGACTGGAATGCAGCGCGAAAGTTCGATCACAAAATAAGAAAACCGACACAGGCGGTGCATCTGACGAAGAGTACGCTGCGCTAGGTTCGATGTATACCCGCAGGCCTCATGTGGAAATGGAGAGCATTGTTAGGAAATCGACTACGCACGCAATTTTTTATTTTTTATTTAACATTATTGTTTTTTTTTTTTTAATTTAGGGGCAGGGGGATCTTGGTATAACCCTTGATAAGAGGATTAGTTGGAGCTCCCACTTAGGTACAACTTTTACTAAAGCCGCCTTTGTAGTTTAATGCCCAAAACATAAAAAACCATTCAAATAAATACTCGATTCCAAAAGAACCGGAAAACGGTTACGGACGAACCGCTACTCTATTCCAAAAGAACCGAAAAACGGTTTCGGAAGAACCGAAACTCGATTCCAAAAAACCCGAAAACCCTTTCCGAAAGCACCGAAACTTTATGTAAAAAAACCTAAAAACCGTTCCGCAAGAACCGAAACTCGATTCCAAAAGAACCGAATAGCGTTTCCGTAAAAACCGAAACTCAAATATAAAATAACCGAAAAACGGTTCCGGAAGAAGAAACTTGATTTAAAAAGAACCAAAAAAGAGTTCCGGAAGAACTGGAATTCGATTCCAAAAGAACCGAAAAACGGTTACGGAAAAACCGAAACTCAATTTCAAAAGAACCGAAAAACGATTCCAGAAGAACCGGAAAATGATCTCAGCATAACCGAAAAAATAAGAGAAAAGAATTGAAATACCTTTCAAAAGAACCGAAAACGGAACCTACAGAACCGAAAATCGGCCACAAAGCGTAAAAAAAATATTATTTTGTCATAAAGTCTAAATATGAAGATATCAACCCGAAACTCGATTTAATTATGAGTTGACCTACCAAATTTCGTTCGGTACGAGGCACTATATCGAGTCCTCCCCGCCAAAATAACGTAAGCGACGTCTTTTTCAAAATTTTCCCTTTGATGCAGAAATACATCTATAAGCTCTAGGAACATTTCCGCATCAAAAAGAAAATTTTGAAAAGAATGTCGCTTATGTTATTTTGGCGTGTAGGCCTCGATATCATACAGCCGCCATATATCCGATCTAGCCGCCTTACATCAACTTCTTTGCATAATACATTGCATACATAATATAGAGTTCGTCCCCCTTATGACTGAAACATGAATGTGTAAAAATGAAAATGTTGTGAAATCAAGAGTAATTTGTAAAGGTGATGTTGGTTCCTCGAGGGAGGGCTTTGCTTTTCAATTGCATACACAAGCCAAAGTAACACCCCTTGGTAAGAGTTATTCTTCACTTGATCTCAAGGCTGACGTAATTGGTGGTATTAATAATGGGTGCTATTTATTTCTCAAATATCACTCGATATGCTAAGACACTTTGTGTATTACACAAGACACTTTTTCTTGCGCTCATTAACCGCTAGACCAATAATATCTTTTGCCTCTCTCTATATTCTAGAGAATGCTGCACAGAAAACCGTCCGACGGTGATATCAGCACACGTCAGCTCTTATTATGCTTTCGAGCATCAAGTAACACGAGAATGATTCGTTTTATACAAAACCTTTTTTCGTGTTAAACGTCGCAGACCAAAAAGTTGTGTTCAACGTCATTCTACACAGCCGTATTAATTTTGCGAGAACCCCACTTGCTGTTAATTTCATTTTATGTTGCCAAAAGCGGCTCTGAACTCGACGGAAAAGTGGTTATCTAAAATCTTTTCCAGTATTAGAGGCCATGTGAAAATCTGATCAGTGATGGATTAGCCAGGTCTGAAGCAACATGATGAGAATCAATTAGTTGGTTCATGGACGGCTTCATTCTTTCGCAGAAATTCATTGATATGACCTTATATGCAATGTTAAGAAGATTTATTCTGTGGTTATTGGCGTAAACTACATGCTCCCCCCATTTTGTCGGTTGGAGAAACTACACTCAGATTCCAATCTTAAGGCATGTATTCGTCAGGCCGAATGACAGGGTGCATTCCAAAACGTCAAAATGCAAAGCATCAGTCCCTTTTATTTCTAAAACTCAGCAGATTGTAATGCCAAATGTGCGCAACCACGGTTAGATGCTAGTTTTCCCTAGGGTTGCCAGATTTTTTATGCGCGAAATCAGTACGTTAGACTTTTCCTTGCTAAAAAAATCAGTACTTTTCAGTACATTTTATTCAAAGCAAAATTATGAATGTAAGTAACAAATAATACTCTAAAACGCCAGAATATAGTTCATACAAATTGAAGGTGTTATTCATTTTAACATGAGTTTCCACATCACTGTACACAGAAGCCAATCAATTTTGTTATATTTATGACATTTTTGAATAGAAATAATGAGATCATTTCCATCTTCAGTGTTTAAATAGTCAAAGAATTCTATACATTTAATTTTAAAAGACATACTTTCAATTTGAAGTTCACTTTAAGAAAATTTTATTAGAAGCCGGTTTCTCTCTTTGCGCCAGGAAGCAAACTTTATACTTAAGATCCTCTCAGTTGCTTCGTTTAAGTACTTTATTGAAAAAAAAATAAAATTACATATTTTTTTCAAATGTGGAAAAGTACCACTATTTAAGGACCTCATCTATAATTCCTCATGGCTTAAATATATTTTTTCAACTAAGCAAAAGCTTTGAAAGACTAATAATTCGCTAAAAACCATATCTAACTCTATATATGTCTTGTATGTAAGACTCTTTTACAATGTCAGTAAATTGTGAAAAAATAATTGTAAGTTATAGGCAAAAATCATTCGAATACTCAAATTTGTTGTTATTAAACTGAAAGTTATTTTCGAGATAACTAACAAAACGCGAGAAAAAGAGTCCATCCATATTATCGCTCCATCATAAAGGGTGATTTTTTAAGAGCTTGATAACTTTTTTTTTAAAAAAAACGCAAAATCTCATCGGTTCTTTATTTGAAACGTTAGATTGGTCCATGACATTTACTTTTTGAAGATAATTTCATTTAAATGTTGACCGCGGCTGCGTCTTAGGTGGTCCATTCGGAAAGTCCAATTTTGGGCAACTTTTTCGAGCATTTCGGCCGGAATAGCCCGAATTTCTTCGGAAATGTTGTCTTCCAAAGCTGGAATAGTTGCTGGCTTATTTCTGTAGACTTTAGACTTGACGTAGCCCCACAAAAAATAGTCTAAAGGCGTCAAATCGCATGATCTTGGTGGCCAACTTACCGGTCCATTTCTTGAGATGAATTGTTCTCCGAAGTTTTCCCTCAAAATGGCCATAGAATCGCGAGCTGTGTGGCATGTAGCGCCATCTTGTTGAAACCACATGTCAACCAAGTTCAGTTCTTCCATTTTTGGCAACAAAAAGTTTGTTAGCATCGAACGATAGCGATCGCCATTCACCGTAACGTTGCGTCCAACAGCATCTTTGAAAAAATACGGTCCAATGATTCCACCAGCGTACAAACCACACCAAACAGTGCATTTTTCGGGATGCATGGGCAGTTCTGGAACGGCTTCTGGTTGCTCTTCACTCCAAATGCGGCAATTTTGCTTATTTACGAAGCCATTCAACCAGAAATGAGCCTCATCGCTGAACAAAATTTGTCGATAAAAAAGCGGATTTTCTGCCAACTTTTCTAGGGCCCATTCACTGAAAATTCGACGTTGTGGCAGATCGTTCGGCTTCAGTTCTTGCACGAGCTGTATTTTATACGGTTTTACACCAAGATCTTTGCGTAAAATCTTCCATGTGGCCGAATAACACAAACCCAATTGCTGCGAACGGCGACGAATCGACATTTCACGGTCTTCAGCAACACTCTCAGAAACAGACGCAATATTCTCTTCTGTACGCACTGTACGCATTCGTGTGGTTGGTTTAATGTCCAATAAAGTAAACTGAGTGCGAAACTTGGTCACAATCGCATTAATTGTTTGCTCACTTGGTCGATTATGTAGACCATAAATCGGACGTAAAGCGCGAAACACATTTCGAACCGAACACTGATTTTGGTAATAAAATTCAATGATTTGCAAGCGTTGCTCGTTAGTAAGTCTATTCATGATGAAATTTCAAAGCATACTGAGCATCTTTCTCTTTGACACCATGTCTGAAATCCCACGTGATCTGTCAAATACTAATGCATGAAAATCCTAACCTCAAAAAAATCACCCGTTATTATCGCAACCGGTACGTAACGGCCCGGCGATATGCCCATAAAACTATTGATCTTTTTGTTGTATTAATTTCTTGGGCATATCAAACATTATCAGAAACATGTCAACCATAATTAATAGTGATTTCGATCTTCCAAAAACTGTTGCCCTTCCCCGGTGCAAAATGTGTTTTGATGTTACCCTCAACCCTATAAAAAGTCAAGCTTTTGCCATCTTTCCTTGTCCAGCTCACGCATTTCATAATAGTGTGGTTTTAAACAACCACCTGATTTTCAGGGCAACCATCTCCCCTGACAAAGCCGCACAGAGTAGAAAATATGCTTTTTTTGCTTTACGAGACTGTGATATTTTAAGAAACGAACACACAATTTTCCCACCCTTTGCCTTCAATTTAGAATCGAGAAGAGAAACGGCCAATCAAAAGGCAACATTTTTTGGTGGAAACGGAATCACCATAAGTTATTTTCTGCTTACTTTTTACAGTACATTTTAAGGAAGTTCCCACGTTATGTAAAAACCCTAAGAAAATACTAAAGAATTTTGTTTGAATTGAAATTTCAGTACAAATGAGTACAAATTTTGAAAAATCAGGACATTAGCGTACTGATTAAAGAAATGAATAAAATCAGTACAAGAGTTGAAAAATCAGTACTGTGCTGATAAAATCAGTACGTCTGGTAACCGTAGTTTTCTCCTAGGTTACGCAAGTCAGACTTTTTCCTCTAGTGCCGTTTAGAAATAAAAGAGACTGGTGCTTTGTATTTTGACGTTTTGGAATGCACCCACACTTAATAGCTGGTACATGCTTCCGATGAACTCTCGGCCGCTGGCTGTTGCTCCATGTGTTATTGTTTTTAAGCCGCATGATTGTTGTTCTCACTTCGTCTTTGTCGGGTGGAGGACCCTATGTATTGGTATTTTTTATATAATTACCTTAAGCTCTTCGTACTTCCGCCTTTCTTCCTACCTCTTTTTTATCTTAAAAAGGCCACACTCCTTCCTCCTTCTTCTCCGTATCACTCAGCTAACGCTAGAGTAGCAATGGAGTGCAGGATTGACAGCCAAATGTGCGAACTCTGGGCTGTCCGCTGCGAGTGCAACTGCTTGCCGCTGAAATTACTTCCCGATACTTGTAGTGATCCGAAGAAACATTTAAAAAGCAACAAAGGCCAAACGGTAGAGGTTATAGTTGCTATTTCAGAAATCACCATATCTTGTCATCAGAATTATTCCCAATTCTTCAACATGGATCGATTCCGATCTTGCTACACAATTTCCATTATTTTATTGATTTTCTCAATGAATTGTCGACCAAAGCTGGAATTATGAATTCGAAATTTCACTTAGATATTATGACAGTCTATGGCTGTATTAGTGAAAAACTGCTGTTTTTTAATGTCATTCTATTCGAAACGACTTTGCAATCATTTAATCGCAAATGCCGAAAATTAGGCCCATAGCGAAGGTTATATTAAACAACGAAATTTCCACAACGGAAGCAAGCAAACTCTTGCGTTGCGTTCTTTACCTCACTGATTGCAAACCATTATTACCTTTATCTGAGAAGGAAAATCCCTATTTATTTCAAGAAAACGCCGACGACTTTCGAAAGCGATGACTTCTCCATACATACATATATATATATAGTATGTATCGGCATTAGTGTAGAGTGGAAATAAAAAATTTGCGTTCGGAACTTCTAATAGCGGGGGGATAGTTGCCTTTGGACGTCAATAGAATACTCCTAAATATTTTCTGAAATCGGCAAATATTTTCTGCCTACCTTTTTGGATTGAAATTTTTGTCATTTTTGTTAATTCTAAAGAAATTACGTAATTTTTGAAAATCATTTCCAGAAAGAATAAAGTAGGTAATTTATCAAAATGATTTTTAGAAAAACTCTGTGTTCGCAGTTTTGTAGGCTATTCAATTTAGTACAATAAAGTGCAACTTTAAAGTGGCTACAAAATACCGTTGATTTTTGGCGATGGTGCTACGAATTTTTTTCCACACGAAGTATGATCGAAAATTTTTTATATGGCGAAGATGAGCAATACCTTCAACAAAGCAAAAACTGCCGAAAGTCAACAGTAAGTCCTAGCTACATACTTCAAGCTTTCATTTTTCTATACCAAATGGTTTACAAAACTACATACAGAGAGTTTTTCTAGAAGTCATTTTGATAAATTACCTACTTTATTTGTTAAAATTTACAAAAATCTTAAAACTTCTATCAGAAAGGTAAATGGCTGTTTTCAGCTATAAACGTTTATATATGAGTTTATTTGCGTTTTAAAAAATACTGACATACAAATACAGACTGTTTGTGGAAATACTTATTACATGCCAAAAAGACCTCTAAGATCTTCCATAGTAAGTTTGCTACCCTCCGATGAACGTGCCCCTGTAAGTACACCATCTGCTATTGACATTTTATGCTCCTGCAGAGCTCTTATTCGTTCTTCCACAGTGTCCTTGCACATGAATTTATAAATAACCACATTTTTCTTTTGCCCGACACGATATATTCGGTCTTGGGCTTGTGCCTCTAATTGGGGATTCCAATGCAAGTCGATCATTAACAAGTGGTTAGCGCCGACCAAATTTAAACCAACTCCTCCTGCTGTCAGTGAAAGGAGAAGAATACGCTTGTCATTATTGGCGTTATTGAACTCTGTAACAATTCCTTGACGGTTTTTAACAGGAATAGTTCCATTAAGGGACAACGTACGTATACCCTGTTGCTGCAAATGCGTTTTCAGTATATTAAGAACGCTTGTCCACTGTGAGACTACAATTGCTTTGTCATCTCTATTGAGTACATGCTCTTTTAAAATTTCGAGAACCTTTTTAATTTTAGAAGAGGGTCGATTTATATTGAACACTGGATTATTACGTTGCAACACTTTCGCTGAAGCCTTCGCAATAACTTCTTCCTCAGGCTTAAGCCCTTCATCGCCTTCTAAACTCCGATTTTCAGAACTGTCATTAATTGCTAACTTGTTCAACTGCTCAAGTAAATCAATTTTTAACTTTTCATCTTCACTGTCACCTTCCGTATTCTCAGGGCTGTCGCTATCGTCGAGCATCTAATAATATTAAAATTATTTTAAATTCAAATTTGTTAATGGAACTTTTTTTTGTGTAATACCGAATCAATAAGTCCTGGATGACAACAGATTTGCCGTAACCTTAACAATAGCACTAAAATTTCATGTGATTTCACATCCTTTTGCCCACGATGCAGTTTGGTGAATTTCTCATGTACCTTGTAATACGCACCGTTCGGATCCTTGGTCTGCACAATTGTAGGACGGTTACTGTCTTCTTTGTACATATAATCAGTATTGCGTTCTGCTCTTTGTAATAAAAACTGTGCAAATAACGTGCGTGAGTAAACCATAATTTTTTGATATACATTCATCTCATCTTTATCCAAGTATACTTCGATCAGTTCTGTACTTTTTTCTGGCAAGCATTGTAGCGCTCCTCTCTCTTGAAGCATTACTTTAGTTCGTCGAAGCATTAGCGTTTTCATTAGAGCATTTAAACGCTGTTGTCCTCCAGCACTTTTGTTATCAATCCACTTTTTCCAATGGGGTAGCTCATCAAAAGGAGAACAACGCAAAAATTTTATTAGTGCATATGCATCCATTTCTTTATTTTGAATTGGAGTACCCGTTAGGGCCCATTTGTATTTTCCACGTAGTGCACACACAGCTATTGACATTTGCGCTTTATGGTTGCGTACCACATGCGCTTCGTCAAGAATTATCCGTTGCCATTTTATTCCAAAGAGAGCACCTTGAGACTTTTGCTCACGGGATACAATGTTATACGTAGTGACAACAATGTCATATGTGCGAAGGTGTTTCGGCTTGGTATCGCGGTTGTTACCGTGATGAACACATACAGTTAGCTTGTGGCGTTTAACTTTGCTATCAACTTCTGCTTCCCATTGACGTACTAAGCTCGCAGGGCAAATAACTAAAGTTCCCCCCGGATAGAAATCTCGTCGACCTTTTGATGTCCACCCTCGATTTTCTTTTTCTGAATCATTCGCCTCGTCACTTTCGTTCGCTTCTTCCGCCTCTGAACAGTGTTTTGAAGCAAGTACTAATGATATCATAGTTAGTGTCTTTCCTAAGCCCATATCATCAGCAAGAATTCCTCCACGCGGTTTTTGATTTTCTCGCCAAGTCATCCAAGTAAGTGCATGTTTCTGGTGATCCATAAGATTTATTCGTAAGCCAATAGGGTCATCAGCAAGTACATTTTCGGCAGGGCATGTTTTCAGTGAGCTATGAATATCCTTTAGGCATTCCACTGTTAATTCCCGTTGAGCATTAAACGTGGCAAGACCTTGTTTTCCCGTGTGCGTGGGTTGCATTTGATTAACAGCTTTTGAAAGATCTTCCCAGCTAAGTGGGTCTTTTTGATGTTGTACCTGCGGTTGGGAAGAGCTTGATATGCCGTCATCTTCTATTTTAAGGGTACTCAGATATTGGGACTTAATATGAACATCATTGCGTAAGCGTTCAATTCGTAGAGAAAGCTGCCATCCTCCATCAGGTAAACTACTTGATATTTTCTCAAGTAATTTTTCGGCACTTTGTAGCTCGATTTTTAGTTCTTGGAGCTTCTTTAATTCTTTGTCAAAGTACTCTTTCGAGACAAGCTGCTTAGGACTGGTTGTGTCTTTACTTTTAACCGTAGATCCAACTGCATGGTTTGCATCTAACTTAGTTAAAATATTCGGTTGCCATAAATAAGGGCTAGGTCTAACCAGCTCGCCTTTTTTGTAGTTGGGCATGTTGACTTCTGGCAATAAATTTTCTGCATTACTTTCATCACTACTGCTTCCGATTTCTATTGCTTTCTCCTTTAAGCTAATCACTTGGACATCACTTTCATCAGAGGCATCTCCTTGGGAGCGATATGTATCATTTAAACTTGGCTGATACATGGTAGATGATAACTTATCTTTAATGGCTTTTTCAAATTGAATACTATATCTGGCGGAGCTCAAAGGCGATTCGGCTCCGGCACCAAACCGTTCAATCCTATGATTAATTGGAGTGGCAGAAATAGGGTCAGGTGCTTTTGTGGTTTCTGTAATTTCCGGGCTGCTTTCACACACATAGCTATCACTTTTTTCCATTTCTCCGACGTAATATTCTTTTACATTTTGTTCAGAGACCGAACGGTGAAGGAAAGAATTTTTATTTTCAGTACTCGGGGTTCTAAAATATCTGGTTTTATCTTGAAACGTGGTTTGTTCCAGATCCTGCACTTTTCCACATCTTTCCGGTGAAACCTCAGCTATTTCTGATTTTGTGTCGGAGTACTCAATTTCGCTAGAATCAGAAAGATCCGATGGCCTCACACCAGTGATACTCATCCGAGTGCGCGGTGATAGGGCCCGTCTCTCGAACTCATCATCGTCTTCTTCGGACTCCGACGGAATCACAGCACGCGTTTTTTTGGAGCCATTGCTACTGCGTTTTCGAATAATAATACTTTCTTCAGAACTTTCATTTTCGGACTCTTCAATAATTAGTTCCCCACTGAGCAAGTCATCTTTATTATATGACACATCGTTAACAAAGTCTTTATCCTGATCGCTGGATTTAAGTTCGTCTGAATCAGACATAGACATTTCAAGTAAAAGTATTTCTCAATATCACCTAAACCGCAGACGCGCGTAAAAGTCTACACCTGCAAAATATTTTGAGAGAACTAAAGAATAATAAAAAACTCATATAAATTAACACACAAGAAAAAGAAAAGAAATTTTCTTTAATCAAAATTTCTTAAATCAGTTTGCAGCTCTCAAGAAAAAAATGCTAGATTATTTATTTCTTCAAGAAAATCTACAGCAAAAGCAAAGTACTTTCTCAGCCAACAGAAATAATGAAAAATATTTTTGTAATTTTTCTTGAAAGCTGCAAACATTCCTTTAAAGCTGGCTTATGCCAGACTTAGACTTGACTTGACTTACCTAGAAATTTAGAAATGATTGCTCAAATTGCGATTGTTTTCATTTAATTTTCTGTATTTATTTGAAAGTTTGTTTTTCCATTGCCAGATGAGTTACATTTATACAAAAAACTATATTTCCGTGGAATATTTGTGGGTATTTTATTAAAAAATGAAATGGCAACATGATGCTCTCATATATGATTTTGCTTCCCCAGTTTTAGTAATATACTTGCATAATTTCTGGAATCCTTGTACTTACGAAATCGCCTCAGTCTGCAGTGCCATTTATTTAGAAAGAAAACCAATTATTTGTCAAATGTATTTCCTTGAACAATGTTCATGGCTTTATTGTGGTAATTCTTTTACGGATTCATGTATTAATTAAATCATTCATTTATATATGTACTTCATAGAATTGTTAATTGCTTATATCTAGAGTTTTCTTTTAACTTTAATTTCGATTTTTCTTTGTGTATTTCTGTTATATATTTTATTTTGTTTTAAAATCGCCATCATCCAATATTTGTTTAATAATATTATTTTTCCTTAGATTATGCTTACATTCATTTTACTGTATTCTTTTCTTCCCATTTATCTTTATGTTGTGTTTATATATTTTGTTGCTGTTGCTGCTTATACACATTGACCATTTTTCCTATCTTTTTAACACAATTTATTTGCAATTAATTTTACTTATTTCCAAACTTCATATTTTTTCGAATTCAGTTGTTTTCCTTCATATTTGTATTTGTTATGTATGTATGTATGCATATTGGTATTGTGTGTGGGGCTTTTTGCTATTCCCAACCTTCTAAACTACCAACTTTCCATCAAAATCTCATTATACATGTATCAATGTTCATTTTGGGGTGATTATTCTTATTTTGCTTCACTGAATTTTGTGGTGTTTCGGTTGCTCTCTGGTCGAAATAATTAGCATTTGGTATGAAATTGAAAAGGAAACGCGAATTCCACTTTTTCAGTAAGTTGCTGTAGTTAAGTATTTTTGATTTTATAAAGGAGATTCAAATCAAAATACCTACAAACGAATGCATCTACATAAGTATGTGTGAGTTTATAAAGAAAACCAATTTTGTTTCGAAACATACATACATATGTATGTACGCATACGTACATATGTATATTCTTTATAATCTCTTCTTGTTTGGTAAATTTATACTAAATATTGTTGGTTACTTATTATTTTACAAATTCGCTTGTTTATATTACTTTTCTGTTGAACCTTTCTGCGGTAATTTTTTTTTGTTTTTACAAATTTGCATGCCACGAGATTTTGAATAACTTTTTTTCTTTCAATGATGAGTAAATTTTTTAAATTATAAATATGCATTTACTATATAGTAGTATATATGTATGTATGTATATTGTATAACCACTCGTGTGCATGTGTATATTCTCTTTGTATTTCTCATGAGTGTGATTTTTTCCGAGTCGCGAATTTATCTTTGTTGATTTTTCAAAGCTTCTTACTTATTTATTATTTTAATTTTAATAGTAATAATAACTTTTTGACAAAATTAACAGCGAATTTTTTCCTTGTATAGTTGTTGTATCTGCAGTTCTGATTTAACAATATAATTGTGTATTATCATATAAGTATATTTACATAATTAAAATTATTTATTATTGTAATTAAATAGTAGTTATGTATCTGTGCTGATGTGAATATTGATTACAATAGTCAATTGGTATCATTTCCAAACGTTTTTTGGCCCAATATCGGAACTAAGTATGTAGTTTCTACTAAGGATTTACACACATGTACGAGCATGCAGGCGCAAAACCAATGAAAATCCTTACGTGAGGTGTAAAACTTTTAAATTCAGGTTTTAACTAACTACGAGAGTTTCTGTGGAATTTTAAAGGCTGATTGTTGATATGTAAGTACATATAAAACATCCGCTGCTCCTTTGGTAGAAGTTTTTTCACTATTGAAAAAACGCTAGATCTTAAGGAATCCCCTACCGCTTTTCTGGATATGAAAGGGGCCTTCAGTAATGTCCGAACGGAGGCGATAAGCAAGTCACTCTCTGAGTACGGCATTCAGCTATACTCCTGTCAGCTATAAGTTAACTAATGGAGAGTGCACTAGGTGATATCTCTAAATGGGGCAACCGGAATGGATTTGAGGTTAACCCCTCCAAAACAGAAGTGGTGTTGTTTACAAGGAAAACAAAAGTTCCCATATTTCATTTACCGAAATGAAGGGCAAGTACTTTGAAACTCTCCTTCGAGGCAAAATACCTCGGAATCATTCTCGACTCCAAGTTGAATTGGAAAAATGATTTAAAGAAGAGAGTAAATAAATCACTAGCAGCATACTACATGTGCAATAGGACCTTCGGAAAGCGATGGGGACTATCACTGACATAGAAGCCAGCACTGATTACTTTACGGCTGTTTGAGAACCCATTAGGTTCCCGACCAGAGAAGAATGGGATGCAGGACTGCCAGTAGCAGAGGGGTGTATACATCTACAATGATAGTTCAAAGATGATGGAACACGGAACCGGAGCCGGTGTCTACTAGAAGCACCTGCAGATGAACCGGTCCTTTTGTCGACCGAACGACTACAGTGTCTACTAAGCGGAGATCTACGCTATAGAGAGGGTGGCTAGTAGTAGACAGTCTTGCAGCACTGAATGCAATAGGATCTAAAATAGTGGAATCGGAAGTTGTTTGGAAATGTCGCACCACACTGCCGTCACTGAGGCGTATCAATGTCCCCGAACGTAGCAATGTTGAAGGGATTGAGTCGGCTGATGAAATGGCCAGTTGCGGGTCAGAGATGCCAATACAAGAAGTGGATAGCTACCGTTTAGTGATCACATTAGAAAAAATTGATGAATACACCGTGGCCGCGGCTAATAACTTTTGGGACAAATGGGAAGACTGTGAGATCACATGATTATTATAGCTGCGCCTTAGTAGGAAAAAGACGAGGGACATATTTACTGAAACTCAATAGATCTGCGGCAAGAGTGCTTTACGGCTTCATCACAGGACACTGTTCTATAGCACAAATGTTTCAACGGTGGCGAATACCAACAAGTGCTCTCTGCAGAAGCTGCAATGTTGAGGATGAGGAAGAGCCAATTAACTACTTTCTGTGTCGATGTTCAGGTCAACAGTCCAAGCGTCTCAAACACTTGGGTTCACGGTACTTCAACAGTTTGGGAGAGATAGCGGAGGTGGTATACTGTTCGATCTTCTCGGTTTCATTAGGGATAGTAATTGGTCCCCGAGTGAAAGTATGGAGTATTTCACACACGCCCTCCTAACCTAGCCTAACCTATGGTATTTTTGCTTCCACATTGGATTAAGGAAATCGCACAAAATTTGTTGGTAAAGCACAGGACTGATGTGGCGAGATTCCTCGTCGTCTTTACTGGGCACTTATTTTCTAAACTTTTGGAAACGGAAACCAACAAGAAACTCTGAAGAATCTTCTGTGCAGATGTATTCAACGTCATCCTGCATAGACATATGAGTTTAGTGTGGATCCCACAATTGTCAATAGCGTCGTAGACGTATGTTTTCTTCCTGCTATTAAATGGCTTTAGTGCGATTGACAGTGAAAATGCCTATGTACAAACATAAACTATAGGGGACATAATGAGATTTTTGGAGGTATTATCTCCAAATCGGTCTATATCGCGTGAATCTTAATATCTTTCCGAAATAGTTAGTCTTAGAATATAAAAAACTTGATAATTGCGTTGGAAACAAAACGCAACTTTTTTTTGGCAAAGCACCCTAATATTTATAGATATATATGTACGTAAGTATTACGTGTTATTTGTTTAGGTACATTCTCCTGTTGTTGGGTACAATTTTGCGCTCAAATTGGGTACAGTTCGAAAATTTCATTTTCCAGCGCTGATTCGAATGGAAATAGAAGAAAAGTAATTTTTACTGAATTACAAAAATTTCACCTCTACTTTGTTAGTCGATGCGTTAAAATGCGCTATAGAAATATTCCTTCTGAAAGTGTATTATACTCGCATATGCCCGAATTAAGTATTTTGCTTACACAAAGATTTATTCTTACCCCTTTTCCACTTAGAAAAAGCACTGCGACGAAAAGTTTAAAATTTAACTCATCCATAAAATATGTGTGACCTGAGAATGCAGAAATTCTTACTGTATGTGCCTAGTACTTTCATTCCCACTAGGTACAATTAATCGATACATTTAAAAAAAAAAGATAATTTTATTTACGTGAGTGTCAAGATATATTCACTATACCCCAAATATTATAAGTAGTCACTGAGTTGGCAATAGCGCTGCCTGGGCGTTGCTGCAAGACCCAATCAAGAGGAGAAAGTCCTATGCGATGTAATATATAAAACTGAATAAAAAAAGAAAAGCGTAAACTCCTTAATTCTGGCTGATTATGCACACCCGTACATATGGAAAAATCCGATATTTTAATTAGGACCAAATCGCTTCTCAAATTTATCAGTTGCTCTCAGTTGCTTAGCTCTCACTTGCACACGACTTTTATGATTTGATTTTAATTAGCTTTGGTTTAAATAAGAAATTTATAATTTGCTTACTTAATTTGTAGACTTAACCAGTAGAATAGTTTTAACCATATTCATAATAATAATAATAATTATATTTCTGTTGATGATCATCATCATTGAGTGCAGTTTAATCCGCATCGTATCCAACAAAAAGAGAGTTATTACTAATGAATGTACGTATGTATGTGTGTGTTACTCATGTGAAGTGTGTGTGCACTAGTATTAAAGGAGCATGTCGTCTTGTATAACTAATCGTATACCGACTTGACATTCCAATTTAACAATGTATGTCTGTAAGTATGTTTTTTTGAAATTGTTTAATAGAAAGTCGTGTTCTTATGTACTACACTTTTGTTTTTGGTTGTTGTAAATACATTATTTACCTATCATATATTTTTCCACTTATCTATGTTTTCTTTTAAAGTTTTGTTTTGTTTTTTTGCTTAATTATACTTATATAATTGTTTACATTGATTTTATATATATATATATTTTGTATATATATAGTATAGTGTAAAATATATTTATATATATATATGTATATATATATATATATATATATAAGATATTGTCAATATAGTGAAGGTGTTTGTTAGGAATTCCATCGCAGAAGGACGCGCAAAGAATTCTATATAGCAAAATCGAGTGTACTTATGTACATACTTATGCAAGTATGCCATGTATGTAGCTAAGAAATTAAAAATTGTATATTATTTAGTACATATAAGCTAATTTTTTTGGTTCATTATTTAATATACAAATTGTCGTTGCTCATAGGTTAATGAAATGAAATCACCGTTTGCTATTCAAACAATTTGTGAGTGATCCGATTCAGAAATGACTTTGCTGAAATTGTTGAATACAGGAGTAAGAAGTATAATAGATGCAAAAGAAAACATAGAACATTTAAGGCTTTTATATGCTGGTTCATACAAATATGTTTGTATGTTAATACTTTTGTAACTCAAAGATATTGATGTTGTCTTTAATTAAAAAAGGCGACATTCAAGGAATTGCCTAGTTTGTAAGTGAGCTCCAGAAGAGAATAGAAAACCATTTATCAACCAGTATCTCCCAAAGTATAACATACATAAGTATGTATGTATGTATGTATATGCTGCCCATACACAAGTACATATATATGGTTTAATCCAGCTGATACATTTTGCTCATGCTAGGTGTATAAAGGGCTAATATGTATTGCAAAGTTTCAAAATAAAATAAATTTATGCCTAGCACTGAGTATGGTTGCAGTTGCATCGAAAATTTCTAAAAAATTCTTTGCATTTCCATACGCGCTTCCCTTTTTAACAAAAATCGCACCTTAATGCATACAAATGTACATATTACTCTAATTTAATAAAAATATCGTATAAAGAAAGACTTTTTTTCAATTATTTTTTTCATCTGTAGGCTTTAGAAAAAGGAGAAATGATATGTGTGTATGTTTATTTTAAGTTACTTATTTATTTTTCCATAACTTGGTTCTCATATACGTTTTTACGTTCTTGAGTAAAAAAGTGTATTAATTATTTGCTAGAATTTATTCATGTTTATTCATTTATTTACTAAGTATTTTTTTTTTGCTTTTTTCTTTCAATATTTAAATTATCATCTCATGCTTCTGACATTTGGTTGCCTTTGCGTATTTATTTATAGCTTTTCCTTAACAATTTACTTGCTGTTTTGGCCTAAATTGACAAAAGTCTGGCTATGCCACGGGGGTGTGTACAATTTAGTGCTGTATTTATGTATGTATGTATGAGCACCCCCGGAGTACATGCCTTATATCTTGTTTAAATATATGTACGTACGTAAAACTTCAAGTATTTAAAGCTTTTGCGATTTAACGCTTACAAAAATGCGGAGGCGTTACGCCTTTCGTATTTATTTTTATATTATTTTAAATTTGATCTATTGGAAAATGAAAAAAATGTATTAGAAATTTAAAAAGGAGACAGAAAAAATTCTTAAAAACTTAATTGAAAATATTAATACATAAATACTCATGTATGCATGAAGTATCTTTTGGTTAGTTGCATTTTTTTATCTTATCTATTATTTTTTTTTTTTTTTTATTGTTAATTGACTAAAATTGATTTTGTTCTAAAGGACGCGTTTTTCATGTATCGATTCATTTGTCTATTCTTGAATGTTTTGTTTGCTTTTTAAGTTACAATTTAAAATTTTGTTGAAGCACATAAAGAATGAAATATTTATATAGACAGCAACAAACAAACTATTTGCTTTTTTCATCTAACATAGAATAGCAATTTAGCAATCCAACTATAGAATATTTATATATGAGCGTATCATATGTAGCTAGAAGAAATGAAAGCTGGAAGTTTCCATAGCGCATTTGCGAAGTTATGAGTTTTATTAACGCCAATGGCACAGGCAATTGATCGCTATAGTATTAGGCTTTTTGCCTTTGCATATTGAGGCGAATGATATACTGTTTTGAGATTTTTTTTTTATAGATTCATTATTGAGCTTTATTACTTTATTCCAATGCTGAATTTTAATAGATCACCGGTATAACATATTCATTGACCGCCGCGCTGTTGACAAAAGTAGCAGTATGTAGCAGTAAATTTTTTTTATTTTATTGGCGAATTTTTCTTTTCAATCTTATTGCTACTAATATTGACAAAAGTACACCTCATGAACAAAGAAAAGGACGGGATAACCGTTAAAACAGTAAACCCATCGTTAAGAATGTATGCATGTAAGACCATGGAACTCGGATGTCTCGGAAATTTTATGCACACAATTTCAAAAGTTGGTATAAAAAATACTCCATGATGATTAATGATTTATTTTGGAACGCATTGCCTTCATCTCTGCATCATGCTTTCTATATTTATGTATGCATATCAGTAGTAACAACTTTTAGACATCCTTGAAATTGCAAGTTTATGTCAAAAGTTAAAATAGTTTTTTCTTAAGCTGGAACAAGCCCCCATCCATAATCATAAATATCTCGAAAATTTTAGTGTGCTGTCAAATGTTTTGTGAAAAGTATTTTCTAGTTTTTGAGTTTTTCTGATTCAAGGGAAACGCCTAATTGATTTTTTGGACGAAAACTGTACTACTGAAGTTTAGTAAGCATTATGGGCTCTCTGTAGTTGAAAATAATTAGCTATTACTGATTGGCATATCTAATTTAAATGCGACCGTGCATATTGGCATTCTGTACCTAAGGAATCGGAAATTGCTCCAGAAAATAACAACGAAAATTTACAAACTACTTTGGAGATATCATAAGCAGAGTTGCAAGAGATCCAAATTATGGTAAAGTTAGAACTCCAAAATTTTAGTTACATACTCGCATGTAGGCGCGAAAATCGAAAGCCACATCGTCAGAGAAACTTAGTGAGAAATTCAAACTTCAGAAAGTCAGGTTGTGTATTACGCATTTAGACTCACAAGTTCCTGCACTTAAGTTTCTACTCACTCAACAATTGAAGGCAGCTGATCATTCCCAGCATCGTGGATACGCTTTATTGCAAGAGAGAATTCACAGACGCATAATATCTCTTCGATGCGATGTAATTTTGCCACAGATATTATCCGACTTAACACTGTTTTAGTTTTATGAGTGGCCGAGATATCGCTAAATACATATATGCCAAGAGGTGGTTGAAAATATTTTAAAAAAGATCAATGGTTGGAAGATTACAATGCATTTTCAGGAAATCTCTGAAGGTATATTATCGAATTTTTACACTTGTGACAGGTAGTTTTGAATGGCGAAGAGCTTTGAAAGCGAAGGCACAGTGTAGTAGAAATGACCTCATATATGTAGGTGTCTGGACATTGGTGCATGAAGGTAATTGCCAAGCTGATGAATTGGAAAGAATATCCTTTTGCGAAAGGATGCGGTAGCTATACTAATGATCCTGATGACCTTTAAATAGGTTGGAACAATATTTCGTTTTGTGCAACCTCCAGGATTATCTGGCCTCCCTGTAGCAGGAAACAGCCATTGTTGCTCTTTAATTTAAAAGGAAACGAAATATCTTTGCTTTTACTTTGTCACCCGGCGTTAGGCAGAAATAAGAGTTCATACCGTCAGCTTTGCGGTTTGTAATAGTTAACTTCATATAATTCCTTCAACCACTCCAACCTAAGCTAGTCTAAGAAAGTTTGAAACTTGGATTTTCCAAATTAGTAAAAACTTATGTAAATATACACATAACATCGCATTGAAAGGTTCCCAAACTGAAGAAAGAAGAAATTCCCAATATTGGTAAAAGATTACCAAGCGCTAACAAATTTTACATGAATGTTTACTTATGTGTAAGTTGCTTTCCATATGTAGCGGGCCACCAGTTGGTGAACACAGGCCTTTACTCTATAAGAGCTAGAAGGCTATATTCATGAATAAATTCAGCACTCTTGAAAAAATGTACACTTCTTAAGTAAGTATACCGGTCATTTGCATATGTATTGAGATGTTGTTTTCTTCGATAATTCTGAACAAATTTTATTTATTTGAAAATGTTGTAATCTTCGGAACCTAAATTAGAGTGTCACTTAGTAACTAGCGGCGCATTTGCAGAATATAACAAGAATTTATCGAAAAGCTTATAGAATTATCTAGGTTTTATAAAACTTCTTGTTTTACTGGCACACACTTGCGCCAACTGTTGGTTGCTCTTTATAATGCAAAGCGATCTTCTTGAAACATTCTCAAAAAATTTCATACTTTTTTCGATTATACTAATACTGAGAAATCAGCGTAGAAATTTACTAGTTCAAATAAAATTTAATGTAGCAGAAATGATAGAAAAGTTAATAAACATTTTCATAGGTATTACCAATGCATTCAATTATGTGTATGTATAACTTGCAGGCAATATGAAGATAATCTTCAGTTTTTTCTAAACAGTCAGTTGTATTGCAAGGGTTTTGGGTTTAATAGTACCACTCTTAATATTAATTTCTTTTTGGTTTTTTTAAGTTTTTCTTTGTATTAATACTTTTATGTATAATAATTTTTGTATGTGTTTTTTGTTTTTTTTTTGGGGGGGGGGGGGGTTTAGCTTAGTATGCATAGATAAATATTTGTTTTATATATATGTATATTTTGTATATAACATTAGACTATACTTGCTTTTGTTTTATTGTTTAGTTTTTACCAATACATAGTTTGTTTTTTTTGTCACAATATTTTATATATATTTTTTGTTGTTGTTTGTAATTATTGCTTTTAGAACATTTCTTAAAAATATATATTTATTTATTTATAATATGCGTATGTATGCATGAGTTGTTATGATTATTTTTCTTGGCTTTTTTTTCTTTTTGTTTTTGTCTTTTACACTTTTACTTGCCCAAGTGCCGCTTCCACTTGGTAGCCATCTGGGATCAACCCCATTTTTGCAAATAATTTCATGACTTACATGCACATGCAATCATGTATGTGGGTGTGTATATGTATATGTAAACTTTGTCACATGTGTTTTTTTTTTGGAGTTCTTCGGTTCGGTGTGTATAAATGAATGTATGTATGTATTTTAATTTATTTTAATATTTCTTACTGATTTCAGCCAGCCTTAATGGCTTGTTAGCAATAATAAATGGGCATGTATGTATGTTGGTGTGAGTATGTGTGTGTATATGTATATATGTATAATTATGTAATTTTAAGTTTACGTATAAGTTTTTCATGCATAGCTTCTGCATGATGTACATATGCAAGTAACTTTGCGTGAACTTGTTAACATTTGCTTTTTGTGTAGGTGTATGTATGTATGTATATATATAGCATGTGTATGTATGCAAGTGACTTAGCAAATAAATACTTGCTAAAATAAATTTTCATTATCTTTAAATAATGGCTAATATTTTGGTTAATTTTTGTTTGTGGTTTCTTTCTTGCATTTGTTTTGTTTTTGGTTTTGTTTTTGTTGTTTTACTTCTTATTTTAATTTTCTGTTTAAAGTAACATCATTGGACAATTGTCAATCAAGTAAACATCACACCGTCATCTGACTGATCTTTCAAGCTACCTACAAATTACTTGGGTGCTAATATGTAAGTAGTTGATCAATCTTTAAGCCACTGTGGCTACTTTGCTAAAAAAATTGAATGGTAACAGACACATCGTTACCTCTGGCATCTACACATTTTTAGCTTCCTCCGCTTCGTACATACACTTCACCTAACTAATATGCGTCGCGTTGATCAATTCTAACTACGCGTATGTATGCATGTCTTGCTAAAGAGTACAGTTACCAGTGATCTGCGTAGTTCGTCAGCAGACAATCTCTTCGATTCACATCGTAACTACATATGTACATGCATATGTATTCCTTAGCTATTGCACTTGGTCTTGGCAAGCATTTGATTCTTGTGATCATTATTTACCCGACTTCCTCTGTGCATCTGTAACAATCCTTTAGGTGCTTAGACATTTTGCTTTTTTATTATAATTTTTGGTTCTGCCTCAATTTCATCCTATCTAAATGCTACAAATTTCATTATTTTTCATTTTTTTTTATTAATAAATTTCATATACTCATATATGTATGTACATATGTACTATATGCATGTATTGGCTGCGCTTCAAAGTTTTCACTTTTGCATTGGCAATTGCTAGTTGCCCAACTCAGCCGCAAATCTGATTGAAGTTCATGCATGCATGCAAACCAAAATATGCACGTAGTTAAGTATGTCATATTTTTAATAGCTTTGATCCATTTCCACACAAGTTTATGTAGATATACATATTTGCAATTTTAGCTCATATTTTTTTTTTGCTTAAAAGATATTAATTTTTGTTTATTTTTACGCGTATTTTCTTATTTTGTTATGGTAAATGATTTCATTCCACTTAAAAACTGGCTTTTTATATTTTTTCTAGTTGTAACAAATTTAATTCTCATTTTCAACTTACAGCACGTATAACGCAATGGCTTTTAGTCAATGCCACTTCGCTTCACTTTTTCCTTTTCCCTTCCAAATGCTGCTTTGCTCGTAGACTCTTGGCCGTACTTGCCGTTCACTTTGATTTTATGGCTTTCAGTTTCTACTTTTATTGAATTTTTTGAATTTTTCATAACATTTTGTATAAGTATATAACTTTTCATTTGTAGCAAATGCTGTTGGTCCTTAAAATTCAAAAAAAAAACCGAAGAAGAAAAAATACATTTACTCTTACTGTCTGCTATGTATGTGTATCAAGACCCGCTAACTCCCCCGCCTTAACCTAATATTGCATATTGCTGTTATTTGTTTGCTATACATATAAACGCCAATGTACGTAATTTTAAATACTTTTTTCTGCATTGTATATTTGCTTTAGTTAATTCTCATTATTCTGTTTTGTTTTTTTTTTTGTTTGTTTGATTTTTTTTTTTTAATTAAATAATCCTCCTATACATATGCATGTATGTAATCATGTATAAGTTTATTAATCAATGGTTTTATTTTATATATGTATGTATATTCATTTTTTATTGTTAGTATGTATGTATGAAGTGCCGTACTATTAAAATTGGTGTTTTAAATTATTACCACTAGGTTGTTCTTTCAATATTTATTTATATGTATGTATATGTATATATTTGGTTGTAGGTAGTAATAAGCAAGTGTTCCACTGTGGTCAATTTGTTGCTGACGTTGCAGCAGCGCTGCCAGCTTTAGGATTTAATTGCATTTTGTTGTTGTTTCTGGTTTGGCCTATGACATTTACGCAGGAAAATGGCGGTTTGTTGGTTGCATTTTGCGTTTTTATAAATTTTTCCATTTTGGTAGTTATTGTTGCTTTAAAGTACTTTATTTATTGTTATCTTAATAACCTGTTATTTGGTAACTTTCATGCGTGAATGTATGTGTGTGTGTGTGCGCGTGTAAAGAATAGTTTTCAAAAATTGTTCACTCCTAAATATAAGTGAGTGAATTAAGTTTGGCATATTTCATAGGACTCACTGATTACATTTTCATTGGGTAAATAAAAAACCATAGTTTGGCAACATATTTGTAAAACTGAAATTTATCAATGCACTTTATTAAGAGGTGCTTTCACCATATAAATTTGTATGTATACGTTTTGACCTAATAAGCTGCCCCCTTACTGGCTTATTAAGCTGTGGCTGCAGCTGCGCGCATAACATTTGATTTTAGTCGTATACCGGTGTCACTTAAGCTAAGCTTAGCTTGCATATTATGCAGTGAAATTGCGTTCCGCGATGCGTCTGCGATTCGCTCTCAACGTTTAAATCACTGGTAGGACAACTTAAACCGGTATTCAGTAAGCATTGTTTTCGTGCCTCATTTTGACAAAAAAAAAGTAAGAAGCAGTCTTTAGTCACTAATAGAGACTTTTCGTGTGGTGAATATCGAATTTGAGACTTTTTGGTATTCAGTAAATTGTCTCACGTCTCTAGTTTGAAAAAAAGTCGCTAATTTGTCAGCTGGCTTTGAGCAGACTAAAAAAAGAAGAATAAGGAGAGAAAAAAATCCGCTGTCTAGTTATGATAATATATATTTTAAGGTTTTTTTTTTAACTTAATTAAGTCTTTTTAGAGCTTAATCTTTCTACGGCCAATGTTTATGATTTTTTGGTTTTAATGACAAATTTTTTTAGACCCAAAATTTTATACTTCTTGTCAATTAAATGTATGTAGCATTTAAAAATTATATATTTTTACTAACTACTAAAACTTTATTTGGGAACTAACAAAAAGATCGAAGAAATGTATGTATGTACTTGCATATGTACGAGTGAACACATATGTAGATATATACGTACGTACATATAACTAGGTACTTGATCTGAAAAAGTAGCATTGAATTAAAATGTTAAGCATTTGCATATGGGCATTATAATAAATTTAAAATAATAGGGGAGTTCATGATTTGTGGCGTTTTAGGTGTTAAGTTGCTACGTAGCAATTTTACACTTAAAATGAAAGAGAAAGAGAAAATTACTTTTTTGGGTATTCTTTATACCGGCAGTAGTGAATTATTTACCATTTAGAGGAGAGAACTTAACAAAGAGAGGAAACCAATGGCTGTTTGTTGCTGCAATTGCTGGTCTTTTTTAATTTTTCAGCGAACAATTTAGGCTTTAGGCTGAGCTTTCAGGTTTTTAATTGAAATTAATATATTTTGACAATATTCTCTAAAATTAGCCACTGTATAAATTGTTATTGCAACTAATTGCCATTTCCTACTATAATATAAATATTTGGTAAAGAGTGCCTTGAAATATTTTCAACAAAACCATAAATTAACAAGTGACCCCCTTTGGACCCATTGGTCGTCACGGGTTCAATTATTATTTTTTTTTGCAAATCTTTGAAAAGTTCTTTTTTTTTAAATAATATACTTGTGTGGTTATAATTAATTTTGGCCACAAAAATGGGCCAAATTACCCATAGTTCCGTGTAGAGTAACCAAGAAAAATTTGATTTCTGTATGCACCATTCAAAAATTTATCCACATTGCCATATTTTTTCATAGATTCGGTGGAAAGAAAGCTTGTCTCATGATTTCCTGCAGCCACTGTATTTCAAAAAATTAAATAATAGCTTCGAGGATAAAAATTTACTGATGATGATGAAGTGAAATCGGATATTTCTGCCTATATTGAAGGTCTAGACAAATATTTATTTTTTTTGAGGGATCTGCGAAAAGCAATAGGTACAATGGTTAGGCCAGGTGGCAATCGCAGATGTCAGGGACTCACTTAGAATATAGAACAGAGATTATATCGACAAAAAAAAATAATTTTATATTTCATTTCATGCAACTTCTTCATAAAAAAAAAACAAAAGCGAATCTGATGAAGATATACATATCGTCGCTGTTTTTGCAAAATTGCCCATCTTACGGCAGTAAAATTTTACAGGAGAGTGAAAAAATGGTTTATTCTTTGAAGGCATTGCCTTGAAAGGCGGTATTTTCTCTAGCTATAATTTTGCAAATTTGTTGTTTTAATAACGATTTAACGATTTTTATGCATAAATCTCGATGCCTGGAGTTCAGGGTTACCAAATCTCATGTATGCCAGAACGGTGAGTTAGGCGATTTTGCAACTGGTCGATGGGCGGTTTTGCAAAAACATCGATGATATTTGCTTTGGGGTGAATAAAATGGCTCGACAAATCGCATGGTATTTTCGGTTTCTATAGCTGAATCTAAGAGAGAATGTAGAAGAAGCTATAAGCCGGAAATGAAGTTCTAGCCTGCGCATTTTTAAAAGAAAAATTTATTTTTTCTCAAAATTTAATTTTTTTGTTCTATGCCAGCTTTACAAAGTTAAAGCTAATGGATACAAAGTGCCTTTATTTTAATTTATAACATTTTTAATTGTTTAACCATATTTATCATTAAAAAATAAACTCCGTATCGAAACTATAAACGCATATTGACAAGTTTTTTCGTATTTTTTTCCGAAATATATAGTTTCCTCTTTAACAAAAATCGCATAAAGCCATGTTTAGAATCTTGTTAAAATTTTGTGCAATATTAAAAAAAAAACATTCAACAAAACATTCGTAAAAAAAGAAAAGGTTAAAAAAATTTAATACCATGAGAAGGTAATTTTTTCTTTAAAAAATGCGCATGCTCGAAACGCATTTCCAAGCCATGGTTTCTTCTACAATTAATCTAAGAATTATCTCCAGAATCAGAAAATACCATACGATTTAGTGGACAAAAAAATTGACCCATCCTAATGTACGTATAACTTGTGTAAATCTTGCTGGAAAAGGCGTATAGATACAACTAACATTTCTAAGTAGGTGCTTAACCCCCTTTTTACATTATAAATAATTTTTCTGCACGATTATTGCACCATTTTGAACTCTGCTTTTTAACGGGAAATTGCAGTGAAAATGGAATAACTTCGAAACTGGTTTATTACCAAACGAATTTTGGCAATGACTGACCAAAATTTGTACCAAAATAAATCATGAAAATTTTCATTTACTTAACAATGTTTGCAATAAACTGAATACAGTTTTCATCGCACTTATTCATTTTGGCAATTATGCAAATTTTTCCCTGTTTGCTGTATCTTTAGGCTTGAAATATTCATTTTATGCACGTAGCTGTACTGTGTATTTATTTTGAACCTAGCTTTTAAACTAATTTGATGCGCAATTTTTTTGCTGCTTGCAAACATAGCAGCTCATCTACTTTATATGTATGTCCGATTCTCTACACTCTACCTCAACAAAACGATTAACAAATAAGCAGATCGCTGCTCATTGAAAAAATAACAAAGATATGTATGTATTTGCATAAAAAGGTATGTGTATGTATGTGAATAATAAAATTTATTTGATTAGAGGCTCGCATTTTGCTTAACAAATACAAATGAGAAAGCTTTGCGATTAGCGATAACGTACAAATTTTACCTAAACAAATTTCAAATTTAAATCGAGAATACTACAACAAAGCTTATTTTTCACAGAATAGAAGAGCATACATAACATATGTATGTGTGTATTTGCTGTACGTAGTATGTACACACAAGTGCCCCTATTTGCAGTGTCTTCTGTGCTTCTTCCTGTTTTTAATTTCACTACAACATTCACAATATTTCGCTATTGCATTTAATTCATCAGTCAATCAATCAAGGCTTCGGCAAACAAATAATTATGCAGTTTACACTCTCATTAATCAATATTATCAGTAATTGCTTAACAATAAATAATTTCAAATGATAATTTGCTGCGTATGCACATAAATATGTATGTACATAAGTATGTAGGTTTTCTGCATTTATTTCGCAGGTTGCGTATACGACACGCCCGACAATGATTTACAAGTACAAATATATGGAAAAGTATGGAGGCTGTTGTTGGTGCTGCAGTAGTTTGGATTGTAGCCATTCGTTGTTCCTCTTATACATATGTATGTATGTAGCTAATGCCCGACACTCCATGCAATTTTTTAATTATTTTGCTGTTTTGCCGCTTCATCCCACACGCCGCTGAATGCATGGCGCATTGAATGCTGCCATTAATTTTTCTTTGGCCGCCACGTACATGCATGGCTTTGTGAGTTTCTTTTTAATGTTTTACATAAATTAATTCTGCTTTGTTGTAGTTTTTTTTTATTTTTTTTTTTTTAATAAACTGGTATTTGCTATTACGATTTTGTGCTGCTATTGCTGTTGTTGTTATCATATAGATTCTGTAGTTTTGGTTTAACTTATTCAAAAAAAAAACGGATTTCTTTTTTTAAGTCGAACATAATATGTTGTGTCGTTCGCTTGGATATTTTCACACATGCGCTTATTAATTTGTTTATATAAGTTTATATGTGTGTATGTGGGTTTGTGTGTATATTTTTATATGTACATATTTGCATATCTACGTACGTATGTATGTGTTTGCATGTTTGTTTATATTACACATATTGATTTATTTATTTTATTAATTATTAATATTAATACGCACGTGTGTATGTTTTCTTTTTGTTTTTTGTTTTTTTTTTGGTGTGTTTGATTACTTAATTTTTGTGTTGATTTTTTGGTTAAATTTTCAACTTTTCCTGTATGTGTTAATTCACTATTCGTACTTGTTTTGCGAAAAGCAATTATTTGCTTTAATTGTTAGTTGTAGAATTTTGTATAATTTGTTGTTGCTGTTGTCCTTTGCTGTGATTTTTTTGGAGTGTACAATTTGTTGCAACGCATCGCCACTTTTTAATGGTATCCATTTGTAAACGCCGCAGGAATTAGTGGTCCCTGT
Source organism: Rhagoletis pomonella (assembly GCF_013731165.1). Taxonomy (NCBI): domain Eukaryota; kingdom Metazoa; phylum Arthropoda; class Insecta; order Diptera; family Tephritidae; genus Rhagoletis; species Rhagoletis pomonella. The sequence goes on from NW_023458564.1 coordinate 30,563,605, forward strand.
GAATTAAAAAGCAGAATGCACACAAATGCAGAGAGATAGACAGTATAGCCGTGCAGTAGTGTAGATGAGAGAGATATGAAAGAGAAACAAATGAAAAGAGAGAAAAAGGATACATTTTAATTAGTTAGGAGATTATAGACGTGTTTCAATAAAGTAGTGAATATTAAAAAAATTTGTGTTGAAAGGCAAATAATTCCAAAAAAATAACTCCCTTAAATTTCAAACTATAGTATATATACGACGGCTTTCACATCTTAGCTCAAAAGAATAAATACCTACAGTAAACTAATTACACTGATCGACAAATATGAACTTTTAATTTGTCACATGCACGTTCTTTGGTTTTTATTAAAATTTTTTTTTGACTAATTAAGGTAGAAAAGAAGCGTATAAAAAAATTTGGCACCCATATTTTTTGTGACATTACTTTTATACTTGATAAAAATGCTGCGTCTTTACTTGAACTACAACTTGAAAGTATGTTTTTTAGTTTTGGGAAGTATCGAGTACTTTTGAGCATCGAGTTTTTTGGTATCGATACTTTTAAGGATCGGATATTTTTTAGACTACTGAGTACTTTCTTTAAATACACACATGTTGGTAACTTTTCAATGATTAGTGTAGAAATCTCACAAGCTGATAGCACTTTATTCAAATTAACATATTAATCCCAAATTGCGTCAAATGAATGGCTAACTTAACTGGGAACAAGTATTGTAATTGAAAATTATTGAAACTTCAAATTGAGTACAATCATTTCCGAATACCCGTAAATGTAAATAAAACTCCTTACTTTTAAGGATCTATGCGACAGTTAATACTAAGCGCTTTGAATCGATCCTGAGTACATGTATCAAAGTGATGATTGGAACAAAGTATGAGTACTAAGTACTTTCGAGTTATTTTAGGTTCTGCGTACTTTCGTGTTCTTTTGTGAGTGCTGAGTACTTTCGAGTTATTTTGTGAGTAATGTGTACTCTGTAGTACTCAGTATCGATGCTTTCAAAAATCGGGTGCTGTGAATTCTTTTCAGAATTGATTTCTGATTACTTTTGTGCGCGACATTTTTAAAACTTTTCAAAGAAGATTTCTCTAAAGGACTCAGCTTTTCTTCGAATAGGTTATGTCTGAACAATTCCTTTATTTGAGGGTACAACGAAAATTCTTTCCTTTATTTTAGCGTCACTAACTGTAAGAAATTTTTCTTTCGATTATATAAAACCTGAAATGTTTCCCTCCATGGCCTTTGACCAATTTTTCTAATGAGTCCTAGTTCTATATATAGTGGTGGCAAAATAATACTGGCCGGCTATACAAGAGAAGGATGTAAACAATTTTTCTTCCACGGAGTAAGGCACTCGCTCCTTTGCCAGTCTTTTGTACGTTAATGATTGTTTTGGTCTATGCTCTCCAGCTCACATAAGAAGCAATCCAAGAAGTAAAGAAATAGGTTTTAAGTTGAAATGAAATTTGTTTATGCACACTGAATTTATTCTAGTACGAATTTCATGCTTTTTTAAATTTCTTTCATACTGAAAACGTATTCTTTTTGTATCTTGTTGTTTTTAGTTAATATTTAGCAAGTTTATGACCGAAGCAATATCATTGCAATACACTTTGTTAGTTCTTCGCCACGGCTTCAAAAACGACAGACCTTAGTATTGGCAAGAAGAAAATTTCATTCTTTTAATCTATACTCTAAAAGGTTCAGACGGCTTTTTTTGACAATATTAAGTCTGATTGATCATTGAAATCAGCTTCAGTTAGGGAAGTAAGACGGGTTGGCCGTTTGGAAAAAAATAGTGTTACTAGCTCTTGAAATTGTGCAGACATGATTTGAAGAACGTCTAGTTTTGTCGATTCTTTTTTTTTCAAAAATTTTATTGAACTTGATGGCGTTTTTAATAAAAACTATTTGTGAAAAAACAATAATCATTTATAAATATGGTAGAGGTGATAGCTATTTCGGAGATCATCATATCACCTCATCAGACTTCTTCAGCGGGATTCGATCCAACGACTCCAGCTTACTCAGCCAGTAGCCTACACACTGCGCTAAGTTTGCCTTATAAACTGTGGTTGCTTTTTCCACTTTTTACATGTGAGCGAAATACACAGTTATTCCGCTGCTATTCACACTTGATCATGTGGTTATTGGTTTTGTTGGTTTCTGTTAATCATTTTATTTTTAGAATGTTCAACTTTTAGGTGTGTTCGACTTTAAATTTTTGTTATTTATGGCCTTATAACAATTATATTCAACAATTTTATTGAGCTTGCCGTTTGTAGCCGATTTCAAAAAAAGGACCACGTCAACAATTTCAATATTTCCTTTTGCATCGTAAAGGTAGTGTCTCAGAGGTGGTCCCATACTAGTCTGGTTTAGATCCGATCATTGGGTCATGAAAAAATTAACGGTACTCCAAAATTTTTGTATGAGAATTGAAGTCGGTTTTGTTTTTTGCTTAAAAATTTCTTGTTAATGAAAACTGTTGTGTATATGTGTGTGTCCTTTTTTATTAACAAGTAATTTTTAGCAAAAAAACCGGCTTAAAGAAAATATATATATATATATATTTATATATTTCATGATATCGGTTCATATCGGTTGACGTGGTCCAAAGTTATGCGGTAACATACATAAAAAAAAAAAAAATATATATTCCGACAAACTGATAACCTCCTCCTTTTTTGGAAGTCGGTTAAAAAAGGGCTGAAATTTGCATATTTAAACTCGTATAACTCGACAAAAAAACACGGTAGAAAAAAATTCTTTTACATGTTGATTACCAGCAGCCATAGCAACAACGTGGTGGAGTTTGAACAAAGTGCTGCCATAAAATGTTTTTCATGGTACACTTGACGAACTTTGCCCCTCATATATTTTTTATGAATATGAGGTTTGGTATACGCCAATAATATCATGATATACAAGTGGTCTTTAGAATGTATTTATTTATTTATATTTTTAAAATTTTTTTACATTATAAATTATGAAAATGTTGGCTATGAGTGTTTTTAATATTTTATATTTTTGAACAATGATTTAGAGAATTTAAAATTTTCGGCAAATAACTTCTAAAAAACTCTTGAATCGATTTTTTAGTAGTTTTGGACCATTTCAAAAAAATTTTTTTACCGTACAAGAAAATTCTTAGTTATTTACCTCTAATTTAAAATACAAATTTTATGGAGACTCCGATTTGCTCATAAATTAAGAATCAGACGTAAAAACAAATAACTTAAGGACGAGCACACCTAAAAGTTAAACATTCTAAAAATAGAATTATTAACAAAAACCAACAACCACATGATCAAGTGTGAATTGCAGCGGAATAGCTGCGCTTGATTGTGTTGGCTTAACAAATGAAAAAAAGTGGGAAAAAAGGCAACGATAATTTACACGGAGAACTTAGCGCAGTGCGTAGTGCGAATCCTACTGAAAGAAGTCTGATGAGTAAATGTGGTGATTTCCGAAATAGCAATCACTTCTACAATTTTTTCAAATTATTGTTGCTTTTCCACAATAAGTTTTTCATTAAAAACGGCCTCAAGCTCAATAAAAATTGTTGAATATAATTGTTATAAGGCCATAAAATAACAAAAACAAATAAAGTAAATTTATTAACTGAAAATTTTACATTAAGTAGCTGAGGAGCAAATTAATTTGTTTAGCTCTTTGCTCCAGATAAAATCCTTTGCTTCTTTGCTCCGCTCCGCTCCGAAGCCCTGGTTTAAAGTGCAGATACATTTTAAACCCTACCTCAGAAAACGGCCCTTAAATTAAAGAACCGGACTCCACAAATCTCTACTAAATGTTATTAGCTTTTATATAACTGTGTTCGTATGGAAAAGTAGCTTACGCCGAAATGCTGGCTTTAGTATATGAACACAGATAAGAAACAATTTTATCAAATCGATTGAAAAAGATGGCTCTGCACTATTTGAACAATAAATTCTAGTGTTTAACTGCCGTGAGACGATAAGAGCACATGGCTCAGTGATAATTACATAATTCCAGCTTACTTAAACAATAGGAGGATTCCCTAAGCCTTGTTAACCCTAGCACGGGGCACGGATTGCGCAGATTGCAAAGCTTTCCCATAGAAGAACTGGAGGTCCATGCACCCTGCAAGGATTTTGGGAGACTTAAATAAACCACTTGCCGGCCAATTCTGCTTGTTACCGAACATTTTGATACCGGAAAATTTTGTTACCAAAAAATAACACCACTTCTTTTAACCGCAATTCGAAGTACCTTGGTAACAATTTCATCTATTCAGCTATGCAGTTTTGTATAAATTATATGTTGCATACTTCACGGGGCAATATTTTATTACCTGCTTATGAGATGGTAAAAAAA
>NW_023458564.1:30577967-30602490 GCF_013731165.1 Rhagoletis pomonella
GAACCGATGAGATTTTGCAAATTTTATGCGTTTTTTTTAAAAAAAAAGTTATCAAGCTCTTAAAAAATCACCCGTTACTAAAAAAGTAAAAATAATCACGTACATATGTAACATATACGTCCCGTAGCACCATACGCAGTCATCTAAACGTAATTCGCACGCCTTAACTTAAAAGTCATATTATTTAAAAGTAATTAAATATTGTCGTGGTAAATTTTTACACAGTATTCTTTATGGACATATAGTATATTACTTTCTTCATGTATGCACAATATATAAAAATTTTAGAATAAATTTCGAGTGTACAAATAAAAATTGTAAAAATGAAGTTCTAGTTCCTCAAATCAGAGTCATTTTATACTCAGTCTAATTTCTTTCATATGGTGACACACTAGTTTTATTACACTTTATTGGTTCGTTTTGGCAAGAAGAGCATTTTCGCTGTATAATTTTAACATTTTGAAGTATCATACAATTAAAAATTACAAAATAAAAGTTAAACAAATTACAAAATAGCTTGGACAGATTTTATGCATGCTACCTTTTTTTTTTAATTTCGTTGTACACTCTTGAAACTTAACAGATATGTTGCATTTGATGCCAACATTCATTTCCTCTAATGTGGACATTCTATTTGAAAACTTCCCAAGGTTATTAAAAAAAAAACACAATTATAATTTTTTCGAGCGACAATGAAAAAGTGATAAATTTCAGTACTTTTTCGCCTAAATAAACTGTTTAAGGCTGAAATTGTTTAATTACTTGATTTAATTTTTTATTGTACTTGTTTCTGGAACTCCATTGAATGAAATAAATGCAAGAATAATGCTTTGGCGTTTTTTTCTGCTGAAAGAAGGGAGTTACACTAAAAAAACAACTCGTGAGATTTGCTCATATACATAAGTATGTATTAAAGTGGTCCAAAAATGTATGTAAAAAAAATAAGGTCGCATTTTTAATGCCGCCAGCCCCTAGGATTATTCTATACCGAAAAAAAAATATACCCCTATTTTTTATTTTGAAATAAAAAAAAATTTAGGGAGTGCTCAAAGCGCTCAAAGTTTTCAATGTATTTTATATGGGGAAAAAACAACGTTTCGTAGAAATAGTGTAGAATTCCGGAAAATCAATATTTTTCGATGGGAAAACTTTGTTTATCTTCAAGAGATTCCCGGTAATAATACCCAATTGCTCCTTTAACAATTTTTTCATGGTAACTATATCTTATAGGTCCTAGAAAATGCAATGGGGGGACCAATAAAAAATGGTTAAATAAACAATTGGATATTAATATTTTAAGTCTCCTGAAGAGAACCACAGTTTTACGATTGAAAAATGTTGATTTTCAATAGTTTTATACCATTTTTACGTAAATTTGTTTTTTTCCCCATACAAAATACATGGAAAGCTTTGAGCGCTGTGAGCACTCCCTGAATATTTTTTGATTTCAAAATAAAAAAATAGGGGTATATTTATTTTCGGTTCAGAACAATCCTAGGGGGTGGCGGCATTAAAATTCCGACTTTATTATTTTGGACCTCTAATAAGTATGTACGTAGAGAATCATTGATAATAACCTTTTGAGGCCGAAGCCGATATGAATTTTATCCTACTTTTTTAATTTTTCGGCCGAACCATCTAGCAGCAGAGGTGTCCATTAGCTACTGCGTTGCCGCTAATGGGCACAAAAAGCGTTGCATATACAAAGGCGCTCGTATGACCAAAACAAATTTCAGAACCACCGTTAAAATATATTTCAGAAAAGCAATAAGTACAACTTTATTCTTTCAAAAATTTGGCATATACATATATTTTATTTTTATTTTTATCTTATGTTGTAATTTCGCATAAAATATCCTTTTTGCACATTAAGCACTGTGATTCACCACCACTTTCCTTACCCAAATAATTTAGCTCCTGTAACTTTTGTTTTCCTTTGTTTGAAGCCATTTTATATATGTATGCATGTTTCTACTTATTGTAAGATTTTGGACTCGAATTTCACCATCACTTCACAATAAAAATAAAACAACAATGAAATCTTCTAAATACAATTTTTTCTCAACTTGTACTATACTGAATCTAATATCAGTGGCTAAATAAAGCGTATTTAATATTTTATATAATAACTTACATACATTCGCGTATAGCCCCATAAATTATTTGGAAGAAGAAACAACTTTTGCGCCTAGGGGTATGCCCATTATTGGTGCCAGTATGTTGCCCATTCGAGCAAAATGCCCGTACGGGCACAGATGCGCATCTCTAATCTAAATCATAGTTATTTTCAATAATTAACAATATTGTTTGTTAGACGTGTAACCTTTTTACGAAACATATTACGCTGTACTACTTTCCTGAATTTATGTCTGAGGTCTAAATCAGAGATGTCGGAGAAACATCGATAAATCTAAAATATCGATGTTTCGCTTCGAGGCATCGAAAATTTTCCACTCGATGTATAAATAGGGATGCGCCGATGTTTTTTGAAACCTGGAATCTCTAGTACATTGAACCCCACATTTCACTTTTTCAATTGTGCAAAAAAGAAAGTGAATTTAACCAAAAAATTGAAATCGCTCCAATAAGTTCCGTTAGAAACGTAATTAGCTCAATTACAGTAATTAATCTGAAATTTTGTACAATTTTGCTAATAACATAGTTTGTTGTGAAATAATAGGGCTATTCACGATCCGGTGCATACTGCCTAGCATGATGCATAGATGGCATGATTGCATAATTTTGTTGTTGTTTCATGTGTTCAATTTAACCAAAAATGATATTTATGCTATCTATGCACCATGCTAGACAGTATGCAACGGATCGTGAGTACCACTAATATCTGAAAAATCCTATGCAAATCGATGCATACCCTTCGATGTATCGAAAAATATCGATGTACATTTCGATGCATTGAATCAAAGAAATACATCGAGGTATTTTTGCCACCAACATCCCTATTAAACATTTTTAAATTGTTTTTGGCTTAATGCCACGTGCAATATGGCATGCCTGACCAAAGTTTTTTGCTATCTGTATATTTTGAAAAGCTAAGGTATTACAGCATAATTTTATTTATCCTAAGGCATAGATTTCAATTAAGTGTAAAACACTTGTCAGATGTATATCGTCACTACACACGAATAAAGGCGCGCTAGTGTTTTGACGGCGAAAAAAGGCGCGTAAAAAAATTTTGCGAAAAAAGATGCTTATGAAAAACTTCGGCGAAGCATGTTAAGAGTCTTTGACGCTGAAGTTTTTTTATGCGTCTTTTTTTGCCGTCAACTTTTGAGCTCGCGCCTTTATTCGTGTCTAGTGACGATATGTAGCTGTTTTGGTCGCTATGGCAAACAAGAGTAAAAACAGCATTTCATTGGAAAAATTTCAAGGATGAGTATTATCTTTTCACGATGCGCTTGGAAAACGTTTAATCCAAAAGTCCTTGCCCATAAATTTTACTTTAAACTACTCTTTTGTCATTGTGGTCCAGTAATTTGAGCTTAAAACGAAAATATTCTATGGAAGGATTAAAAAATGATTTTGCTTATCTATAATTTTGCGTAGGATAATTTTTCTAACTAAGTCCAAAAACAAGCTTAAAATGGAACGAAATTCTCATTGTCAGCCGAGGCGAAATAATTTGGTGTCGTATTAGGCACCAAACTGCGCTGGAAGACAAATATCGAGAGGCGCGTAACGAGAATTTATTTACACATGCAAAATTATATTCAGTATGAAAATGAGAACAAAGAAAACGCTTGTCCTCGGGATGTACACGGCTATCATATGGCCTATACTAAATAACGTGGCGTTAGTTTGGTGGCCAGCACTAGATAAACAAATAGGAGATTAGGTAATATACAAAGAGCAGCTTGTACAGGTGCTTCAGGAGCAACTAAGTCGTGCCTTTTTGATGCGCTGAATGTGATCCTGCATTAAGTACCCACAGAACTCCATATACGCGACACAATTGTGTTCTCGGTAACCAGACTCAAAGAGCCATACTGGCACTCTTGACAAGCAGATTATATACCTCCTACGATAGATTTGAGAAAAGGCTTTCAGGTGAAGTTTCCGTTTAGACGGAATTGGTGTAGGGTCAGGATAGTTTATTAAGAATTCCATTGAAATCTATGCTGATGGGTACAAAATGGACTGCGGTGGTGTTCTATGTAATGCTTAATGTTTCTATCTCGTCCCGCCAACCGAACTCTGCTACCATATTGCAAGCGGAAATACTAGGAATCGAGAGGGCCTGCAAAGCGTTCGAAGCGGCACTTCTGGCACTTGCCGCACCAGTTACAAAGTCTGAAAGAGCAAGATATTGCAATTGCGCTTTAAGCTTGACGGCCGAGTCAATAGAAATCTCTTTCATCTTGGTTCCCGGTCATAAGAGCATACATAGAAATGAGAGGGCTGACGAGTTGACTAAGGTCGGATGATGAATACAAGCAGAGACAATAAACTGTCCACACGGACTCATTAAAACAGCACTTGCAATTTTCACATATCGTTGGAAAAACCTTCAAACCTGCAAAACTGCGAGATATATGTATGTGGCCGCAGTATTTATGACAAACCACAGACATAGGAAACTCTAAAGAGGTCGAGAGAAGATATAATTAGCTTAACTGCAACGATAAGGGGACATTGGCTCATTGCCAAACATGCAGCCAAAATGGGCCCCCGTACATAAGACGGTGCCGCAACCGCAATCTAGAAGGAAATAAGGAAACGGTCCTACTCTACCGTCGCCTGCTAGCATAAATAAATCCATCGTCAAATCTAAGTGGTTGACGACACTGATGAATCATGAAAGTAGATAATATCAGGGCTACCAGAGGAAGGGTATCAAAATGGTGCTCTCAGCGCTAATTGGGTGCTGGGCAAATGCTCAGGCGACGCTTCTACCAAGAAACCGACCAAGTCCAATATCATCTTCCTTCGATTTTCTTCTTGCTTTCTGGTCTTATTGATTTTAAATGCTTATAATTTCGACTATAACTCCTGCGTCTACCGAGTTGTGTGCAGACCCATCTATATTTGCTTCATTCTACATATTTCCGGCTTGGACAAAGCAAGTTAGACCAAACTTGCAACCACTTGTTGAAAATGAGGTCTTTTTTAAAAGTATATTCGTCATTTTCGCGATGTTTTGAAGACCTACGAAACTAAAAAAAAAATGTTCTTTTGCTTATATTCTAACATACCATAGATACAAAAACAATTTCAACATAAGTTTGTGGGGACTTTCATAAGCTTTAAAACAGTGCCAGGCAGCCAGTAGTTGTTTGCTGTATGTGCGTGTGTATTTTGTCTTGCACTGCTTACTACAGTCAGAATAAAAAGTTTGGTGAATCATCGCAAAAACTAGGAAAAAATGAGTCTTCGCAGTTTTTGTAAATTTCAAAGTAAAAACCAATATTTTTTGTAATATAATTAAATGGATTGAGGTTGAGACGGATAGAACTTTATTCCCTATTAAGGTTTATAATCATTTAGCAAAGAAATACAACTTTTGAATGACCCTTTTTTATTAAAATATACGTAGTTAGGAAAAGTTTGGTTTTCTTTTGCATCCTTCCATAAAATATTTAAATTTTTAACTCAAATCACTTGCTCATATGCAAAAGCAGAATAGAAATTTGAAGAATATTAGTTGGGCAAGTACTTCTGGGTTAAACCTTATCCAGGCGCATCGTATTGTTTTATTCACTTATTTTCCTAGAAAGTGCAAAATTTTGATTTTTCTACTATAAATTTAACCATAACATTTCACAACTTTCAAAAAAGATACAAGAGCGGTTAAAGCCTTATTTGGCTTCCGTTTGCGAATTATTGGAAAATTTTCATATATCGATCCTCTGCAATAACGACACAATACAAAATGCAAAAAATAAAAACTCTTACTACTGTTAAGTGGTTCATGTGTCTAATTCTTGTTTATTATATGTGTAATACTAACTACTTGCTGTTGTAATTCTTACTACTTACTTCGGGAAAGATCAGACATGGATTAGACAAGGATTAGAGACTTGAGCCACTTAACAGTAGTAAGAGCTGTCAATGTTATTGTGGCTTATTAGTAAAAGTAGTAAGGGTTTTTATTTCGTTTAATTTTGAATTGTGTTGTTATTGCAGAGGACCATCGATATTTTGGTTTACGAATTTTCGAATCTAGTAATTTTCATCGTGGTTGGAAATATGTCTTTGTACCAACAATTTTAGATTCCTAATTTCGCACAAATAAGATAAGAATAAGATTTGAGATGTATGTGTACACAGAAAAAAATATGAACTATAGAAGCAAGAAATTTGTCTCTATGAAAAGTTTCAAGGCTAAGTAGGTAAAACGGGCCAACAAAATTTCAAAAAATGTTTGCGGCACGAAAAGTGAACCCTGATTCTTATAGAATTTTTTCCGTAGAATCAGAATCCAAAATTAGTAATATTAGATTGGCTCCAGTTTTTGAGATATTTTTACTTAAAAGTGGTATTTTTTAGACATCTATAATGGAATAACGGGCTTTTGTAGAATCTTTTGAATAAGATGTAAAATGAAATTTTCTCAGTTATTTTAAAATGTTTGAAGTACAAATATTCGGAAATGTTCGACTTTTTGCTTACCTGTGCATTTTAAAAACTTTTCAAAGTAAATACTACCATAAATTCTTTTTATCTTTCGGGATAAAACAAAAGGGTTTAAGTTTCTTTATTTAACCTATTCCATCATGTGCTGTTTTTATATTATAACGGTTCAGAATATGCTAATAATTAGTTTTTTGACCCCTAAGGCTAAACGGAAATGGTAGAAGTTCCAGGACTGTTGTAAAAATATTTCAAAACAGGAGATAATATACAACTTAAAGAATGGCTTTAGTTTTCTATGGCGAAAAATTCAAAATTTGATTTAATAATTACTTTAACGACTCGCGAAAGTTGGTACGTTTTTTTAACTTCCCATCGCCTAATCTAGGCGCGATATTGTGTTATGGAAAAATTCAGCTCAAATTAAAAAATTGCATAATAAGTATCAAAGGCCACATGACCCCGAACCTTTTCTTTACATAAATATATAATAAATAACGCTCCGATTCGTACCACAGGAGCTGTTAAAACGAGGATAACTGAGCAAAGTATTACCTATTTACCTACATACATTTAATATAAAGTGTTTGGGATCAGCTGTTTTGCAAAGGCCATTTTTGCCCAAAAATATGAATTAGGCTGCTTAAAGATATGGAGAAACATTTATAAATTTTTGCATAATTTTTAGGGTTGAAAAAAAATAAAATTTTACATATTTTGTTATCAAAGGCTTTTTGAGCTCAGTCCACATTAACTGTTCCTATACATAAATTTCATCGCAGTTTGAAGGATAAATATTTGAAATCCAGTGTTATTTGGTACATAGAAAAAAATTGGAAAAATTCTACATTTATTTCGTTTGGTCGAATATTTCTATAAACAGTCCTTATTTGCATTAACTCATGTATTTTCCTCTTTCAAATGCGCATAAGCAGCCGAACAAATGTACGAAATGTTTGGGAATGGTAAAAACAGCAAGCTGTTGTCTTTTGTACAAGTAGGCACACAAAGCAAGCGAGTGGTGAGAATCACGCGCCACAAGTCGATAGGTGCCAGGTTTGATTGTCGGTTGGAGCAGTTGTCAATTTTTTTTTTGTTTTTATTATTTATTTTTTTTTATTTGACTTATATAAATAATTTTACTTTATTTTATTTTCATTTGTTCTATTTTATATCACATTTTTAATTTTACTATTAGCTAATTTAATCTTTTAGAGTTAAATTTTATTAAACAACAACTAACTGATAGCAAAGTTAAAAAATATAGAACTTATAAAAAAACGGATAAAAAAGAATAAAAAATGAAAGTTCTACTGGCCGAGGGACTCGAACCCACGCACTTGCGGTTCGTTAATCCGCATTACTGCCGTCTGTCAGGGCAAAATTATTATTCGCATTTGTGTGCTAGTTAATCTGCATAAGCATGTCCGCCTGTCTCGTGTTTTAGCCAAAGATATTATGATTTTAAAATAATTTCTTCAGGATTTGTGTAAAAAAGTATGTTTGGTTATTTTTAACTATAATGCCGCTGGTTGCTTGGAAAAATAAATAATGCTTTACTCGTATTAATTTCCTGAGGCTTATTCAACTTTATTGTTCCCTTTAATGTTTGGCCATTTTCATTCACCATCAACCACATTATTTAATTCATTTAAGATTTTTTGGTAAAATAATTTGGTTTATTAGTTTGTAAATAATTAAACTGCATTGAACCGTATACATGTTGAACGTTGTTTTTGTTGCTTTTATTATTTGCATTAGGCAAGAGAAATGAATAAATTAAAAGCAATGAAATTTTTTCGCGACTAACCGACGAATCTAATTGAATTGCTTATAGTATATGTATGTATGTATATAGGTGTATATTTGTATATACAGTGCATTGAAATTTTCATTTCTATTTTGTATTTGAGTGTGTATGTAGTGGAAAGCTTTTGTGATTGCGGCTTTACTAGCACATAATTGGGAAATAGCATATACATAGGTACTATGTATGTATGTATATGTGCATATATTCTCGCAAACTGTTGCCGAACAAACAAATTGATTACATATTCACTAAGTAAATATAATTTTAAATAAATTTTACATTCATACTAGTAAATATGTAACTAAATACCTACACATAGATAACTGTATAAATGTGAAAGGGTTTTGAAGTACATACATACATAAAATATATGTATAAGTATGTAGTTGGTTGCTTATGCATTATACTGCATCTATTCACTACATTATTTGTGGACAATTGAAGTTCCATTAGTCCCATAGTTCTGGCTAGTTGCAATCAACAATCAACAGATAATCGTATATTGGCATAATTGCAAGCTAACTATGGCAATTGAATGTTTTGTTTAAATACAATACAGCTATCTGCATACGAATCCACTATATTTGTAGATACTCGTATATTTATTTATCTACCATATGCTAAGTACACATTACAAATTATTTCTATATAAATACATACATGTGTATATCTATGTATCTATGTATGTATGTATGCATGTTTGTGTGCGTAAGTATTATGCCCTTTTTATTTTAATTAAAAGATTACGCTATGCTAACCGGCATATTTTTAACAAATAATTAATTAATGGTAAGACAAACGATTTAAGGATACATTTAGAACATTAATTGGTTACAATTGCAAATTTGATAAATACTAATCAGTTATGTACTTGCACTAATCTAATAATTGACGACTACCTGACCTCTTAGAATTGGCAGCCATTGGTGATGAATTTGCCTCGGTAGATAGCTTCTCGTTGGGCAAGCAGTTGAAGAATCTGTTGATTTCATTTGTTGACTCCAAGTTGTTTCGAGGTTGTAAGGCGTCTCTTTCTGGTTTATTCGTAAGCTTTATATAACACTCCGGAACCTATATTCTTTATTTAGATATTTTTTGCAAATATCGACAGGGCATACAATTATGTAGGTATAAACAATAATTTTTCTTGAAAACAGAAACATTTGTATATCAGCTTATGATCTTATATTCCAAATATGAATGACTTTACAGAATTATGTCATTTTTCATTGTAAAGTAAGCTTAAGTAGGCTTAAGAAATTGCATAATGTTTTGGTTAATTATGAACTCGCCCAATTAACCGTTACGCGTTTAATTGAAAAGCTCGTTTGAGGCGGGGAAATTAACAGAGGCACACTGTACTTATAATGTACCTTGGTAGGAAAATGATAGCCACAAGGTGAAATTCCGAGGTGGAATAATTTTGCCTTCTGTTTACCGTAAATAAACTATCCAAGCAAAAAGATGTCAATGAATAAAAAATAAGCAATTGCCTTTTCTTAAAGTTTCAGACCCTTTACTCGATTTATGCAATCAAATTTAAGTAAAAGGTCTAAAATTTTAAGAAAATGCAATTGCTTAGCCTATATTCATACGGACTAATAAAATACATAATTTATACAGTTAGTTGCAAAAATAAAAAAAAAACTCAATTACAAAAAAAAAATTAAATAAATCTTTAAAATAGTTTATAGTTCCACACTACGTTTTCCAAAAAACCCTACAATATACTATTTATGCACGGCACGAAAACGAGCCAGGAAATTAAAAATTGGGTTAAGCGAGGCTAGGTGAAAGTGGCTGCTGACTTTAACAAGTAATTTTTAGCAAAAAAAAAACCGACTTCAACTCCCATATAAAAAAAAAATATATATATATATATCTCATGATCCGCTGATCGGATCTTAACCAGACACTACCTTTCCGATGCAAAAAGAATTATCGAAATCGGTTGACGTGGTCCAAAGTTATGCGGTAACATACATAAAAAAAAAAAAAATATTCCGACGAACTGATAACCTCCTCCTTTTTTGGAAGTCGGTTAAAAACTAGCACGTGCAGGCGTTAGTTTCAATGATGACTTTTTCATTCGATCCTAATCTCTAATGGCCGAGCCACTTCTTGAGGCTTGAAAACAGAAAATAATCAGAAGGAGTTGAATCTTCAAATTATTCTCAATGACGGAGCAATTCGTATCCTAATTCATGTAATTTAGCCTTGGATTTGCTTAGTGGAAGAGCACTTATTTCACAAAATTTGGAATCTGTCCAACAGGGTAATTTATATGAATGACAATCGGTGCCTCACAAAAACCGGTCATAATGCTCCTGTGCTGGAGAGAGAACCCTTGCCCTTCTTTAGTGTATTGGGGTGGACCCATGTTTCCTTTAAAGAACAGCGAACAACTTTTTCGTGATTGTGGCTGCACATCGCCGCACACTACGTTGGAATAGATACTTAGAATTTTTAAGTCGTATAAAGTGTAATGTGCGCACTCAGTTAGGATGCTTACAGACTCAGCCATTTCACGCACTTTAGTTCTCTGATCGTCCCATACCATTCTGGCGTAACGATATCTTTTCTACAATCGGTGCATTTAGCCACACTTGTGCTGTTGTGAGGAAATTTCAGATTGTACCTAATATCATAAAATAAATTTACCTAAATGAGACAGATTGTACCTAAAAAAGATTTACATCATTCATTTGTAGTTTTTTTTTTTATTAATTTTATTTAAAACATGAATACAAAAGATGCATATACTTTAAACATGAAAAGTTTTTTTTTTTAACTGAGCCTATATCTATAGACTATAGTCTAATGTTTTTGTCTAATTTTGACTATTGAAAATTATTGGCGAAAAAGACAAAAAACACACTTTGCGAAGTATACTTCTTTATCCAGCTTTCTATAAAACAATAGGAAAAGTCTGCTAATTTATCCGATTCCTTTTGATAGGTGCAGCAAGTCTAGAGAAAATAATCAAACTACCGTAAGTAACTTCGAAAGCCTTTCAAATAAATAGTTTATTTCCAGAAATCCAAAAGCGAATATGGGTCAAATAGCTAT
Source organism: Rhagoletis pomonella (assembly GCF_013731165.1). Lineage (NCBI taxonomy): Eukaryota > Metazoa > Arthropoda > Insecta > Diptera > Tephritidae > Rhagoletis > Rhagoletis pomonella. The sequence continues at coordinate 30,589,435 of NW_023458564.1, forward strand.
AGTTCTCATCTAAAGAAAACATAAAATTTGAAAATGTCCTAGACACTGTACTGTTTGGGCGAATAAAGGCTGGTTTTCATTATGTCATATTTTGACAACAAAATTTGTCGACATATTTTGACGCACCTTTCTTTTCTTTATCCCTACCTTTATCGATGATATTATGGGCCAAAAACTTACAAATAGCCGCTTTAGCAGCGCATGTCCAAGCCTGAAGACCTACTCTGATCTAAATCAATCAAAAGACAATTTTTTATCCCATTAGACAATTTGTTTTCACTCATTTGACCGCAAATGCCATTGAATTTGAATTAGTGAAAATAGGCGTTAAAATTAAAAGAAAAAAAATTACGAATTTGAGGATAGCTAAATAAAGTTTTAATTTTTCGTAGTGGTTGCTCTAAATGCAATGTAAAATGTTTAAGATAATACATAAGTAATATGACTTTTTTAATTTCTTTCTTTTGACCACTTTTCTTTAGAATTGTTTATTCTTCAAAATGAAAGCTAGGTTTCTCCCGTGCCTACAAGTGAATATATTAGCACGGTAAAGGAAAAAAATGCATCTGAACAAAAGATGATTGTACCTAAAATCTAGTGACTCTACCTAATGTACCTTTAAGTCATCAAACGTCGGAAAAAGGTACAATTGTACCTACTTTTTCATTCCTGACCCATAGTGTGCCAAGACTTTTTTTGGTTTTGATGATGGCGTTTTACGCAAAAAATAATGCTTAATGAGGACATAAAATTATTATTATTTTTTTAACTTTGTCGAAAATTTTCAGATTAACTGCCCTCATACTTAAAATTTCTGTAACAACTAATGTAGGCCTTTCAGTGTTTCATTGCTTTTAAGGTGATTTTGTCATATTTATAGCGAAGCATAGATAGTTCTAATCTAATATTTTACACCGAGTAGCATTCGTGGCAATAATTCCCAGGATAAATTTTAGCAATCCTTGCAGCCAGAGAATTTTCATAGACTTTTTTAATTTAATACTACTGAAGGCGAACCGGATTCAACTGAATTAAATATGGAATCCTCAAATAAGTAAAGCTGTCTGGTATATTATACAAAGAGTCAGAACCGGGGTTTAAATTAATTCTGCATTTCAAACCGAGGTTCATGCTATGGCTCAATGTCTAAAGGGCAGCATGAAGAAAGTGGGACGACCAATAAACCCACATGCATACACTGCTTGGCGGCAATATTCGCCAAGTTTATTTCACAACTTCTAGATCTTTACAATCCTGTAACTAGGTTTACCTCGTTCGGGTACTGGGACTTGATGGAATCATTGGGAATGAAATGGTATGTATTCTCACACACAGTGACGGAATAAATTCCGAAGCAATATTTGCCTTACTGTTGCGTTTTGATACGAGTATTTTTTTTCGATACCAATTCAGTACTTGGTTCAAAAGTATCGATACCAAATCGAATGATAAGTAAGAAATATTTTTTTTTGTTTTTTTGTGTTTTTTTTTATTGGTATGTTACCGCATAACTTTGGACCACAGCAACCGACTTCGAAAATTCTTTTTGCATCGGGATGGTAGTGTCTCAGAGGTGGTCCTGGTTTAGATCCGATCATTGGATCATGAAAAAACTAACGGTACTCCTAAATTTTTATATATATTAAAAATTACTTGTTACAGTGACAAGTTAACTTTAATTCGGCAGTTGGCTACAGGTTTTCAGTACAAAAAGTGAAAATTAACTGCTGAATTTGAGTTGAATCCCCACTACTCTATGGTCTGGCTACTATCATTTCCTGGCCAAAAGTCGAGAAGTAACCAGATTGATTTGAAATTCACTGTTTGGGGGTTTTTGAGGTCGCTGATTTCGAATATAATGTCAGATTTTCGAAATTCAAAATGGCAGATCCAATATAGCGACCAAATTTTAAAATTTTTTCCTTTTCAGCATAAACTCATATAAATGGAGAGTTTTCGAAGGTGCTGATTTTGAATCTGATAGCAGATTTTTTAAATTCAAAATGGCGGATCGACATATTACCAAATTTTATAACTAAATTTTTCACTAAAGACTTATATACATACATATAATGGGGGTTTTCGGCGCCTGCCCGGCGGGCATATTAGCGTATACATACACGCTCTGCTTTAGAAGGCAGCGAAAGCTTCATTCAACCGCACGACTTGTTCGCACGCACACAGTGACATCAATTTCTCGCACACTACAAAAATTCTCTGTCGAAGCTGCCCATCTCTGATTTAAAATCTGAGGTCAGATTTTTGAAATTGATAATGGCGTATCCACTATGGAAAAAAATTTACAGCCGTATTCTAACAAAGTCGCAAACTTTAGCTCATCACTGCTATGATTTCTACTGCGTCTCAAAGCTTGCCGCTGCAAAAAATATGCCGCTACAATACAAATTTTTAAATTTTTGTGTATTTTTCTAGCACTCAAAATCGAATTTTTTGTGACACATTTCTCGGCGCACTAGAAATCACAACAGTGATGAGCTAAGTTTTGTGACTCTGTTAGAATAGAGGGGTTAGTCTAAATTTTTTTTTAAAGTTTTTGCTATATATTGTTTTCCTTTAAATATAAGCTTATATTTGTATTTATTGAAAGGACAGTAGCACAACAAATATATTACTGATATTAGGCTAGATATAAAGTTGAAAAAAAAAATAACGTAACGTACAAGTTTAACCAAAAAATGCAAGAATGCATTTTTCACCTACGTACTTGCATATCATTCTTGCTATTTCCTTTATGTAGTTGTTATATTCTTCGGATGTGCTCCCTCTCATAATATTTCGCAGCAAAATGTTTAAAACAGCAGTTTATTCCATCTTTGTTGACTGCTGCTTTTAAAATATGGAAAAGCACGGCAAAACAAATGTGGACCCAATTTTTTATAGCTCTACTTAAAGTGAAATATTATTAACCAAATTAGAGTCCATTTTGAAAATGAGTTTTATTTTATTTAACAAGCTATATGTTAGTTTTCTTTTTTGTTAGTCACACAAAATTACCTTCGTTATTCATTTCCATTATCTTTTTTGAAGTATCTTCTTCACTCGAAGACTTATACCATTTCGAACTACAAGAATACTGGCTGCGAAAAAAATAGATATGTAAACTTTTAGCAGAAGTGTCAACTTTAACAGCTCTTTAATATCTCAACGGGCAAACTCTTTGAGAAAATAATGAGTATGCATTTTTTCACTCTGGAGAATTGGTTTAGTGAAGGGAAAAGAACTCGATTTATCGATACTATAAAAAATGACTTTGGTCAGAAAATAGTAGCTGCCAGACCATAGTGCACTGTAACAAGTAATTTTTAAGCAAAAAACAAAACCGACTTCGATTCTCATATAAAAATTTAAGATTATCGTTAATTTCTTCACGATGCAATTATTGGATGAAAAAAGAGTTATCGAAAAAATGTATTTCACAAGAGTTTAACTATGGGAGCATGCTGCTTTAAACTCTTGCTAACTGAGCACTGTGAAAATCAAAAGTAATAGTTAAACTGTTTTCAGTAATTAACAACCACGCACTGTGAATTCAGCCCTAAACCAAGCTTCACTCTTCTTAAAATTAAACATTTAAGTAATTGTAATTTTTTTTCGTTTCCTAACAATAATATAATGTAAAGAAAAGTTAGAGGGACCAAAACTGTATATTTCAATAGGGCTAAATGAATCGGCGTATGACGATGACATCAACTTTATCGGTAATAAAACCGCGAAGTCTGTTCAAATTGCATAAGGAACCAAAACGATTGGGTTTGGTGGTCAACGAGGACAAGACGAAGTATCTCCTGTCATCAAAAAAACAGTCAACGCATTCTCGCCTTGGTGCCCACGTCACTGTTGATAGTTATAACTTCGAGAAAGTAGAAAACTTCGTTTATTTTTATTATGATTATTATCAGCATGGAAATCCAACGCAGAATCACTTTTACCAACAAGTGCTACTTTGGACTGAGTAGGCAATTCAGGAGTAAGTCCTTTCTCGACATACGAAAACAACACTCTATAAGTCGTTCATCATGCCCGAGCTGGCATATGGCACTGAAGCATGGACAATGACAACATTCGAAGAGTCGGCTCTTGGAGTATTTGAGAGAAAGATTTTGCAGAGGATTTACGGGCCTTTACGCATTGGCGATGGCGAGTACGGCAGACAATGGAACGAAAAGCTGTATGAGCTTTACAATGACATTGACATAGTGCAGCGAATTAAAATACAGCGGCTCAGCTGTCTTGGTCATGTCGTTCGAATGAGCAGCGACGCTCCAGATCTGAAAGTATTCAACTCAAATCCCGCTGGTGGTAGCAGAGGAAGACCAAGTGGAGAAGGACTTGGAATCACTTGGCGTTAGTTGGCATAGAAGAGAAACTACCCTGCAGTACGGGGGAGCGACTAACAGGACTGATGAATCGGTAGCTACCATGTTAACTCCGTCAATTACTGATCGTCTACTTGTCGTGTATTTCAGCGATTACTTTGACAGGGCAATGTCCTAGGCGGTAGTTACCATCGGCTCTCTCTGCACTACTAGGGGCTACTAAAGTAGTTACCGATTGGCTCGAGTAGCGGTCCATAAGTGGCGATTGACTCCAGCAGTACTGGAGGGTACTGGCGCACAGTGCGGCCGAAATCCAAAAGTGCTGCCAAAATTGGAAAAAAACAAAGTTTTTAGATACGGCTTTTTCATCATCGAGTTTGCTAAAGGGATCCTCTAAGAAGCGAAAACCGTTTACAGTAACGGCGTGCACCCCAAGGCCTCTATTTATTTTCAGTCGGAATTTGGCCTTCGCCCATGCACACCAAATAAATATAACAGAATTTTTTTTTAGAAATAGAAATATAATGTTTTTTTGTTTCTTTGTTAACGCAATTTGAGTTGTTAAATGAAACAGTAATAACATGCTGTCGGATCCTGCCTTTAACCCTATTGTAGGTTAATTATTAAAGTATTAGCTAATGAATAAAATAAAATTAAGTTGCTCAAATTTGCCACTGAAATTTTAAAGTGTTTTTTCTTTTAACGCTTCACCCGTATGTAAAAATTTCGACCTTTTTAATTAAGTAAATTTCACAGAAAGATTTCGAGTTTTGAGTTCACTATAAAACTGCATACCCAAAATATGTCTAGGAAATGTAATCAAAAAGCTCGAGATTTGACGCACGCCATACTGGGGCTCCGCCATTTTGAATTTTGCAATTCTGACAGTGTATTCGTAATAAGCGACCGCGAAAACCCACTGGTACGAAATTTCCTTAAAGCTTCGGATTTTGGCCGCACTTTAGGATTTCGGCCGCATTGTGTAGCGTGCTGTTTTGGACTCGTGAATAATTCATAATTTTTCTGATGTGGAAATTTTAATGCAGTTCGGTTCATTTCCCTTCAACTGCATCAAATTTGCCATGTAGGGAAATTGCTGACTTATTCCCTTTGACCAATTCAAATGTTGATGTTGATAGATAACTCATACGCCATGGCATGCGTGTAACTTAGGCAGACATGCAATCGAAATTGAAATCAAGTAAATAAAAAAAAGTTTGGAAAAAATTTCGTTTTCGTCTGTTTTTAGAACTCGCCGACGTTGAAAATTTTTATAACCCCAAAATCCTTTTAAATTAATCTTTCAATCTAGGGGTTTTCTTTGTCCCGGCTCAATCAATTTTCAATCTACTCGTTTTTTTTGTATGGGGGCATTAATAGATAAGTTTGTACGATCAAAACAGGGAAACCATTACATTGGCTTTCATTTTTTTCAGATATGCAAATTTGCCTTGAATAAAAGTCATTACTCGTTTATATATGCATTTGTATTTGCAAGCGTTTATTAAATAAGTTTTTATTATCTCCACACTCGCATTCGTCGTAAATTTTCTTTATTCCATTTTAGTGCACTTATAAATTAGAGCAAGCAAATTAAGTCGTGTCTTATTCTTCTGATATTTTTCGTTAGCGTTTTGAATTGATAATCATAAAATCACAGAATATATGCATGTGTATGTAAGTTTGTGTGTATATAATGTGTGATTTCAACTTATTATTATTTCCTAAGATTTATGTACGCATATATGTAATATGCAAAATTTTCAGGACTTTGCAGGCTTATTATGTATATTCAATATTATTTTTTGTACGGTTATGTATGGGCGCATATTGTTTAATACATACATATAGCAGTTGAGTGCATTATAAAGCAAGTTAAGCATACAACTTTGTTCTGCAAAATTTATTCCATCTTCTGGGTTGCTTAATTTATTTATTTTTCAAGATTTGTTTCATGCTTGAAGTTGTTTTTTCTTGTTATAAGTATTTTGCTTTTGAAATTTTTCATTATTAATTTTCAAGCGTTTAGGAAATGCATTTGTGTGAACTTTTAAATATATTAACTACCTTTTTTTATTTTTCAATATCTAAGTAACGATTTTTGCCAGGCAAACTCGCGATAAGCAGAGTTGCTTTTGCACAGTAAGCAAATTGATAGTCGTTACTGGACTTTTTCTCCATTCTTGACTGTTAGCCAAATTAAATATTTGTATATTCTTTTCCTTCAGAATATGTATTATTTTTGAGTTAAAATTGCTTGCAGAAATCTTACTCACTTAATGCGGTATCACACGACTGGGAATTTGCACAAAATTTGGTTCAAATCGTATCCCAATTACGAAAATTTTTTTTTTCAAATTTTTTAATGGAAGGTCGCTGTATTGTACCAATCTTGTGACTACACAAAAATTGTCGTGCCAATTTTATTATTTCGTGCCAATAGTCCAATATAAAAAAAATTACAAATCTGTACAATAATATACCAATCGTGTGACACTTCCTTTAATAGTGGCTTCATCAATCTATTTAACATCCTTTATCAAAAAAGTTCAGTGGTTTTCAAAAGAGCATACAACGGTTTTATGAATTGCCTATTATTGATTATGTCATCAAACATGCTGATAACAAAACTTTTGTTTTGTTTTTGTCTATTTACTTATTTTAGCACCTCATTCAAAGTAACTTCGAATGTTAGTTTTCATGTGTGACAGTCAAGACGTACCGCTAGATCCCACACCGAATTCTTCAGGCTTTCCTACCTTTATTCAGCTTCAATCTTAATTCGCCGAGTTGAGTGCTGAAGGCCTTAAAGACGATGAACATCTGAAAAACTTGGTGTAGAGTTCTACTCTACACAAATGAAATTTCAGTTTTGATTCTCCCGTTGGATACTCCAACAAAAGTCTCTCCAAATATGCACACCAAATGAGCTTTGCTCTACAGTTTTATCCCTAGCTATAGAACTGATAGACTGTTACAAGGAAAGTAAAATCGGGATGCATGAAGCACCAATACTCAGCTGTTATTTTATGTAATTTTACTTTGTCTCGAAAAAGTGATTTTTAAATGTAGTTGCTTATTTACATTGGTGATTGGAATTTATGTTACACTGTCTTATTCTGTATGTATTCTGTAATATATTCTGCACTTTTAAAATTCATGTTCAGTTTAAGAATGGCACTTATATTTTCAGTTATGCTCCCTAAGTGGTGCTGCACTCTGCTGTAGTCTGCAATCGCATTGCATTCTCGCTTTTATTGGGCAGTTATCTATTCGCTTGAGGGTTAAGTATGGTACTTATGATTCTGTATTGTGTACTTTACTATACTGTTATGCCTTCTGTAATCTATTCTACACTTGTTCGTTCATTGGTAAGTCATTTGTTCGCTTGCGAATGAAGTATACGATTTAGATTACTGTATTCTGCACTGTGTTTTGTACTGTACTGCACTGTACTTTGTAACGTATGATTTGTGTGTCACGATGAATTTACATATATATAAATCAACAGTCACTAAATATTTTCAGTCTATTAAATAAAAAATATCTGAAATTTCTTTAAAGAGGAACTGTAATTTCATATTTTTTGACATCAGCAGCTGCAAGTACCATTTTGGTAGACAGTTGTTTCAACGTTCAGGAAAATATCTTTGTAACTGAAAGTTATGTTAAGATTGCAAGCAATAACACAGGACACAGTGCAAGACATTTTTTTTAGTAAAACTTTAATGGTGTTTTTATTAAAATATCGATGGCTGAGTGGAAGATCGACCTATCTCGGCTGCCAGTTCGAAAACGCTCTATCTCGAAAAACTTTTCAAGAACGCCCTATTTCAGAATTTTATTGAAAAACACCCTATCTCAAAATTCGGTTCAAAAACGGCCTATCTCACTTCAAAATGTATTGAAAATATGCTGATATAGGGCGTTTTTGAATCGGCAGCTGAGATAGGGCGTTTTTGAAACGAATTCTGAAATGGGGAGTTCTTGAAAAGTTTTTTGAGATAGAATGTTTTCGAACTGGCTGCCGGGATAGGTCGATCTTCCACTCAGCCATCGATATAGTCTTCTCCTAACAATGTGAATAAAAATTGACTTTGTTTGCGTAAAAGTTTAAAAATATATGCGTGAATCAAAATGGCATTATAAAATACAGCGTGTGCAATTTGGCTCGGTCTTGCTCGGTCTTCTTACTACAAATGAATAAAAGTTGAGAATATCTTCTTTCGATTTACGTGAACAAATTTATCTTCTGTCACCGATCGCTGAGCAAATTTATACATATTCTGACAAGGGACACGAAAATTTTAATTCAAATTTGGATTAAAATTGTGTTGCATATTTTGAGACTTAAACTTTTTTCTTGCAAATGATATAATCAGAGTATTAATCAAAACGTATTCACCAAACCTAGTAAACCGGTTTTCCATACAAAATAAAGTAAGTTTACGAGGTGTACATGGTTACGAGATGTTGACGCGCTTAGATGAGTTGCCCTAATATCTCCTTACTATTATATATTTACGGCAAGCCGACAGAATTGTATAACACAATTAAATAAGAAAAAAAACATATGCAGCCCTGTTCTGCATTTCGATTCCGTTCAAATGTTTCGGAATCGAAATGCATTGGTGTTCTTGATTTCGATTCCGACCAAATGTTTTCGATTTGAAAAGTTTGCACTTTGGCTAGTCGGAATGAAAAGTAATTGGCTAAGGAAACCCAAATATATATGCAGTTTGTCCGCAAAATATTTTCTTTTGAATTTTTATGATATTGAGAGAATTTATAAGTCGTTATTGCTCTAATCTGTATTCAAATACTTTGATAAATCTGTATCTGAAAATTGCTCTTTAAAAACTACCTAGACAAATAAAGCGAAAACGATCGTAATGAAACCGACCTGTTCTTGATTCCGCTTCAGCGCATGCGCAGTTTTCATCGAAAATTTCCATATTGTGCTAATGGGCACAAAGACGTTGCATATGCCAAGGCGCTTGCATGAGCACAAAGTTCACAAGCGTTTTATATGGAAGAAAATGCTCTAAAGCTTCGAAAAAAAACAATCTAAAAAATCAACGTTAATCTTTTTGTACTTGAAACTTGCACTTCGTTATACTAAAATTGAATGGGCTACGAAACTGCATACTCGAAAATTTTCTAAAGTTTGCAGATTGATTTATATGGCTTTTTTATAGAATGAGCTATTTAAAATAAAAATAAACGATGATGGAAAATATTTTGAATATTGTAAAAAAACTAAATTACGAACATTTCTGTGCGAGTGACTATTTATGTGTTTAAAAAATGCAAAAATGTATATTTGTAAACTGCGGGGAACTTCATCTCTCATTTTCTCTCCATCTACAATCGCCTGATGATCGTTTTCGCTCTCCTCTGCAGCTCTCCGGCGCCTGTATAGCAAAATGCAATGCCTTAGAAAAAGTGCTTCTGCCAATGTTATATCTTGGTCTTTAGCTACTCCTAACTGATAGGAACCTGTTACTAAAAACCGGAGTTGCGTTTCGGTGAAATAAAACGATGCCTCTCCGTTAACCAATTTTTTGTTTGTTTTTGTCTAACAGCATTTTGAAAACATCTTTATTTATGCGATAAGATCCTATAAACCTAAAAGTTATCTACAGATCGAGTTAGATAAAGAAAATTACATTGAAGGGTAAACTTTCTTGGAGTCCAACTTTTGGAACATGTCCACATGAATCCTTAGCTGCATTTTTTCGTTTTGGGCATGCAATAGCAAGTCTTCTGGTCTGGACACACCCAAAAATCATTGGCACTGGCATTTTTTCAGTTTTATACAGATTTGAATTAATTTTTACACAAATAAATAACTGACAACAGCTGTTGCAACTTATTACCGAATCGAAACGAAAACGATTCGAAAACGATTTCGAACTTATTCGAACTCAATCGGAATTGAGAACACCACCACAAAAATTAGTCGGGATGTGTGTCGTTTTACTTTTCAAGTCGAGTCGAAATGCAGAACAGGTCTGATGGTTTCCTAAACGCAGACATTAGAATTTATAGTTAAATTGTGTAAAGCAGAAGTTGAAGAAAATCTTTAAGCTTACAGAAAGAGAAATATCGACCTCTATGCGCGAAATTATCGTATATGCCAGAAACCAAATTTTTACAGGAGAGCGTTTTTTCATCTTAAAAAAAAAAATACTTTTGTAAGGCACATACATAATTTCGCCCACAAGAAAAAACGCTTTGTAACGTACGATAAAATATACAGTAAATTTTTGGCGTAAATATAAAAGTTCCAGCTACAATATTTTACCAGGTAACGCATTGTGGGGTGTGAAACAAATTTGTATTAAAAAGTAAATTTCGAAAAAATTTAACATACGATATTTAATTTCGCGCAAAGGTGTCGATATGTAGATGTAGTGAAACGACGAATTCAGAAGAGATTCCCTTAGCCACTTTTTTAAATGCTGGGAGCAATAACATACACAAATTTCGTATCTCTCAAACAAAAGTGATGCATGACTAAAAAGTACCTACGTTCTTAAACAAAATTATTTAACGCGAATTTAAAATATACTTCATAAGAACCTAGTTGTTCGACAAAAAAGCGGAAGGTCACTTAAGGAATTTGATGAATGTGGAGATCGATATAAAAAGTGGAAAGCTGCTGTCTTAGCGTCTCAGCACTCCCAACAACAATTAGCTGTGGCAAGTACATAAGATGCAGGGAAAAGGATATTATATTTTAGCACTTCATGCGAAGGTATTAGAAGAGAAGAAAAAATGTTATCCTTTTGAAGGCCGAATATTTGAACGAGAAGCCTCTGACGCCTTTTTGAATGATTTTCGGAAGAAAATGTTAGTAGTATGAACCATTTAAATTGTACTCTAAGTCTAAATGGGGTTGCGATGGCTCTTCTGGCTATGTAGAATACAATCAGAGTTTGCCAAATGATGTAAATGACACGAATCTGCTTTTGTTATCGATGGTATCATTAAAATTGCAATCAAGCACTGAAGAGGAATTGTGGCGGAATAACAGTCCATCATCAAGAAAATATTGTCGTCGAATTTCCCTTGAATTCGCCAAGTAGACGAAAGAAAAGGGTTTGAAGAATTTTTGAAAAAAAAACGTTAAAAAAGTTAATGAAAAAGTTACTTTCTAACACAACAAAGAATCACTTTCTATCATCTAAGTTGAAAAAAAAAATAGAAAATGAAAATTTTAATTTTTTCGCCTTTTGAACTTTTCTCTGTAATTGTAGTCAATCACATAAATAATTTAGTCTACACTAATAGTTAATAATCGGAAAGATTTCGTTTTTATATGAATTTCTTTCTTTAAATTTTCACAGTGATAACTGAAATATTTTATGAAATCAAATGTAAATTGTAAACAAAGTCCTCTGTCATTATACATATGTATGTATACTAGAAATCTGAAATGTTGTGTATCCTTTTGCATAGAAATACAACATCGAAAAGAGGAGGAGCAATTGCTCTCCGTTCGTTTTTTTTATCTATTAAAATCCGCTGACTGAAGAGTGTTCATCATCTTAATGAATAGAAATCCCAAATCGAAAAGAGAAGACGTAATTTCTTTAAAAATTAGAAATTGTAAAAGTGTATAAGTTTGCTTGTTGCTGACTAGTAGTACTTTATTCAGAGTCTGACAAAACCCTTATATGAGCACAGTACAAGTAGAGCTTTATAAAACCAATCGTTTTTCTAGTTTAGAGTTTTGCTATCCGAGCAGGCTTATTAATTCAATCAAAGGATTTATTTTCTTCATCAAATTTAAACAGTTAATATATAACGGTAAGCATTACCCATATAAGTACTATGTATGAAAGAATACACAGAGGCGACGCCTTTAGACATTGTCTATCTCACCTTTAAATTTTCACTGAACATTTTTTCATCTTTTAAAATATTACAGATGCTTTCCTCTTCTTTGATTGTTGAGCAATCATACTTAAATATATTATACATTACAGTGTTACGATCGAAATTTTTTACACCGTCTTAGTGTTGCAAACTCCTCAGTATGTAAATTTTCTAAAGATTTTGCTGAATGCTGCCTAAGCTACAGTCCTAGACCAGACATTAATCGGCTGCATAGAGACAACTGTCTTAAGAGCATAAAAAAACTCGAAATTTGATTTCCAAATTGACAAGGAGACCCATACTTGATAAGCGAATGGATTAAAATTTCTACGAAAAAATTGCTCAGTAAATTTGACCAAAGCGTCTGAACATAAGACTAACGATCCGAGTAGGATTATAAGTATGTACTTAAACAGCGGATAGTTAAATTTTTGACGAAAATTTCTTTAACTGAAACCACTCTAAGCTAATTTGGCGGACTACTTCACATTAATACTAACCTTTGAAGTCAAAATGCTTGAGGTGCTAAACGAAAACCCTCAAATTTGTTCGCAATGTTATAATTTATCTTAAGTGTTAGCGTTTTGTTTTATATATAAAAGGATGCGCAACTTTTTAACATAAAAAAGCGAATATTAAGTGTAGCTTAGCTTAGCTTTCAGTAATCGAATTTAGTTTTTAATGCAAGTATATATATGTATGTTTGAATGTATATATAATTTTTTTTTGATTTAAAGCTTATATTAGGTTTTTCGCATTTTAAATTTTCGCTTAGGTTTTATGTTTTTTTTCAAGTTTTGCAGAAAAAATGGATGGATAATTCATTTGTGTATGT
>NW_023458564.1:30605490-30615264 GCF_013731165.1 Rhagoletis pomonella
ATTTATATGGTGTTTGTTGTATAGCCAGCTAGGCTTTTATAAAAAAATAATAAACATTAAATAAACAAAAGACAAATAGCCAAAACTGGTCAAAATATCGCACTCCTATTATTTTGTGGACAACTGTACATATGCCTACGACCAAGTGTGTATGAGTACGCATAATTAGTTAATGCATGTATTTGTGTAGCTATATTTGTTTTTGTTGATATAATTGTCATTAGACGATCTACAATGGTGACTAATATTGCCTGCTAAATGCTCTATAATACTTACGAGTATATCGAGTAGATATACATATGTATATGTGTTTACGTTATTATATATCTGGTTATGTATTTAACTGTACTTTACTACAAGGAATGCAAAGACTAAACTGCAATTAATTATGAGCACATGCCGTTAGCCAAGTGCATGTACTCACAAACAGACTACAATGTATGTAAATAGGTACATAAATCGCTAGCTTAGAGTGCAAAATTGCTAAGTCCATTTTTTTTTTAATGAACGTTCACATTTTGATATAGGAAGCAGGGTAAATTAAAAATACATCCTTTCGAAAACAATTAGGGTACTTTTATAATTTTTTTCCTTTATATTCATAGAAAGGCAAACTTGGTAAGTCCAAAAGAAAAGAAGTCCGAAAATCCGATAAGGACAAAGATCGAGTCCTTCTAATTCGTACCTGCGGAGTTTTGCTTTACTTTAAATATGCAAAATGTTGTATTCAAAGTTTTGCGAAATACTAGAAGTAAATGTCTATTAGGAGTTTTTTTCCACAGCTGTAAAATTTGAGAAAATGGACTTAGCAACTTTTCACTCTAAGCTAGCGAAATTTATTCTGGGTGTACTTATGTGAATCCCGGTAAGTGGACTATGCTATACGCTTACCACCACACATATGGGGCATTCCAAGCTAAATCATACAGCATTAAGCTTTTGCATTTCCGATTTTTTTTTTATAATTGAGAGAGACCTAACTAATTTTCTTAAACTTTTTTTTTCTAAAATGCCCATAACTTTGCCTAAAATGGGCCGATTATAACAATTTCTCTTTTTACAAAAACCTGTATTTCTAAAAATTTTTTAGAAGACCTCAAAATATCAATTTCTTTAAATGCCCATAACTTCCGGAAAAATGGGCCGATTATGACTGTTTTTCTTTGCAAATTTTCTTTTTCCAAAAACTTTTGCAAACCCGTATTTCAATATATTCTTATTAAGATCTTAAAATTTTTAATATAAAATCTTGCTTTCCAAAAAACAGGTCGATAATAATCGATTTTCTTGCAATTTTTTTCTAAAAAACTGTCACTCGCTCCACAACTTCTAAGTTTACTTTTTCGGACTTTTAAATTACCGCAAAACTAAAAAATTTTGTCCAACTCAATTCCAATCAAGTGAATTAATAAATAAGTGATTTGTAAGCATTACAGAAATACGGGGTTTGAAAATTTTTTAGATTTTATTTTCCAAATATGTTTGGAAAAGGAAAATTATAAATTTTTCGCAAAGTTATAGGCCTTTAAAAAGGAAAAATATTTTCAAAAACAAAAGTCTCTAAAATGGCTGGCCAAAAAATTTAAAATATTGCTAATATAATATAGAAAATGATGAAAAAATCAACGATGCAAAAGCAAAATGGCTTCCGATTTGACATGGAATGCCCCATATGTGTGAATGCGAATGACTTTATTGTGTGTATTGTATTGTTTAGTTAAGCACCTCAAGAGGTTTCACAAACACGTGTGCCCCTAGTATATGCACTTAAATATAAATGTACATAAGCACATACATACATACACATGTACATAGGATAGATATGTATGTACCCTGCTTTTTTTGGGGATTGTATATCGTTGATGTACTTGGATGTATGTACTCGAATGTGATGGAAATATGTAATTTTAGCTAAAGACTGGTTTTCACTATGTCATATTTTGACGCCAAAATTTGACGACATATTTTGACACAACTTTATATCCTTTATTCATACCATTACCGATGATATTATGGGCCAAAAACTGACAGATAGCCGATTTCGCAGCGCCTGTACACGACTAAAGACCTATCCTGAACCAAATCAATCGATAAACCGCATTTTGATCCCATTTGACAATGCATTTTCACTTATTTGACGACAAATGCCACTGAATTTGACATAGTGAAAACCAGGCTTAATGCTATTGCTGTTTGGTACTCAATCAATTTGCAGAATGTCTTCACAATATAACATGTGTTTATAAATGAATGTGTACCAAGACTCCGTAATATATTTAGAATAGGTATTCTAACTCAGTGTACTATTAAGTGCATTCAGTCTCCTAAAGAGCCAATATTTTGCTCTACATTTTTGTTTTGAACTCTAGACTTTGTTCTTTGTTGCTGTTTTACTGTCGCTCACTAGTTATGATTTACAAATTATAGTAAATATATTTGCATATTGATGGAGACACATATTGATAAATATTTATGTTTTTTCTATAATGAAAAGATAATGCTAGTACACTAAGTACAAGAAAGCTGTCTGTTTCAGTTGAATTTGATGCCTAAATACTCGACTTATTTCAGGATAGTAAGCAAATACAAATCGTTCATATGTATGTGTACGCATCCAAGCTACCGACTGCAGTTTACATTCAATTCCGTCAACTATGTAATATATCGTCGTTTAAAGTACAAAACCGCGTATCAACAAAATGCAAAACCGCGTATGTGACGTTTTCTAGAAAGTAAAAACACTCATATTTCAGAATAGTTTTCTTTTTTATAAAGCAATCGAATTTCTGTCTAGTATATTTCAGGACGAATGGATAAGGATTGAGCCAAGAGCTTGTATGAGCAAATCCAATTTTTGGCAGCAAATGTCAGTTACGCGGCTTTGCTGAATGACGATACGCGGGTTTGTACTTTAAACAACGATATGTATTGTATAAATTAATACATTATATATTGACGGGTTTCATATATTTTTCAGTTTATAAACCTTTTTTAAAGCTACTTTATTTTTTATGAATAAAGCTCTACCCAGAATTACAGCATACGACGGTAAAGCGGTGGGCGGTAAGTAAACGACTGTATAGTTGCCGCAGTGAATGCCAAACTTGTGAAAATAATAAACATTACTACAATCAACACTCAATCAACATTGTGCCGTCTCCGCTGGGCGGTAAAAATAGAAATAAATCTAAATCAACCGAAAAACGTCGACGGTAAAAATGCTGCCGCCACAATTATGAATCATTGCATATGCCTTTGTGAGTTTCAATTTTGACAGCGACTAATCGACGACCGCTCTACCGTCCTCCGCTGCTATTCTGGTTAGAGCTTAAAGCTATAAGTTTGTAACGTAAAAATTGTAAATTTAGTGAAGTAAATACATTTGATATAAAGAACGAGTATTACTAGAAACATACTTATACGTGTGTAAGTATGAACAGGACTCATTTGGAAACACATCAAGAATGTTCGCATTTTCAAAAGGTTGGAAATACATATATAAAAAATTAACCGAAAATTTTAAAATATTTTTTAATATCCAATATTGGTGGTATTTTGTGTGACGCAGCCAGCACCATGCAAAATGGGAAGAACCTGTTTGCGCTGTTTGAGACCGTACGAGGTTTTAGACAAGGCGGCGCGCGATTTCGTGCGATTTCCTTAATCTAATTTTGGAAAACCTGCTGTCCATCTTAAAAACAGCGGCATCTATGGCCCTGTTAACGTAGGCTACTGGTGCTGAAGAAGATGGATTGACGAGCTGAATGAACTTTATAATAATATGCATATAAATGCATAAAAATAGAAAAAAATCCCCTTGGGAGAGTAACGAAATCTCGAAAAAAATTGAAGGACCTCCTTACACTGGCGCAACTTTGCAAAGCAGGGCTCCCTAGGCAAATGGCGAATAGTTTTGGTTTTGGCCCAAACCAAAAAGTGGTTGTAGTACAAAATATGAAGTTTTCATTACGGAAGAATCGATCTTCCCCTATGAACTATTCAAAATAGTGCCTTCAATCGAGCTTAATACCTGTGACAGTTTTGAATCTGGCTAATAGACCTACATATTTTAACCACATCGTTTCTTTGGAGTACAAAGGCATATCGTCATTATTTGCACTATGAATTCTTGAAAAGTCCTGGAACAATTTCACACCCTATCGGGCATCTTTGTAGCTATGGGTAGACGGCATTAATTATTATTTTATCCATGAAGAAATCAATTTTATTTTGTTTGGTTTAATTTTATTGTGACAGAAAAGAAAATTGTTGGAAATCGTCATGGCGCAATAAACCACATTTGCTCCGCAATACAGATATTTTGCCGACATCCATAAAAAATTCTAAATTTTTGAATTTTGGTTTTAAAATTGCCAAGTCCATTTGTAGATGATTTTTTGATTGAACAAGTTGTGAAACAAATACTATTAACGAAGGAATATTCTGCCGAAAACCGCAATAAAATCTGCGTTTTGCTAACTTTAGTCCCTACAATTGCCACTCCCATTTGTAGGGGTTTGTCGCCTTAAAGAAAGGTATTCTATAGGAATCCGATATAAAATTGAAATGTATGAATATGGGCCATTCCAGGGAAGACGATACAAAAATAAAATACATAGATTGTGTTTAAACCTGTGAAAAAGCAGAGAGAATAATTCGTTAGAAATAGATTTCTGTGTTGTCAAGGCATTCCTGGTGTATCAAAATGACAATTCAAAAAATAATTATCAAAAAAAAAAGAAAGTACAATTAATGGACTTTAAAACGGTTATTACAAAAAATTATGTATGCTGAGGAGCCACAGCAAAATATGTATTTTTTAACGTATAGATCAAACCAGGTCCCCTTATAAAAAATTATTTAATATTCACATCAAACCATTAGCGGTCGTTTTGTTCACGAACTGTGTCCTCAATAGTGACTCGTCCCACCCGTCACAATCTAAAATGTGTGCATCGAGATTTATGTATACAAATCATAAAATCGTTATTAAAACAACAGATTTGTAAAATAATAGCTAGAGAAAATAGCGCCTATCAAGGCAATGCCTTCAAATAAACCTCGTTTTTTCGCTTTCCTGTAAAATTTAAGTGCCGTAAGATAGGCGGTCTTGCAATTAGTCGATGGGCGGTTTTGCAAAAACATCGACGTTATAGTTTGTCTCGAATTGGTAAACAATCCAATAACACAGTGAAGTGGGTGTCATCGTTGTCCTACCCGTCCCTCTTGGAAAAATTGTCTATGTAAATTATATGATTAAGTTTTATACTTTATCAGTTTCGTAGTAAACGGTGTGTTAACTATTTGAAGCTCGCCAATTTATGGTTAAAGAGAAATTACTAAAAGTTTGAGCAAAAACGAGTTCAAATGTCCCACCCGCCACTTTGGAATGCCCCACATAAGTTTGTTTCGAGAAAATATTGTAGTTACTAAGCAATAACATAAATGAGCAGGTTATAAATTCACATTTTTTTGTTTGACAAATAACGCTTATTACAACCATCGAATATTCGATTTTAATGAGGTATTCGAATAAGCGTAGCTTTGCGACTATTCGAATAATCGAAGGGAATCAACTATTCGAATAGTAACATTCGATTAGCAATCGTACAAATAATTGCCGATCGAACGTTCGAATATTCGAATAATCGAATTATTCGAATAATTTAAAAAGCCCTAATATGTATACATATATTTCAACATTCGAATAATCGTGCACCAGTTAATATGCGAATAATTGAAAACGGTCAATTATTCGAATAATCGATGGTGTGCGATTATTCGAATACAGCTAATCGAATTTTACTATTCGAATAGCATCATATTCGAATATTCGATTAATCGAATATCAAGAGCTCTACTAAATACATCTTATCATAAGTTTTCGAAAAAAAAAAATTACAAAAACTTTTTACTCTCACTAAATAAAGCATCTCGACATAAAAAAAAAACTGTTTAAATAGTTCTTGCAAAACGCCCATTTTTTGAAAAATTTTTTTGATAGAGAATTAAGGACTACGATGGTGTAATTTTAGATACCCAATTTACTGGTCTTCAATATGCAAATCAACTTCAAAGAGTTCAACTGTTGATAGTTAAGTTAGCTTTAGGACAACATGAAAACGCGCACAATCAGGAAATCAAAAGGAAAATGTGGTTAATAATAAAAACTACGCATATTGTTGTTTAACTAAAATTTTCAACAAAGTAAGCTTTAAATGATAAAAAGGGGCGGGAAATCACTGCAAAACTTTTCCACAGCCCAGACTAAAACCTATTGTAGATGGAAAAGTTGAGTTTTCATGGACAAAACTAAAATATTTTTAGAGTAAGTCCTTTATAAGCTATTACCAAAAAATTTAGATCGGTTATAAATAAATACAATATTTTATTAAACTAATTTAAGTCGCATAAGAAAAAGAAAATATCAAGTAAGCTAGAAGTAGACTACACCAACAACCAGGATTTCTTCTACAAATGTACGTACAAATGTATCAACGTCGAAGAATGCAATTTGAAAGTTCCGGTTATTTCTCAGAGCTGCACTTTTCAAAGTGCCACATGCATTATCGCAGGCAAACTAATTGGGACTCGGCGTTGATCTCTTCAAATTGGCAATTTCATTATTTTCATAAAAGATAAACTTTCAAATCCATTCCTTAGATTATTGGATACTTAAAGTAGAGAGTGTACGATAGTTTTTTCGGAAGGTCGATGCCATACTGTGGGGCGGGCGCGTTTTTTAGTTTAATAATACTTTGATCAGTATAGAGCACAGATTACCAAAATATGAGGAATTTTAAAATGTAACTACGTAGATATTCTTGGGGCAAATATACAACGGAGTTTAACTAGCGATTAGCGAGTATTGAGAGTACCGCTTGTCAAGAAATCAGTGAAGACTACCCAATTCGGGGCGCGAAGTGGTTGCTATGAATATCTCAATCTCAGGATCTAATTTGCTTTTAGCTTTTTCGTCCCTAAATCTTATCGGGCCTGGTCGTTCTTTTTTTTTTTCATTTCGAAAGTAATTTTTGTATCATATTTCTCCTAAGAGTAATTTGTCAAGATTGTTTAATGAATAATCTATGCACATATTCAATCCCGCTCCCCCCAATCTCAACTTAAAGTGTTTGGGTCCCAAACCCACCCGACATTTTTCAGATTTGTACTGCAGGTCCCGTGGGCACTATCACTTGCAACGTCTTGTATACACATATTTTCCTCGAAAATTCTACTTTCGTCATACTGAAAGATCTAACATCTTCTTGTTATTCTGTTTTGTTGAATTCAAATAACGATTCTTTAGGAAGAGTTACTGAATTTTCGGAAGTTGCCGGTTTTTTAGGGAGTCTCGGGAAACGATTTTTGTATTTTTGTTTCGCCTCGCTCCCATATCCCAGCCATTCCAGAAATTTTTAAATAAGTACCGTGTGGTCTGCGGGTCCCGATATTCCGCGCCCATCTCTACCACATATGTACATATGTATGAAAGAATTTACGTTGTGTATATAAAATTTCACAGTAAAAGGATCAACTCTCAAAAAATTTACTTGAGACATAACTATAATAAATGCTGTTCCGTTTGTAATGTAAAAAATGGATTTAACTAAAAGTCACAGTTCCGTGAAGAGAAATCAGTCCAATATTTAAGGACTAAACTCTCGCGCCGACTAGGATGAGGAGACAACGACAATAATACAATAATGTGGCTGTGAAGCCGATGGTACACCGAAAGAGCTACTCAAAGCAGGGCTCGAAAAAATATATTTGTGAATTCAGTTTTATAGTCTATTCAATTCTAGTATAATAAAGTACAAGTTTGAAGTGCCTAGAG
The DNA here is from genome assembly GCF_013731165.1 of Rhagoletis pomonella. Taxonomy (NCBI): domain Eukaryota; kingdom Metazoa; phylum Arthropoda; class Insecta; order Diptera; family Tephritidae; genus Rhagoletis; species Rhagoletis pomonella. The sequence continues at coordinate 30,613,328 of NW_023458564.1, forward strand.
AGCACTGTTTATTTTTAGCATTTTTTTTTGTCCATATAAAAAGGTGTCGAACATGCTTCCTATGGAAGAAAATGAGTGAGAAAAAAAGTGTGAAATTTTGATGAAATTTTGTTGATTTTTTTTTAATTATTGTACAAAGCTTAGAACTTGGCTTTATGTGGATTTCGTTATATAACGAACCAATTAAGCAATTAAAGTTAAATAATAATAATATTAAAAAAGAAATAAGCATTCAAAAATTGTCAATTTGTGGATGCAGTATAGTTATGATATGCACTGTAAATATGCAAACGCCATCAAAGCGACTATATCTTTACAGGTAGCTCAGAGACGAAATAAGAAGTGGTGAACAAGAAAAAATATATAGTACCTCCCAGCTTCGCACAAAAGGTCTCTCCATATTGGGATACGCATCACTGCGGCATAATTTCGAAGTAGTAAAGAAATTTGTTACTTAGAAACAAGCGGAAACACCACTTGAAATAGCAACCTGGATATCAAGATAACGGTAAGAAGCTCTAGTGATTAGGTGTGCCTTTGGACTCAGTACGGAAGGATTGAATGCTGAAAGACGTTGTTATATGAATTAGCTAATTGCGATATTATAAGTTCGACCCCATTTTCTGACGTTATAAATTTCTGACATAATAGGGGAGTTCACGATTTGTAGCATTTTAGATGAAAAGTTAATAATAATAATGATAGGTTGGCGCTCACACATATGTAAGTGTTTGGCCGAGCTCTCCTCAAAGTTACTGAATAGTAATATAGCGCGCGATTTTTTGTTTGTTTTAAAAACAACAAAACACGTGCTGGATTGCTACGTAGCAACTTTACATCTAAAATGCTACAAATTGTGAACACCTATAATAATAAAAGTGTGAATTAGAAAAATCATTGAAGAACCACATTAAGTAAAAATCCGAATTGGTTCTTCGGTCATATTATGACCCTTCACTGGGATCATGCCTATCAGCGCAGCTATCTAAGTGAGGAATACTAATATTAGTTTTATAAAAAATACATACCCAGCCGGAAATCAATCCCGATTTGGCTTTCCTCCGTCTAGCGCCCGACAAGGAAAACTATCGAGGCGCTAGACATAAAGGTAACGCTCGCTCTAAACAGCCACTCTCCCGTAATTCTGAACAGCTTCCGTCTTATCAACTGTCGCATTACTAATCGGAATTCCCATACAGTCCCTAATATACAATGTAGAACTGGACCTCCTCATAAAGGCCTTCTCAGAATTCTTGTCAGCAAAAGGATTGGTTACTCCAGGTGGGATTTCAGTACAGACACTGTTAAAAAGTATCTATTTTTTCGGAGCCAGTCCAGGCGAGAGATATTGAGAGAATCTGTTCAGCGCCAGAAGCGGTTATCTCTGACTAATTTTTGTAAGCTTGGGCTTGTACAGATTACATTGGGTGAAAATTTTTTAAGAAAATTGATTAAGCGCCTGAATAGATTATCTGTAGAACCTCTTTTGGCATTGTCCAACAAATCTCAGTTACGGAAATCTATCCAGGCTCTAGACGGAATCAAGATTATTGGTTTTTAAAATTTTACTAAAAGCTCAAAAAGTAGAGGATAAATAAATAAGTTCTTGAATAACGACAGCTTCAGTTCGAAAACATGCAGTTAAAAAATTTATTGAATTAAAAAAAAAAACAGGGGACCGCAGAACAAGGGTAATTATTTACATACATTAGACTGGGTCGATTTTGTTTCTGCGGAAAATAAGAGCCATTTTATTACACTGTATTAGTAGTTATAGTATATTGTTTTAGGTCAACTTATTAACATAAACGTGATCTTTACAATAAAAATCATAATTTAACCGTTATAACGGGTGATTTTTTTGAGGTTAGGATTTTCATGCATTAGTATTTGACAGATCACGTGGGATTTCAGACATGGTGTCAAAGAGAAAGATG
>NW_023458564.1:30618264-30683301 GCF_013731165.1 Rhagoletis pomonella
ACCGATGAGATTTTGCAAATTTTATGCGTTTTTTTTAAAAAAAAAAGGTATCAAGCTCTTAAAAAATCACCCGTTATTATGATAAGTATTTTTTCGATCAGGAATAACCGTAATTTTTTATTTTTATTTTTATGATTATATTATAACCGTTATTTTCAGATTAAATTTTTTAGATCATAAACGATTTCAAAGCGATCATAAGAACGCGATATCCATTATAATTGTTAAAAATCTACGAAAAAACCCAAAATAACAATTATTTTTGACAAAAAATAACCACAAATTACCGATTAAATTTTACTGAAAAAAAATAAAAATTTGAATTTAGCAATTATTCTTGATAAAAAAAAATAAAGATTCGATATTTTGCAATGATCTAAGTATACAAATTTGGATATTTAATGGTTTTTTGACTACCTGGTTATTTTTAACTCTTCTACGGTGATGGAAAATTAAGGTTCCGAATTTCAGCTAACGAAAATTTTCTAAGATACGAAAAAATTCGCAAACAAGTGGCAATTTGGAATCAACCCTAGAAATATGAATGCTGTTCTTGCTTTCACTTTTCTGAAGGCCAGAGAAATAATCATTTTTGTTGAAAAAGGTAAATTTTAAGGGCAACAGTCGTCCAAATAGTTGTTCGACTGTATGACTTGGCTTTCCGGACTTTTATATAAAAACCAAACCGTTTACCAAAACCCTGAATTAGTACCAAATACGTCTTATTTCATCAGTTCAAACGGATACTATTTTATAGGCTTGTAAATGACCTTAAATAACAGCATCTTTTCATTATTACAAAAGGTTTAAATAAAAATTTCGCCCCGCCTTAATATGCACTCATATTTAGTTGTAATTAAAATACCTTCATTAAAAAAAAAAATGGACTGGAATTAATATGGGTATTCATGGAAACGCGTACATGCCTCGTAACCGCATAAATCTCAGTAAAGAAAAAATGGATTTTCCATACAAAATTAAGTATGCTTGCTAGGTTTACATGGTTATGAGGCATTTACGTGTTTAGATGAATTGCACTAATATAAAGTTTCTTTTTGCGAAGAACTTTAAATAGTATAATTTTTTATAATTCTCTATAAATATGTATGTATATTAGACTGCGAGAAAAAAAGGGTGAGCAAATACTTTTCCAATGATTACTCAAGTTTTTATTAAACCAATCTTTCAAAGAAGCTCAAACCAGCACCAAAAATCTCATTATTATGTTTCCGTTGAAAATTTTGTTTAAATATTTGTATGCAAATTTTTTAAGCGTAACTCTTTTGTCATCTGAGGTGATTTAAAAAAAAAATACTTATAAACACTATTTATATTAAAAAAAAAACTAAATTGTTTTAAGTATTTTCGAATCGGTCCAGCTCACGTAAATCTTCATATTTTTTCGAAATATTTTGTAAGTATATTAAACGAGTGTGGACTAAATCGAAGCAGCTAACTCTCCACGCAATTAACTCTTCACTATGAGAACGTTCCTTTCTTGTTTTTCTTTTGCTAATGTTTTTAGCTTTGTTGCTTCACTATCTGAAGGGGCGCTCTCATCGATTTCTGGCGTTTTTTAGCACTTAGCAGATAAAGTCTAGAGCTTGTTTTGGTAAAAAATCGGCAGAGATTATACGATTTATGCATTTCTATATTGTAGTGAATATGTGTGGGTGAATGTAGTATAAATGCGGATATATGTATGTAGTTCAAACAGTCTACTTTAATGTGTTCATATATATATAATGTAATTAGTACATACCGATCTAACACTTAATATTTTTAGCACTAAATACGTAAAACTCTATTTTGGTTATTGCATTATCAAATTCTAGTAAATACCAGCTAAAGATTTCTTATTCGGCGAAACGAGCTTATAACCGAATGAACCAACAAGCGAACGAACGAACGAACAACGGGTACCAACTACGTATTATATGTATGTATATCTTCCTACGAATATTACCAAGTGAAGACTATATGATCCTCATAAAAATATACCAGATTAACTACCAAATCAACGAGTACGAATACATTACAGTAGTCGATTCAAATAGTTCTTTGATACGCTCTCTGGAATTGCATTTGTTCAAGACGGCGCTAAGCTAATATACGAGTACTATATATATGTCTGTAGGTGTATAGCAATACATAGCAAGGTGTGCGATAACAACCGAATAGACCACAAAGAATTTTCACGATTGATAAGGTTCGATTAGAATCCGTTGTACTGCTTCCTTGTTGTGGTATGTCTGTATTTTTGGTCTTGAGCGGGAGTTTTTTGAGTGCTGTGGATTTGGGTTGTGATTGTGGCAGCTGGCTGGTGGCTGGTAGTGGAAAGCGTGGTGTTAAATAATTTATTAATTTACGTTTTAATGGTGTTGTTGTGGTCGTTGCATTAAAAATTTATGTTTCCTAAAAATTGTGACTTAATTGCAGCTGTACGTGTTAGCGCAGTAGCCAAGGGCAGAGTTAAGGCCGTTTGATGCTGATATCCTGGTGTGGGTTGAGAATTGACAGCGTTGCCGCTGCCAGCGCCGGGCCTACGACCACCAGCTTGTGCCGTAGTACCACAGGTACCAAAACTTCTACCGATTCCGCATATTGTTAAGCCTATAACAAAGCGAGCAAACGAAAAGCACACAATTCGTAGAAGTAAGTGAGTGAATAAGAGAGAGATAGAAATCATTCAACATTCAATATTTACTTTGATAAGGGTGAGTATTTCCTATCACTACATGTACATACCTACATAATTAGTAACATACAGATTTTTGCTTATTATGTTAATACATATGTATTTACATATATACCTATATTTTAAAGGAAATTGATAAGGGTTAACTGGGAATTGAAATACAGATTATGTTTGGTCATAATTAAATGCAATTATTTGGAATGGAAATTGGTAATTGAGACTAGTAAATTGATGAAAACACTCCCTCAATTAAATATTAATGATTTTAATTTTAACTGGTAAAAATAGCCTTTTAACCTTCAGATAGAAAAATTAAAATCCTTTTTGACTTAAATTGCTTTCCTGAAATTGGATGTTATTTATAAAAAGCGAATAATATGTGTTTTAAACAGATTCATAAATTATTTTAAATTTCTTGGTTTTTAAAAATTTGGGTTTAAGGTTAACCACTCAAACAAAACTATCCACATGTGTCAGCATGAAGGACATCTGACAAATGAGCCTGTAAATTTTCGGTATGGTGTCATCATCCTTAGTAACCTGAAGCATAAAAGCGCTTTCGCCTAGCCTCAATGATCGTGGCGAGAGTGCCAGTGACGTAGGTAAAATCTTTTTCAAGGTTGCCAACGAAATCTCATCTTATTCTGTTGGTAAAATAGGCACGATGTCATCTAGACCCGATCAAAAGCATATTTCGTGGCATCTTCGTTCATCAATCATCTGCCAACAAACCATTTGTACCTAGAACCACTGTTTTTTCAGTCTCACACAGGTGTTTCATACAGAAGTGCGGTTTTATTTATTTGAAGTGTACTACTAGTTTCCACCAAATCAGTGCACAATAGCTGTAATTAGCTTTGTAGTTTCGTCTTTTTTAAAGACTGCCAACAGCCCTACTTGACTTAATTGGCCTACCTGGTACTGCATTGTGCCCCATAAAGCTGATCTGAGCTTCATCTCTGGGATCGAAACCTATAAAGAGGGTCACTTTGAGAAAAGTATTCAAAATTTTCCTCCACCTATATAACCTTCACTCTAAAAATTTTTTGTTTAAATTTGTGTATATTAAGATAGGTAACCAGTTTCCTCTCTTAATGAATGAAAATTTACACACCATGTTAATTCAATTAAACACTGATTGTTTAATTTTAATTATCATAGAACAAATTTCAAATTTGTTTTTTGAGTTCCAAACATTTATTGTTCACAATTCCACAGTTTACACATAAAATTTTTATAACTTCCTCTAAAATTTTTTTGTTTAAATTTACGTATATAAAAAGAGGTAACCGGTTTCCTCTCCTAATGTGTGTAAAATTAAACATTGTCTGTTTACTTTTACATACCAAATTTGCCACGTAGAGAAAAATTACACATAAAGTGTTTAAAATTGGGTAAATATGAGCACTTAAAATTTATTATTTGTAAAAAATATATTTTTACCTTCACAATGTTTGTAATTTTTAAAATTTCATGTGTATATTTATATGTATATTTTAAACAACTTATGTTCAAAAGCAAATCTTGAATATCTTGTGCGTATATTTCCGCAGATTCTGGTTGAAAAATAAACACTTTTTAGTAGTAGTTTTGCATGCACTTTTTAGAATGTTGATTATTAAATTTTATCTCTATGGTCTCATGGCCACCGACCGTCCCTAAGCCAATAAATCAAAAATTGAGAATTGAAGCAGGGAATGTAGGATATATGCACATATGCAAGTATTCTTAGAAGTTTTTTACTTTTACATTCCTAAGCAAGATACTACTTATTACGGAGAACTCACTTTTGTTTTAATACTATAACGGACGTTTTTTAGCCTCCAGCTTTCGGTTATTGGCACCTATAACCAACTGGTGCAATTAAAAGTTCCTGAAAATGATTTTAGATTGAAGTCGAAACATCAACATGCCAAATTGCGATATAATTTTTCTGAGCTGGGTAATTTTTATTACGAATCTTATTCCTAGACTGGAATGTTGCAATTGAAGTTCGCATGGATAAAAGTTTTTTTTTTAATGTTTCTCCAGTTGTGCCATTCATTTCTGTTTTCTAGCATTCCTTAGGCAAATTTTTGAGGACACAATTTTAGAATATCTTTGCGGTTATAAGATGCACATTACTACTCAATTTAGAAAGGAGCTTGAGAAAAATTCCGTTGAGAAATAAAAGAAACTTAAAGTTAATCTATAAGATCTTATTTTTTTATTTATGGTCACTTACACGAATATTCATTTGGTTTACATTTGTATTTGTATAAAGTCTTATTTGAATGTAAAAATATTTAGCAGTTATTTATATCTTAACATTTCCCAGAAACTTAACTCTTAACGCTTAACTCTTGATTGATGCTTTTTCTAAATTTTTTGGGTTTTTAGTCATGCATACATTTGTTTGTATATACATGTGAATGTATGTATGTATGTATTTACAATAATTTTTAAGATATCCAATATAGAGCCCATCATTAAAAAAAAAAAAACAATTTATAATTAAATTCAAAAGAACATCAGGAGAGCTCTAAGCAAAAGAGTTTTATACATGCAGCAAATTACACCCTGATAGTGTTCGCGTTACTTTCTGAGGCCAAACCAAGGTACACAACTTTGTCTAAGTGCATTGTGCGACACGCATTCATTGGCTAGATCTTTGGTTATCTTATGTTGTTGTTGTTGCTGCAGGCGCCGTCATCGTCATATAATCACCGATCAGTATGCGGTTATCGGGTACAACACTCATTACACCAGCTTTGCGAACGAATGCGAGCCAAAAAGCGAGTGAGCCAGTGGTTAAAATTTGGTGCGGGAGTGCGAGGTTGAAGAAGCGAAGAGTAACCGAAATATTTAGAAATGAAATGAAAAGAAACAAAAAAACTCGAATCAAAACCAAATATTTAAAAATTAAGATATAATTTTGAATGAAAATAGATCATTAAAAATGAAAAGAAATATGAGATAATAGTTATTAGCTCTGGTAGGTATACATGAAATGAAAGAGGAAACAAATTAAAACTACCACCATGTAAGAATCCGTTAGCAAAACAACAGCATACAGATCATAAGTCTGTTTTTTCCCTCAAAAACAACCCTTTCCATATACAGTACCTCACAGAAAAATCGGTGCAAAATGAAATTTTTCCATTTTAAAAGAACAAGAACGTAAACAAGTAAAAAACTTGGACCTTCCATTGTGATACCACTGCGAAAAATGGAAACCTTTATGAATATTTTTCATAGAACCTTTTTGAAACTTTTATAAAGCGTAGACAGCTAAAGAAGTGCCTACCTAAAAAGTCTGCTCTGATCTTGGCCAAAGCTGGACAACTGCAGAAGAAGTGCTCTGCGATTTCTTCCTCGACCTCATCTCTGCAACTTCTGCAATATTCGTGGGAGAATATTCCTAGTCTTGAAGAGTGCCTGCCAAATAGCTAATGATCGGTTACACAAGCCGTGACCATCGCAATACCCTCTCTTAAGAGGCTGGGTAACTGTTTCGTCCTTTTCTTAACTATTTGTGGCCATAGTGGACTGGTTGTTCTACAAGTTCCCTCCTCTAGCCTTGACCTGTTGGCCTCTGGAATCATGTTATTATTGGCAAGTCTAAAAGATTATACGAACAAAATTTTAGTGATTTAGGTGCACCCAAATCGATGTTACTTTACGCAAAAATGCAAATGATGATTTAGACTGCATTTCTGTACAAAAAACTGTATGAATGATTAGCAATGGTTTCCACTAACGAATCTATGTGCTATGCGCGGACATGATTTGCCAAAGCACAACTTGATAAGTAAGCCGGTTGCAAAAAGCTTTAAAAATAAATTAGAAAAGACTTTCTGTGACATATGAGAACAGAAAATGGCTGTCAGAAAAATCCTACAAGTACGCCCCCAAAAATCATAAAATCAAGAAAAGTTGTAGAGGTTTGCTAGGACGAAAAAATTTTAATATGATTCGACAGCCAGCGCGAAAGCCATCAACTACTTATCTTGCTACACTCTTAAAGCTAGATAACAAGCTATTGAGCAAGATCTTAGCAACGGAGTCAGACTGATTGACAAGGTTCCCATACACCTCCGTGCAATAAAGACCGTGAGTCAAGCACCATGAGGAAAGTTCGACACCGAAAAGCTGCAATCGCAACAGGCAGCTGCCTCAATAGTTAATTCTTCACCGTCCGGATACAAATGAGCAGTGGGATTCCTTATCCAAATATCCTTTCACCACTGCGGAAGACGTGGCTGGCAGAAACTGGTATGACAAAGAGTACCGTGTCGCTGCTGCAGAGAAATACGCGATCGAACATTGAGCGATTCCGGGAGAAAAGGAGGGATAAAATAAGGCAAAAATACTTTAGTGTGAAGAGCTTGAGATGTTGGAAGCAGGAAGGCGGCTTGAAAATTTAAAAGGGGAATTTAATGAAATGATTTCGAGATTGGAAATATTCCCTACAGAGACAAAGAATCCGATAACAGATGTCCTGAGTAAATGTGAAATATGGAGAGAACATTGTCGAAATGCGACACTGGTGCCCCTTGATGAAGAAGAATCCAGATTAATGTATGGTAATGTCCAGATTAATGTATGGTAATGTAATGTAATGGACGAAGACTACGGCCCTCCCCCAGACCAATGCGGGGTAATAACAGAAAAAATGCGGCTTAAAAATAACAAAGCTGAACAAAAGGTGGATCTGTTTAAAGCCGGTGGCGAAGGGATAGCTGAACGCATGTATTTATGCCTGTTTAATTGAATTTGGATTGATGAATACTTACCCAAGGGTTGGAACCTTAGTGAACTCTGTCCAAACCCCAAGAAGTAAGACCCTGCTGTTTATGCTAATTACCATTGACAACAGTTTAATACTTCGACATGTCCTGAAAAACCCCTTAGCAAAGATAACGACATACACCACCTTTTCCTCAGTTTTAAAAGCCAGTTCCGATAGCCGGAAAGAAGCTGCCTCTATGACACCATGTCTAAATTTGGAATCGCCACAAAATTAATATGGCTATGTAGAGTGACGTTGAGCGCCAGATTTAGCGACTCACTTTTTTGTGATTTCTTCAAAGCGTTATATATGCTGTCAATCGCTAGAGCACAACATATCAGCATATGCTGATGATATTAATGACGCCAGTTGCATTCTCCAGCACGGAGAAGGAGGTAAAGAGGTTGGTCTGAAAACACTCAAGAGTGTTTGTGCATTGGGACTTATGCCACTTCGGCTGTTATAATTTGTCTACGTAGGATCCAGCATTAACTCTGCCCAATGTCAGCCTGTAGATGAAGCGCAGAATACTTACATACAGTGGCTGTTAAAAATGGATGAATGATGTTTTCGTCACTGTACACTGAGATATTGAGGGCAACTTCAAAGCGACGAATTAACGAGGCACAGTACCATCGACCCATTCCTCAGCAGGAAGACATGACAGGTATACTAACGGGCACTTTTACCATACATGTTAGCGATAGTACCATACAAGCGGCAATAGAGCGCTGGGGAAACCTCTCCATTTGTGAATTCGCTAGTCTTACGTGGCCTTCTTACAGCGGAGGTATCTATTCTCACAAAAATCCTTATAGATCACTGTCTAATTGCCACACATGCCTCGAGATTGGGAGTGAACGCGGAAGACCAGTGCCGCAGCTGAAGATGCGATGAAGAGGAGGAGAGTGTATCTCCAGTCACTTAAACCTAACCTAGCAGCGGATATAATTTCTAATTTCGAACGGCAACTTCTATACAACATAAACTCCATACAGGTATTCTCGGGAATATAATGGGAATGGAGAGTTGAGGACGTATTGAGTTAATGGCCAAGGATATCTTTTGCTAGTGAAAGGACCAGATCGCGAACACTGAACAAAATGATCCCTGCCCTTGATCACAGATAAGTATAAGGTACAATAATGGATTTCGGCTTTTGCCACTGATGATAACGAGATGTCTTTGTGGGACCGGCACCATTTTATCCTTGTCAAGAAACATTAGACTGGAGAGCACTAGGGGTCTTCGATGGGCCAAGTCCTTCGGCTATCCACACAGTAAGAAAGATATTATTCCTTCAAAAGGAACTGATATCAGGTACTGGTATCTGACTGGTCGCAAGCGAAAACGTTTTCTTATGCACCGAATTTCTGTGACCACAAAGTTAGAATGTCGGCCGTGTCGTGAAAAGAAAACATTCCTTGCAGTTTTTTGGTTAGTTAATTTTCAGTAAGAAATTCCCTTAACAAAATCCTCAAATATTTACTATGGAAGCTGATGGTATGTTGGACACTCGGGGTTAGAAAGTACTAAATTTATTTGAATTTTTAATTACCACATATTTTTTTCTTATTTGAAGAGTAATAACTGACTGAAAACTTTAAACCCCATTTTTCGAGCCTTTCGATTTTTGAGTTATCACGGTCTTACAGTAAACAAATGTTATATAGATAAGCATTACCTCTACAAATAAACTCGGATCATACCCTGATTTTGAAGCAATTCCAAGGACGAAATTCGTGATTTTTTGTCAGTGTCAATACATTCAAAAGGATAACAGGAAAAAATGAATTGACTGTAGGTATTTGTTTAAGGCTGTATGGAACCTTATTTTGATATTATGCTAGATAATAGGTTTGAGTAAGCAATTCCAAGAATACATATAAATACTACATACATACTTATGTAAATAAATTGTGAGATATGGCTTTTAAAAGTAGTGCATAAATTCAGGATGTGGCCAAGTGGCAAAATGCTGGTAAGTTTCATTGAATTTTAAAAGACTATAAATGGGCAAGTGTTTGTGGTTTTGACACATGGCATACAACTTCAGCCACACAAGTCATAAACTAAATATACCGAAAATATTCATTTACAGTAATTTACACATGGTTATGTATATCATGCAGCATTTAGCATACCTTCCATATTTTCCAAGCATTTATCATAGCTGCTTGCATCGTTGATAGTGCACTTTTTTCCCTAATGGAATATGCTTGCAGCATTTATTGACATGTGCATACCCACTAGGGATATTTCCGCTAAGCCGTAATAATTTTGTTGTGACAGAAGTGTCACAATTGTTTTTCTTACGAAAATAGAAGGTCAAAGAGTCAATAGCTAGCAAGGCGGTAGCTACAATTCTAGGTTCAAATAATTTTGATTTACAGGTCAGTTCTGGCAAATATATTGAAAGCTCTTTACTGTCTTTCCAAAGACTCATTAAAAAATATGCGCCAACTAGGAGGTCTTTACGTTATGCCGTTCGTCTTTTAGCCATAACATTTTAGAAAATAAAATTTAATTACAAAAATTTATACTTTTTCTTTTTAAAACAATAATTACTAATAAATAAAAGAAGATTTAATTAAAAAAAAAAGAGAAATAAAATAAAACGAAATAAAGCACAAAAAAATATATATTTAAAAATTAAATTATGTTAAAAAAATATTTTTTTTTTAAACAATAAAAACTAAAAATTAAAATAGAAAAAGAAAAAAATTAAATCAAAAAGAACTTTAATAATAAATATAAACAAAATAATAAATTAAACAACAATAACAAACAATACAATAAATTAAAAAAAGACACCAATAAAAATATTAAACAAGATCTTAAAAATTAAATAAACTAAAATAAATATATTTTCCATTTTAAAACAATAAAATATAAAAATTAGAAGAAAATGAAATTAACCAAAGAAAGACAATTAAATAAAATAAGAAGAAAAATAATGTAGGTTCTAAAAATCAAAAAAATATTTTTCTGTTTTAAATAAAATCTAAAAGAAAATTAAACTAAAAATAAAAAAAAAAATTGAAAAAATTAAGAACTTAAAAATTAAATTAAACTAAAAAAATATTATTCTTCAGACAAAAATGTCAAAAAATTAAAAGATAATTAGATTAAGAAAAAATATCTAAAAATTAAATAAGGTTAAAATATATTATCTATATTTTTTTTAACAGTACAATCTAAAAATTAAATATAATTCAATTTAAAAAAATTTTGGTTAAAAAGAAAAGAAATTCTGCTGCCTGAGGACAAGTGCTATCTCTTAAAATAAAATTTCACCAAGAGCGGTAAATGAGAGAGCTTTTTTCTAAGACTTTTGTGCTACGATAACAAGAGTCTTTCGAAGCATTTGGCCATCTGTCTTTCATTTGTCTTACGAAAGACTTACTGCTATTTTAGCCAGAATTGCCCTAAATATTAATTTTCCACATACTGGTATGAAATTCACCAGATACAAGTGTGGATGCACAGAAGCATACTGGTAACGGTTTGGATTCACAAAAATCACCTTTAACATACCTATGTAACTATTAGTGTAATTGTACATTTTTCATTTGTATTAAATATATTCTCGTTTGTTTTTTCACTTGCTAGGCATTGTGGGTGGCCAGCATTGAGATAGAACAAAGCATTTTAAAATAAAAACAAATCCAAACCTGCTGTGGAAAAAGAAGTACTTACATACTTATGTGTTCACATGTGTGAAGATGCATACCAACACATATATGTATGTATTTAGTATTTTTGCGTGGAACAATAGTTATGGTTGTGCAGTGTAAAGGGAAACCGGAAGTGAGGCTATGGTTTGAGTAGTGTATTGAAGTTATTATTAAGTATGGTACTCGAGAGAATAAATATTTGCACTTATGTATAAATATGTAAGTTAAAGTATGTATATAAGTGAAAGTGTGCGCCTGCACGTATGTATGTATTTAGATATATTAAGCAGTATTTATTTAGTAGTTGCCAAAAGTTCGTGAATGTATAGAACGTGTTTGTATGTTTATGTATTTCGGGAATTTGTAGAACTCAGTTTTCATACTCACCAGCAGGGTAAGGCAAACCGAAGCTTGGATATCCAGAGTAACCACGTCCGGCTGCATAGGCTGCATAGGCGGCTGCCGGAAATCCTGTCAGAAATGAAAAAATAAACCATTAGAAAGAAAGCAAATATTCGAGTCGAATGAAAAATGAATATGAGATGAAGCGGTTATTATTCAACAAAAATGAAGCGGAAAAATATTGTGCAAGGAGCAATCAAAGTTTATGCAAGCAATTGAATTATCAGCAAGATTTTCAAAGGCTGCCTTACCAAGATGCTTGTGGTTTTACTGAGCACAAATTGCAATGTGCTGTGGTTACTGCATACTACATTTAGGTATAGCGATTACGAATTTATTTAAAATATGTATGTATGTATGCATGTGTGTAAATTAATCTACATACATTCGTACGTGCCTCTGATGTGGCATTGTGGCCATGAAGCGAGCAACCATCATGTCATAAGTTGGAAATGAAAGGTTTTGGAGAAATTTCTTCCGGTTTGCGTTAGCAGGCACTTGTGATTTGCATTGCTTGCATTTAGAATAATTAATTGCATGAGAAATTAACAATTCTCCCATGCCAATCTCATATAACTGTCCGTTTTGCCAAGTACATATGTAAGTATTTATTATGCATACGATGCATGCGAATTACGTATGTATATACATATGTGTGTGCATGCATTTGCCTTTGCATACGGGTATGTAGGTATGTGCGCAATTGCAACGCTACAAATCCAACTAGTTGTAAAGTAAAGCAGAGGGAGCGATACTAGTTCGCGAACTAACCGAAATCACTGTTTTTTTTACAGATACCCCATTGAAAAGATAACTTTCAAAAAGCTGTTTTTAACTTTAGAATCGACTTTGCTTTGACTATAGCTACAAGCCAATGTACTCAACTGCCTCTTTTAACACGGATATTCAATTGGGGATTCACAAGGCGTGTTAAGCCTCGTAATATCTTAAGTCTTCAAATTGTTCTACGTAAATAATAGGTTATAAAGGCTTTAAGAAATTCGCTGTGTTCAAAAATATTTCGATGTAGTTAGAAATCCTTTAAAACCACTTTCATCGTTATTTTCTCCTTCTTCTTTATTGGCGCTGTAATCGATTTTGACCCAATCCAAAACACGATGTCAGTCATTTTGCATAGAAAAATTTCAAGACTTAAGATATTACAATGCTTAACAAGCCTTGTGAATCCCCTAATGATAAATTTTAAATTTAGCAGGCATTCTTGTCGTCATCGTATAGGACTGGTGAAGAATTCCAGAGCAGCAAGGTTCGATTCTTCGAAAAATTCTTTTATTCAAAGGAAAATATACATTATGGGTATTCATCTAAACGCTTAAATGCCTTGTAACTGTATAAACCTCGTAAATAAACCGGTTTTCCAAACAAAATTAAGTAAGTTTACATGGTTACGTGGTTACAAGGCATTTATGCATTTAGATGAATTGGCCCATTATTTATTTTATTTAACACTAGCAAATATCCGGCGTGCTTCACTGCGCCTTAAGAGTATTTTTGTGTTCTTACTCCCTTCCAAAACTCGTATGGCTTCATTCATAAAAAATAAATAGGTATCGTGCTCTTTCTTCAAAAGTGTATTAATTCAGTATTACCTTATCTTATTACATTAATCGAATACAATTTTTTAAATAGATGGCAACCCGCTGCAAAAATATTTTCGACAGTAAACTTTCTTAAATCTCATGATAGTTTGAAGTGAATGCCATTTTGCAAACAGCTGGTAACCCTCCTAAAAATATTTTTGGCAATAAACTTTCCTGAAGTTCTTTAGTTTGATAACCAGATTGCAATATTTAATTTAGGTTGTTAATTAAGTCAAAGTAAGCCTCCTTAAAGTTCTTTTTTTAAGTCATATTGTTATATTTACTTTATCTTTTAAATTTTCTTAAGCTGCAATTTTCAAACAGGTGGCAACTCTCTAACTATTTTACTCCTATATTTAAAATTAGACTTCTAATGCATAGGTGAAAATTGCATTCAATTCCATGCATTAGTTTTCGAGTGATGCACGTACAAACATACAAACAGACACAAACTCTAAAAATTGTTGATTTGGCTTCTGTTGTTCTAATAAAGACCCCCCTATTAATTTTTCTTTAATATCTATAATGCACAGACATCGGGTTGTTATATGTAGATTAAATAAAAATCATCATCAACGAGTAGAAGCGGTAATCTATTTCCATTTTTTCTGTCATAACTCACTTCTCAGCTTCCGCAGTCGCAGTACATGTGTACCATATTAGGGTGTTTGATAATTCGCCGTTTTTCAAGACCGCGTTTCGAGCTATTCGAAAAATGGCAATTTTAAAAAACTTGCCCCAATTTTTAAATCAAGGAAAACCCGAATAAACGGGTTTTATTTTATAAGTAAGTATATGTGAAAAATTCACGTTCGGTCTTATTTGAACTTTTTTTTTCTAATAATTTTATTGCATTTTTGCTGCTTTTTTTTCGGAGTAAACAAGTGCTCCTGCCGCCGTAATTTTAGAGGTGCCTACTGCCGATTGGAGGTCCATGGTTTTATTTTTGGTCCCAGCATCATAAAAGAAAGACTTTACTAGCAGTCACAAAGGCAAACCTAAAAGTGTACGAAAAAGCTAAAAGCATAAAAACTGTAAAACTATTTGCGTTACAACCTCAATACGCACAAACGAATTAGAGAATCTCGGCGAAACACTTATTTTTAAATTGAAGCTCCGGCGGAAATTTTCCAGAGGCATTAAATGTGCAATAAAATGAAGTCTAGGAAGGAGCTGTGGCTGTAAAAACCAATATAATTTTATATATATAATACACACATTGTAGTATGTATATATGTACATATATCTCATCATAAGTTTTCGGAACCAAATTACATAAAAAAAAATTAATAATATTTTAAAAATAGTTCATGAAAAAAGCCCATCTTTTTAAAATATGGCTCTTTAGAGAATCAAACAAGGCTTACGATGGTGTGATTTTAAATCCCTAATTTTCTGGTCTTCACTATGTAAATCAACTTTAATAAATGTTTCTTTAGCTTTAAAACGGCGTTAGAATGAAGTATCTACGATGAGCAGAACGCGAGATATAATGATTTGAAGAAGTGCATGATTGGTCAGAATCACCAAAATGTCCTAAATTTGACAGATCATATCTCTGAAGAAAAAAAATCCTCGAATACGTGTTAGCTTATATCATGTATAGAACTCATAAGAAAATTTCAAAGCCAATCGAAATTGTGACTCTAAATTTGGTGTCTGACATGGAAAAAAATGCTTCATATACATACATATATTTTCTAGTTCCCTTTGGAAAAAAAGTAAAATAAATTTGTAGTGAATTATATTCACTATTCGCGTGTACTAAATACATCCGATGAAAACCCGGGTTTATTTGATAAGAAAGCTGGTTTATTCGATATTCGAAAAATGAAGATTTCAAAAAAAAACCCTAAAGATATCCAAAAACTCGTCGGAAACCGGTTTGGAAAAACCGAGTCAATCACCCTAATACCATTGACACCCATGCATTCGGCTTGCACAACGCGTTAGTCAACTATTCCGCTGTGCATTTGCATTACAATAGTTCGGAGACAGTCATAAAGAGTGAATTGTTGAATAAACGCTTTGCCAGACTGTCTCCAAAATTTGCTGCCGGGTATAATGGCTACTCAAATGGATGAAGGTCGAACGAAAGAAAGCAAGACAAGTTGGAAACTTTTGTGCATTTCCTGAACACGTAATCAAAATTTTGCTATTGTTTAATAACAGGGATAATATTCGACATACGCCAACACTTACTCAATTGCTGTTATAAAACGAGTCTAACGGACCTAAGATTCGGTTTCAGTGGGTCGAAAGACATGTCGATAGGTGGGTCTGGTTAAAAGCACACACCACTTTTTTGTGTGCCAATGTTAGTAAATAGCTTACGAAATTTATCGGTTGTAGCTGTCTTAAGGAAGGATATTTCAAGTAAAACTTCATATCTGAACAATCAGTTGAATGGGACTATAGGGTTTAGTGACGCGATCTTTGTCATTTTCACCGTAAGCTATCTGTTGATAAGTGAAAATAACGCGTAATTTTATTTTCCTAGCTGTATAAATCAAGGGGTTATAAAGCAAAACCTCATATTTCAATAATCTGCTAAATATACATATGGGAGCTACATATATGTTATAGTGGTCCGATTGTGCCAGTACCGACAAATGATTAATAAATTATAAAAATCCACCAGCTTACTAAATTTCAGTCGAATATCTCAAAAACTGAGGGAATAGTTTGCGTTAGCATAGACAGATGGACAGACAGACAGTCGGACATAGCTAAATCGACTTACCGCGACGTCCTCATCATTTTGCTAAACTTTTTTTATGGGTTTATATCTTCTTCTTCTGATGCTTACAGACATCGGATCAAAGTTCATGAAAGGTATTAAAAGTACAATTGTATCTACTTCTTTTCCATTACTGGCGATGAGTGCTTAAGTGAAGCGGTAGATGAAAGTGAAACCTGAATGAAAAACACGTATTCGTTTTATTTCTTGACTCAGGAATATACGTAAATATCGATCAGAAGCGGAGAAGATTCGCGTTTTGATGCAAGGTCCGGTAAAACCAAGTTCTTGCTGAGTATGTGGTGAGACTAAAAATTCTTGTACAGCTTGGACTTTGCCTGCTCCGACTACTACGGCGATTTCATCTTCTAGATTAGTTCGTTGAAGACCAACGAAAACACTAAATTCGTATCAGTCGACATCAAGCACCTTTACCGGTCGATACCAACAATAGACACCATGAAGACCATACAAGAAATACTGATTGAAAAAATGAAAAGAGAAGCTGCTACGGAAATAGTAAACGCATTGAAGGTTACAATAAAACAGAACTACTTCCGGTTCAATAATAAGATATATAAACAGACGAACGGTTTAGGAATGGGCAATCCGACGTCAGCAATACTCATGGAAGTATTCATGCAAACACTAGAGGAGAAATATATGGAAAACTTATCGACCATCCTAGCAGTAAAGTTCTACGCGAGATATGTCGATGATTTAGGTAATATGTCTAATAGAGGAAAACAAAGAGAAGCAGATACTCGACTATCTCAACAAACAACACCAGAATATAAAATTCACTATGGAAACGGAAGAGGAAAGAGAGATAAACTATCTGAATTTAACAATTAAAATAATTAATACCACGAACAAGATAGAGTTCGAAATATACAGAAAACAAACAGCCACAGATACAATAATACACAACAGCTGGAACCATCCAGAGCAACACAAAAATGCAGCATTTAGACAACTAATAACGAGGCTTGAAAGGACTACTCTAACAAAAGAAGACTACAAGAATGAACTGGATACAATATATGCCATTGCGCAAAATAACGGATATAAGAGAGGCCTGGTTGAAAAGTTAGGAAATGACACAAAATCGAAAACGGCAAGCAAAGAGGAAAACAATAAAAAAAACTTGGGCACTTCTAACTTACACGGGAAAGACATCGTATAAACTTGCCAAATTCTTTCATAAGTATTTACGACATTCAAACATCATTTAAAACAAGGACCACTGTGGGAAGAATATTGAAAGAGAAAATAAGCGTGGAATACCCGGTAGAAAAACAGGGCGTTTACGAGTTAATCTGCGAGTGTCGATACAGCTACGTAGGAAAAACAGGATGAAATATAAGAACAAGGTATCGAGAACACATAAGAGATTATAATAAGAAAAAACGAAAACCAGAGCCTACAACAGAACCGAACTTCGTAAACCAAATGATCAAAAATAAGTGCGCACCAATGAAGATTGGACAAACAACAGAACTTCTCCGTGTACAACATAAAAGACAAAGATTGAATATTTATGTTAGAAGATATGGATATATATAAACAGAAGGCCTTCAAAGGACAAATAATAAATTAGCAAATAAATACTGTATCGGACGTACTGTTTGTACCTCCAAAACTACTGTGCGAGAAGAAAAATGACAACAACAAAATATTAAGGATAGAGATGGAAGGGAATACGCTAACTACAAAACAAAGAAGCTAAAAATCACTGACTTCCGCCTGCCACCAAAAACAAGCCAGAACAATTCATCTACCTATTCAGCACCGCAAATACTGCAAAACTAAGAAGACGTTCCTAACAAAAGAAAGAGGTAGTTAATAAGGAGTATAAATACGAGCAACCAACAAAAATTATTCAGAACGAAAAATGACACTGAAGATGGCACAACGCCGAGACCGGTTTGTCTCCAAACCAAATTTGACAAGGGATGACGGAAATTCGTTCCACAATACATCATACATCCACCCTGTCGGAAACAACGACCAGAAAGGTTATGTAAGCAGTTCTTTAATGTGCTCAGGAATTGTACAAGCCCATGTTGCGAAATGTGCATTAGGATGACTTCGCTAAGAGTGTAGTAGTTTTAGTTAATCTGGCTCTACGATGAGCTTGTGTTGGACAGGTGGTAATAAGGTGTTCCATTCATTCCCCCTCTTTATCAAAAATTCAGAAAATCTCTGTACTGCAAATGCCAAGCGTAAACAATTGTTTTTTTAGAAGCTTTGTGGCCCGTTAGTGCTTCAAAAAGTTTTAAGTTTCTTCACTAAGCATGAGCGCAGATTGAGCTCTTTTGTCACTGAAACAAAGGAACTTCTTGGCTGTCCCATTTGCTGGCAGTGCAGCATATTTTCCACTTGTTAAAATCTTTTTTGACATCCAAGGAATAGACTGGGCCCAACAAAAGGGGTGTCTACCCATTTTTTTAGCTCTCAATACCTGGTACCTTGGGATTTCAAGGTGTCTGAAAGGTTGCCTTTTCTTTAATTTACTTTTCTCATGTGGCATAAGTGCTTGCGTTGCTAATTCCTCTTGTATTGCCACATGAAGCGGTGTAAGTTGGATAGGGGCTCCATACATGTAATGGGCGTAGTGCTCTTGTTACAGATAGGAATGCAGGTCGTTGAATATTCTACAGTTGTTTAATGAGTTTTGATATCAGAAAGACATTATTTTTTTTAAATTAAAGACAGAGGGCACTCAACATAAGCCGATTGAATAAATTTAAGCGTTTTTTAAATGAAAGGAATGACATTGCGCAGTGTTTTTTTTTTTAAATATTTCTTTTCACTACTTACCATCGGGTAATGTCCCCAGTCCCCACATGATGTTATCTGTGTTGAGGTAAGGGAATAGAAAAGAAAGAAAATTCGATATTAAAAGGATTTAGTTATCATTACGTCAGTCATATTTTTAGAAAAACTCTAATAGTTTTTCGGATTGTCAGAAATTATATATGTATGAATAAAATGTTTCTTTATAACGTATGTTGAGTATACAAGTTACATTGATTCTAAAAGTAAGAAAAAATATTATAAAAAATTATCTTAACAAATATTGACACTATTACTAAATTCGTTAATGGAATAAAAAAACGGACTAACATTTTTTTTTGTGTAATTTAAGTTTTCTGGACTAGCTAGTATGCTATTTCATTAAAAAATTTTAGAAATTGGTTGTCTTATTTGACGCTATGAATGTAAGTGTGTAGATGCCGTTAGTTTTTGGAAAAAGTCTAGAGAAAAAAATACACTTTTTTCGAATCAGAAAATTCAAAGTGAGCTGGAACAAAAGGATCGCCGCGATTATGTGAAGTGATGCCATCTTCATTGTTATTGGTTTTTCCATTAGGGGAAGACCGTGATTTAATTTGGAATTTCCGTAATCACTTGCTTATCTCGGTATGGAGACTAACCGATACAGCAGTTATGCAATCTTCAGTGTCGTTTGTAGTGAAACTAAATTTGAGGAAGGATAAAAGAAGTCGTGAACTTTTTGCTTGCTTTTTTAAAAATCTCACTACGATAGTTTACCAGCACACAATTTAGGGGTAATACGAATTCTGTCGTATTTCCTATGAGCTTTAGAATAAAGAACTTGCAAGTATGGCGAAGCTATCTTATAGAGCTGAACTTTCATAAATTGTTCTAGTGATATTTTGCCTTGAAAATAGAAGCAAATTTGGAATATTAAGGCTAAATATTGTTGTTGTTGTTTTCTAATAGACGTCTAAGTATTTATGTAAATATTTTGCAGCTACCGAGAACAAAAGGTGTGATCGAAACTAAATGTCGCTCTCGTAGTGTTGTTCTCAATGGAAATTATATAAGAACAAAAACCCTGTGGAACATTTCTAAGAGACCAAAATGGGAAAAAAGTCTCCGGAACTTTTTGGAAAAGAACTAAACGGGAACAAAAGTATAAAGGCGGATTCACCGTTCGTGTCCGGACACTTTTTGTTAGTAATTTTGTGCGTTCCTTTCCCACTTTGTCCAACTGAGAGAGTGAGAAAAATACCGTGGTTCTCACTGAAACCATTTTTAATATCAACACGCAGACTCCCCTCTCATTCTCAAGATTAATTTCTCAAAACTTTTGTTCTCGCTTGGTTTTCTTGTTCCCATTAGAAACTCTCCCGAAATTTTCGTTCTGTTCTTCTTGAGAACGTTCTCGAGAGTTCTTTTTTCGCATTTTGTTCTTTATGACAACATTCCAAAACCTTTTGTTCTCATTTTGTCCCCGTTCAAACTGATCTCAGCAATTTTGTTCCCGTTGGGTTCTTTTGTGGCAACGTTCTTGGCATTACATTTTGTTCTCATGCTGAACTAAACCAAAACTAGAACGCGTTCTCGGTCCATGATATTTTGAAGACTAAGTTTCCAAACATTTGAATGGTATAAAATTCAAGTGATAAAAAAATTTAGATTTTTCAAAAGTGTTAGTGTTAGTGATCTAAATGTTAATTTGTCCATATAAGCTATGCTATTTTGAATACATTGTTATGTTTACATGTAAGTATGTACGAGTATATATGTACGTACAGACATGTACGAGTATCTAACTATGGAGTACACAAGTATAATTAATTGATTCATAATAAACATATAAGTATAGTAATGCTAGATTATTTCTATTACATGTAGATATGGACAGTAACAGAATAAAAATTTTACTTTCAGTGACTGGTATCAACAGTGATTTCAAAAGGGAGTTCTCTCGTGATATTTCAGAAATCGCCAAATTTTGAGCCCCAAAAGCCTCTAAATTAACTAGAGCTTTACCTAAAAGGTAGCAGAGGTTATTTTTCTCGCAATGATTTGCACATTTTTAGACACATTACTTATTCAGCCTTATCGCCAATTACACGTAAATAAATCCGTCCCATAATTAAACGGGGAAAACGAAAGCAAATTGATAAAAAAATATTTTTGTTTTTCTTTATATTTTTTGGTGATATTTGTTCGCGTGAAATTCGCGACAAGGCCGAAGCTGTTAGAGATTTTTGGCCAGCGAAATTTAGCCAAGCGATTTTTAGGACGCCATCAATAGAAAATATTTTGAATATTTTTCAATTAATTAATATCTAGTGGATCGCACATGCTTTACCACATTTTTTCACAAATTCAGTTCCATGTTGAATTGAATCAAACTAGCTCTATTCACTTGCTTCTTTCCAGTCACTGTTGGTAAGCTTTCCCACTCTGTTACTGTCCAATTTAGTTAAAATTACATCCTAATGCTAAGATTAATAAGTTCTATATCTAATTTCGTTGACTTAAAATGTATAAAATCAGCTACAGTTGCACTGCGTTGTTCGTATTCGCTAATCGCTGGTTGGCTTTGCCGCCGTTGACGCTACTCGTTTTTTTTTTTTTATTGTGGTTTGTGCCTAGCGCACGCACATTGATTGAAATTAAATAAGTAAATGCTACTTAATACATAGATGATATATAATTTAAAAAATTTAAAAAAGAGCAAATTAAAATTATACTATTTAGCTAAGTACGATGATTTCTAAACACTGAAGTACACACTGAATATAGTACTTTTACGACGTTTCTATGACCTAATACATATTCTTGTTCGCAAATAAATGTTTGTGTAAATATTCATTAATGACTAGAGAGCGAGACGTGAACTTTTCACTGTTTACGCTAAATGTTGCTTTTACATTTCTATTTCCGCTTATTTACTAAATAAAAAAAAACACACGCAACGTAGCGCAAGTGTGGCTTAGCGATGACTCAGACGTGACGCACATGGATTGCCAGCAAAGAAATGCGGCGAAGTGCGATGTCACGTATACGCCCCGTAGCCAGCACGATGCTCGTCTGCGTGGTTGCAGCTAAATATGTAGGTATGTAAAAAGAACACACTACTTATTGTGAGGTATAAAAAAATATAAAATAACTATGAAAGTAACACACTAAGTAAAGCTAAAGGCTATGGAAAAAATTAAAGAAAAAAAAACGTTTTAAAAATATCGATGTGAAATTAAGCAAAGAAAGGCTATAATAAAAAATTCCAGCTACATTTTCTACTACACTGTGCACGCTGAACGCGCAGTCCATGGTCGAATCCAGTCCATAAGACAGAGACTGCACATTTAACTGTTCAATACAAGCACGTGTCTTCTTTCCTGGGCACCCTGCTCACTGTAGGCAGGCGGCAGGCTGTTTCGATCCAATGATGTAAGTGTTGGCGTGCGCGCAACCTAGTGATCGTTGTTGTACTTATGTAGTTAGTATAACACTTAATAGGTGCACACGGTGTGCTACGTGTCTCTCTAGGACTGCCCACACACGTGCCGCTGTGGCGTTTCACTTTCTGTCTTCACTTATTGTATCTATTCGCCCATGCGTCTTTCCTTCTAAATAGCCAATGCGAGTTATCATTTGTCGTTATGACTTTTAAATTGGATAACGCAATTACAATTTAATTTGGCAAATAAAGTTAAGTGGATAAATATATGCAACAAACATATTGGCCCAGTGCTTGTACTTGGCGGTGGTGGAGGCAAGTGGACAGTTAATGAAGCAGGTAAATATTGCACGTAGGTGACCGATAAAATTGACTTCCGATCCAGTGGTTGGGTAGAGGTACATATGCAATGCATAAGAGGCACGTAAATATGTATGTGCACATGCATGTATATACACTACGACCTTTTGTGTTGTTTAGCAACGATGGGGTCCTTTAGGCTTTGGTTAGTTGCATAATAACTATGTTAATAAATTTTATATAAAATGACGCTTTTCTAAATAAGTTTCTAATGGCGTCTTGAATATTGTACGAATTGGGTTCTCGCCACTAAATGATAATATTAAATTTTTTATTAAAATTTTTGGTGACATTTCAATACGTTTTGTATCTTTTGTCATTAATTTAGCTACACCGTCTAATACGGCGCAATTAAAATATTTAGTATTTATCTTTCAAGCGCTAAAATGTACAAATGCTCAAAACGAATTTGTTAGTTCAGATTGCATATTATTTGGATTTCCAGAATTTTAGTTCAGTTATTTACATAATACAAGTATTAAAAAATTATAGCAGTACGCAAAACTAAGGGGGTGTGTTTTCAAATTGTAAATAATTGATTTCGTTTTAAAATTAACTATTGGTTCTTTGTCAATTATTTTCAGTTTGGAAAGCAAACCTACTTACATAGAATTCATGACTTCATTTCTAGTATTTGGTTGTTAAAGTTCTTAGATCTAAAAAATTTAAAATCTATTTTCACATTTTTGTTTTACTACTTTCATAAAAATGCCCACATTTTTGGATTTTGCTTGCTACTTTTATGTTATTGAAAGTTCTTATTACTGACTGTGTAAGTCTATTTTTCTAAAATCGTAATATTTTCTCTAACCAGTTTTAGATTTTTTCTGTTAATTAAATAAATTTTAAATTTATTACTATATAGTTTTAGTAAAAATTGGGTACTAAGCCCCTAAGTTATAAATTTTACAAACATTGGACAATACGACGTTATTTGTTTCTATGTACATATCTAAGTACATACCATACGTATGTATGTATGCTTAATTGCATGAGTAATCAGCTAGGCCTAACTGCATTACTTGAAACAATTTTAAATTTATAATACGAGTATTTGGGAAACATTAATTTAAATGTTTGTTAGTTAAAAATATTAAATATAATTTGGCTGATCTCAAGCTTTTGTCTTAAACACTCTTTTCAAGATTTTATGCTATTTATTTTTTTCTCAATGAATATCATGAGAGACTTATGACCGCCAAAAAAATACAATTCAATATAAAATCTCTTCCAGTAAGATAAAACTCCAGTGGGATTGTTCGGCGAATGCATCAGACTAGGCCGAGCATACTTTGAAGGGCGATCAAAGTATAACTTAAGAAAGTTTTATCAGAAGGCAATTGAGAAGTGCATTTTGAGAAATTTCCTAAATTTTATATAGTAAAACTTTTTTCTCATGCAGCAGTGTATAGCATGCGCTTAGGCGCTTGGTGTTAGCAGTCACGCCTAAACACCTTTTATCGTTTGTAGGAAAAACAATTTAGTTTAGTTGACTTACCCCTCTATACTAATAGCCCAGTTATGCATAAATACTTGCACTGCTATACCATTTTTAAGTAAAAATTAAAACCCAACAGAATTCTACATGCTAAGTGCTATGCGCTGGGTAACCGCTTACACGCAAAGCCGAACGCGAAGTATGCATAACTGGGCTATAACAGAGTCACAAAACTTAGCTTATCACTGTTATGATTTCTAGTGCGGCGCGAAATAAGCCACGAAAATTCGATTTTAAGTGCTAGAGAAATACACGAAAACTTGAAAATTTGTGTTGTAACGGTATGTTTGGTGCAGCGACAAACATTGAGGCGCAGTAGAAATCACAGCAGCTAAGGTTTGTGACTTTGTTCGAATATGCCTGTTAGTGTACTATATACTGGTAAGGGAGAATAAGTACTTGTATCGGTAAGGGAGAATAAGTGCTTGTATCCACACAATGGACATAACGCAGCATGCCTGCCGCAAGGTAAGATCGGTTAACAGTGATCTTCATAAAGTGGTCAGTAAAACTGGAAAATCAGTTAAATATAGGAAACAAACATAAACTAGCTAGCTTTCTTGGACATTGAGAGTGCTTTCGCCACAAATCCTCTCCAAGTAGTGAGCTGATGGAAGTGAGTAATAGTTTTAAGTTAACAAGATAGAATGGAACAGGAGCTAACCTTTATAAAACTGACTTATCTTGTTTATACGGAAAATAAGATCTCTAAATTCTATTAACTTCAATCAGAGACAAACCACTTAGATGTTGTCCTCTACTCCAAGCTTATATGGAGACGAAGAGATAGCAAAAGCAGTCCTAGCAGCACATATACCTGTAGAAGGGCATTCGTAAAAAAACGATGCATTATCACCGACACATTCGTCTAAACCGATCATAAGTTATGGAGCTCTAGTAACAATTAGAAAATTGGCGGCCAGATGCAGAGTTTCGCATGCCTTACATTTCAGCATAAATATTAGGAAGCATACTCCGGGTGGGGTTGTATATGAAGTTTTACCTAAAGCCGGCACAAGTCTTAATAATTGCTTAACTCCCAAAAGGGCCTTAGTTTAAGGAAATAAAAATTGTGGATGCTGGACGAATATATGCACGCAGCGCTCATGAGTGAATTTAAATGGAGGACGGCATAATATGATCAATGCCGACTTAGGTACTGGCACTCATTTCATGAACCCGCTGCCGGACTTTCCCTTTTTTACGACTTCCATTTCGGGAAGAATTGAGCTTTGACCTATCGACAGGAAATTATGACTCAAAGATGAAAAACGGAGTTGACGCAGCCTCAAAAGATTTGTCGAAAATACTGATTGCAATTACAGATTTTTGAGTATTGACGAACTTTGACGAGCATGGTGGGCCATAACAAATGGTCTATGGAACAACTGAGACGACTGCGCAGTTTCTAGGTCTTTGCGGGCTGAGATAAACAAAGATTGGACTAAGAAACTTTTGAAATTAAACAAACGCGCAGCAAAACCTCTTACCGACGTCATCCCAAGACTCCGCTTGGGAGGAGTGTTTTCAACAGGCGAATTTTTTTAGACTCCGTTCAAACCTACAAACGCTTGCAGAGCCAAATGAGAGAAAGAAAAGGAAAGTGTGAGCCCTGGGCATATTAAAGAAGATACCTGAAAAAGTGGTACTTTGAATTTCTTGCTGATCCTTGAATTGGAGGCAGCCGTGGAGGCCGAACACCGAGTAAAGGTACAGGAAGGCGTCAGTAGTTTTACACAAATGTAGGCGAGCTATTGGAAAGAGATGAGGTTTTTCGCCCAAAGATATCTATTAGCTCTACGAAACCGTAGTAAAGCATATAATTTTTTATGGAACCCTGGTCTGGTGGAACTCACTTGAAAGAGCTTCACTAGCTAAGCTGCTTGAGAGCATATTACGGGCTTCCTTATTTGGTATTTATAAGTGGGACACTACAGACCACCCCCACATTGGTACCTAACTTAAAGCTTAATATAGAGCTGTCGTCACCGCAGACAAAACTGCCGTATCGCAAACAACCATTAGACACAGGAAAAATGAGTGGATTAAGGACTGGACACTCTGGACTTCTGACGAACTTCGATTTCCCCTCTAGTCGCATGGATTACTGCGCCATCGGAATGGCTCTTTGGTGTTTATTCGCTGCCTACTTTCCCTGAAGGAAAGAATGAGTGGGCGGAGCTGCTGGAGAGGGCGATCACGGATGGATCGAAACTGGACGGTAAGGTTGGTGGAGGAGAGCTTTCCATCACCACTACGCTCAGGCTTCCGGACTGCTGTAGTGTATTTCAGCCAAAATTGGCTGCTATTAAGGATGCAGTGGATAACCTACTCGGGAGTACGATGAAAGTTAGGGAGGTGAGCATTTACTCTCTGAGAGTCAAGTGGATATCAGGGCGTTAAAGGCGCTTCAGGTGCGCTCAAATTTCGTTAATGAATGTATGCTCTCTCTTTCAGTTGCGTCGGTATACTTCTGTACTAAATAGGCCCATTTTGGTATCCGGTGTGACCTGCGTGACATTACAGGGAACTATTTATGTAGCTGCCTAGTTCGCTAGGAAATATACCCTTGAAGCGTTATCACCAGACAAAGAGCGGTTGCGTGTGTATTGACTGCTTGTGGTATACCCTTAGATAGATGGGACTCATGTAACCTCAACGAGCGGTGGACGAAAAACAGGACGTGCGCGATTGCAAAGTCCTTCTGGTCCCAAATTTACATAGCTACAGCTTGACTCTTGGTGGAGAGCTTAACGGGTCACTGTCGAATCGGTATGCACGTAGTTAGGCTCAAAATATCGTCGGTGATACTGCAAAATGGTCTATGTCTATTAGTACCCTTGACACTTAGATGGTCTCTTGCTTGTACCGGAATGCATCTGTAAATCGTTACACCCTAGTAAACGAATGACAAAACTGTTTACTTTTGTCTGATGAAGATGAACGATTTCCAGAAGCGATCAGATACAGATAACAGAACAATTAAGCACCAGAGGTAAATAGTGACGTATAACGTTTTGCAGTGTCACCGACGATATATATTGCCTGATTCTGTGTGTTGCAATTGCCTTGAAGATGACGACATGAAATCACATCAGCACTACCTTCTTAAGCATCCAACGCTCGTAATGCTGAGGTTGAATATACCTGAGGAGCTCTGGGACATTGAGATTACCCCCCCATTTGTAATTACATAATCGGCATGAGGTGTTTTATCGATTAAGCAGTGGATGCCGTTCAAAATGTGATATCACAAACAACAATCCCTTAATTTCGCTAAGTGAGCCCCTTATATCTGGGAGCTTAACTTTACCTAACTTAACTTAATGCACTGATGATGTGTTCGAAATAAAGGTACTGTTTATGCAGTGCTGGCAACAGTATAAAGTGCCCCTAAATTCCTCGACGATGTTGCACTTTGGTTCTGAAGGAGTCCGAGTTAGCGTAGAGAGGGCATGTGGCCATCCAGACTGGTAGTGTAATGATAAGTTCTCTGGCTTTTTGTAGATAAAAGCAATCGATTTTTAAGAAGTGATGCTAATAATTGTAGGGCATATTTGAAAAATTCGTATAAATAGATTGTTATGCTCGTAAAATTGCAATATTTATAGATACGAAAAATTTAGTTTTACGCAATCTACTCATCTCAATGAGATAATATTTTGCTTTATTTAGGCAACAAATCGATGAAATTGAATTTTTCGAAATTATGTATGCATGTGCTAATCCTTTGAAAAGAGGTTGCAAACAAATGCTTGAGATCAAACTTTACCTTAAGGGTTCTCCTAAGCCTAAGAATTTAATTAATACATCTGAATATTAAAACGTTGGACGCACAAGTACATATACATATGTATGAGATCAAAAATTGTTTAATATTTATAAATGTAAATTATCTAAGATTTGTATTGTTCACTTATAGTAATTTTCATTAAGTAGATATTAGCTATGTCACTAATAAGTTTCGCCTATATATATGTATGTATTTAGGTAAGTAAGTATAAGAACAATTTGATAATATTTAATACAGCGCTAGTGCTGCAAAGTGATTCCGTTTTAATCCTACGGAAGTTGCAAGTACATTTCCGCTAAATACTAGCTTAAAATACATACATAATTACTTATGTACAGCAGTGTTCACGAAAATTGCAGCGCGATATGTGGACTAGTTTTGATAACTTAATTTACTTTTATGTCATTTTAACTGTTTTTTTTTGTATAAAATTGTTGTTAATCTTACAACAAAAGCCATACAAATCAAAGTTTCAAACTTTAGAAACAGTAAAAAAATGTTCATCAAAATTAAAATTTTTTTATTCAGAGCCTTTAGAAAAATGATGCAATAGCTAAAGGGTAAGTTTCAAGTGGCTAAGAATTCGCTCTGATTTTAAATTATTTTTTTATAGTATAATAGTAAATATGAAAAATGCTTTATATGGAAGAAAAAGCGCAACAAACCTTCAATGAAAAAATGCGCAAAAATCAACGCAAATTTGTAGTGACTACAAACTTGCACTATGTTATGGAAAAATTGAGTGTGCTATAAAACTGCATACCCGAAAGTTTTCTAAAAATTCTGATAAAAAAGTTTAAAATTATTATGCAATTTTTCTGAGGTTTGTCGAAATTTTATAAATTTCCGAGACACTGCGACAACCTTGATTTGTAGGTTTCTTGCAGCATAAACTATAATTTTTATAAATATTAAATAAAAGAAAACCGTGTCAGTATATTACGCTGCTATTTTCGTGAACACTGCTGTATGTTTATATGCATGTATGTAGATATACGTTACACACTAAATTGGTTACTGGTAATGCATGTTTGGATGTGTGTATGTGTATGTGTGTTTGTATGTATATAATCTTATTATTTTAATACATGTGTAAATGACACGCAGACCGATCATTGTGAATTGCACAAAGGCTTTTGTATTGTTATGATTTAGTATTAATTAATGTCACTGTGTGTGTGTACACTTGTGCATTTGGATGCAGCTTATTGCAGCCGCCTGCATAAGTAAGTATTTATGTAAGTACACGAATGTGTATGGGAGAGTATTTGACAGCTTGTGAGTTGTCAAACTGATGGCGCTTTCTCTTCTATCCAATTTTAATACAAGTTTTTGAAATAAGGCCAAAAAATAATAATTTAATAACGTTAATTGCATTCAATTAATGCAAAGTGTAAAGTGTCATTCACTTAGTAAATCCCGTATGGAAATGCCGCGCTTGCCAACTACGTACCGCGGTGAGGAGGATATGTATGTACGCTTTTGTAGGTATCCGTGTATTGATTTTGTTGCTTTTAAATTGATATGGTATACATAAATCTGTGTGTTTGAGCATTTTTCGCCCAGCAACTGCTCAACCACAAAAGGGCGCCGGACATTTAAATTCAGTTACCCCTTTAGTTATTTACTTTGTGTTGGCCCAATATATTTTGTTTAAATGCAGCTCTTTATTGTGGCCGTGGCAATTGCGTTATGACTGCCGTTGGCGGTCAGATGCCAAGCGTGTTGGCGCCCGGCAATTGATATAGCGTGGCTGTGGTCGGCATTTCCAGCCCTTGAACCGATAGTAAATCGCCCAGTGGGTAGCCAAGAGTGGCGGCAGCTGTCGCCGCTGGCGTCGGACGAACTTGTGTGGCCGTTGGTTGGGCCAAATGACCTATCCCAGCAGGCGGACGTAAACCGCCGACCGCGGCAGCTGCCAGTAGGCGCTTATAGCCGACAATAGCGGCGGCATCGTAAATTGAAGCTGCTTGGGGATTAGTGGCTGCTGCAGCGGCTGCATATTGCAACAGTGAAGGAGTAGCCGCTGCAGGTTGAACAGCTGCTGCTGTAGCTGAGAATGGTATAAGTGTATGTGTGGCGCCAGCAGTGGCTGCTGCAACCGCATTGGCTAGCGATTGCTGTTGCTGTGCGGCTGCTGCCGCCACCACCGCAGCTTGCTGTTGTTGTTGTGCATGTTGTTGTTGCTGTTGCTGTTGCTGCTGCTGCTGATGGTGGTGGTGATTGACAGCAGCTGCAGCAGCGGCTGCAGCAGCCGAGAAATGTGTCGGTATGGGATAGGGAGTGTAGCGTAACGAAGTGGATGCTGCAGGCGCACCAGCGCCAGCGCCCACGCCTGATCCGCCGAACATGCCGGCATGTGGATGCGCCGCATGATGATGATGATGGTGGTGGTGGTGAGCGCCCGAGCTGGTAGCAGCCGCAGCGCCGGCTAGATTGTGGTGTGTCGCAGTGGCAAATGTACTACTGATTAGACCGCCACCGTTGGCATTACCGCCCCAAACTACCAACTCACCGTAAGCAGAGCGGCCGGCAGCACGCGTCTTGGCCAAGTTGGCCGGCAGCATGACTTCCTTTGGTTGCGCCTTCTTACATTCAACCTGTAAAGCAAAGTAGAATTAATCGTTATAAGCATATTTTATGAAATACGGTTTAAAGCTGATATCAACAGCAGCAGGAAATACGATAGGTAATAGGTCGTTCAGGGAGCTGTAACTTATATGTATATGTATGTACACAGAAAGTTGCGAACACTCACCATTTTGTTGTTGATCTCATGGAAATGAATTTCACAAACTTTGTCTACCACATCCTCGCTCTGAAATGTTACGAAGCCAAAACCTGTAACAGAAACGGAAAGTGCACAAATTAATAAATTAAATTAGTAAACATCAAGGCTGCAAAGTTGACGAGAGCGAATCGGGAGGGCAAGTTGAAGTACGCAAGTACGAACGAACTACTCGTAGGTGAACAAGCTGCCACTGTCGAACAAACGCGGAGGAGTAGTTCTTCGCTTATTTCAACATACCACATTTGTCCGTACATTATCTTTCTTGGCTGTAAGGCCTTTGGGAATTTTCAAGTCGACCGAAGTCGACCGGCCGGAACTCTTGCGGATTGCGGTTTTGTAAACTATTACTGAGTTATCGCAACATTTTCTGGGCATATGATGCTAAGGCAGTTCGAGAGATTCAGAGTTAAGTTGAATATTGCGCCCTGCAGTAAGATAGCATTTGTGTCTTGTTTATTCCTTTTTGGCCAACAGCAAACCGCAATCAGAGTAACAACAACTGTGCCCAACAAACACTTACATTTATGAATTCGTCATAAATGAAACTGTAAATTGGCTGATTCTACCGACCATAAACATTAAGCTGGATACTTCCGTCGGAAGTGGCAAGCAGTGAAGTTAGGCAGTTTGGTATGCGCTAGGGCAAATCACTCGGTTTTTGCAAGCCAGATTCCACAGTTTTTTTCGACGTTTTCATACAAATTTTAAGCTATCAATAAAAGTTTTCAGTTTTTCGAAGTTTCCAAGGCTTTTTACGGTTTAAGGGAAACCCGTAAGAAGTTCTAAAACTATATCCTAGGTTATTTGGGCATGAACAGTATATCATATTTCATTCCAATAAATTAATGTTTGGCGCTTAAACATTTTCTACGTGGTTGGCCGAACTCTCTTCCAATTCGGGTTCTGCTTCTTGTTGTTGTGACACAAAACGAAGAAGATTTTTTTGTGGCAGAAGTAGACTCAGAGGTGTGCCATTGCTGCCGAGGGGCGACTGCTATTTGGAAAAAACTTATTTTGAAGTTGCTGGGACCAGAAATTGAACCATGGATCTCATGGCAGTAGGCACTTCTAGGCACTCGGCTGGGTGGAAAGAAGATCCGAAAAAAGTCAGGAAAATCCAAAAGAGTATTAAAAAAGTTAAAATAAGTCCAAACTGATTTTTTATTTGCTTCACTTTTGATCTAAAAAAAAACTGAACTTATTTTGCTTTGCCCTTTTCTAATTAAAAGCCATCTTTACTGTTAATATTTTTATTGTAATTTTCGGTAATGACTTCATACCAACCCTGCAGTGAAAAGCTAAACCAGTATGCTCAAATTCCAGTTCATGAACTATTATTTAAGGATAAAAGTCATACCAGTTCGTTATGAACCATAATTATACCAGTTCCGCGCAGAAAACAGTAAACTAGTTGGTAGAAATTCTAGTCCGAAAACTGGTATTAAATGGGAGAGTCATACCAGTTCGTCATGGACTATAATTATACCAGTTCTCCCCAGTGAAATGCCAAATCAGCCAGTATAACTACTAGTTCATTAACCAGTATGTGCTAAAGCGACGGCCTACCATTTCGGCGATTTCGAACAACTTATGCGATCAGCGACATCTGTCTTTGAATAGGCATAACCAAAACTAAGCCGTGGTTAATTGCTTTCATCACAAATGTCGGCTGTGGCGTCGAGTGAAAACTACCGATTCTGGTTCTGAGATCTCAGGTTCGAGTGAGCGTGGTGGTTGTTAAAGTAAAGTAAGTAAATTAATTTAAATAATTATTTCAATTTAAATATAAAATAGAAATTTTACATAAATTTACTTTGATTTGGAAAAAAACCAAATACTCAAACACCATAAAAAATGAAAAAAAAAATTTTTTTGTTCTTTTTAAAACGATAAATTTAGAAATTACACAAGAGATATAAATAAAAAATAAACAAATAAAAAAAACAAAAATAAAAAAAAAAAGATTCGCTCACTGAGATTCGAACTCGGATCTCTTGATTTGGCGTGCCAAAGCTTTACTCTGTCGACCATTGCCACTGTTGCAGCGCCGCGAGCAAAATGACATACTTATGCTTTTCACGGGGGATGAATAGGCAGTCTATCCCGTCAACTGGTATGATGCTACTAGTATTTCTACTGGTAGCGTGCTGATGCAGGAGCGGACAATTGACATCTCCTATGACACCGCCATGTTAAAAATACCAGTCGCTAACATTGAAAAAGGATACAACGTGAACTAGTTGTGCTGAAACGCAAACTGGGAGCATTCTGGTTCACAACTGGTAGCTTTCCCTGCAGGGAACTGTATGAAAACTGTGTAAAATAAAATCGGTTTATACTGTTTTTTCTTAATTTAAAAATCGGCAACCGTTTTTTTTTTCAAATTGCACATTTTCGAATAACTCGAAACCGGGGGTTTGGAAAAATTAGGATGCATCCGCAAAAATTTACGTAATCGGTTTATTTGGCGTCCAATTTATATAAACAATTCTTTCTTTATTACAAAATTTTAATGTACATCGTTAATTGAGTAATCCTTATTAATACATATGTGTAAATTAAATAGTTCCATTTGAAAAGACAATCTTAACTAATAGCCAAATATAAATTTAGTTAAGTAAGTGGAGTGGAGTACTAAACTAACATTTTACTGACTTGTTTTTATACAAATAGAATAACATTAATACGAAATATGACTATTATTTTCTTTCAACAAAAATATTTAGGACATGCGTATAAGAAATTAATAAATGTGAAGTAAATACATATCGTCACCCTTATGCGAGAAGCATGAATGCGCAAATTTACCAATTTTGAGTTATAGGGTTAACTTGATTACCCTTTGGATGTTCTATGTTATAGCAAAACCCACACTGAAAATAAAATTTCATAAAAATGCTACCAAAAACTTTCGTAGTCTTGATTTTTGTACAACGTACGAAACTTTCGTTTATAATACGAATACATTTTTCACAACGAAACAAGATTTTATGAACCATTCGTAAATATAACGAAAGGAGTTTCAAAAGGAAATTTTTCAGTACAATTTACGAAAACTTTCGTTTATATTACAAAACACCTGCGTAAATTACCAAACAAATCTTTGTACCAATAATTTTGTATATTGTACGAAGACATTCGTATACATATTAAGTACACTGAGAAACTGACAAGAAGAGATAATCTTTTGATTATAATTAAACATCGACTGAGAAATCGGCTGTTTGTGTGTAAGTGCAATTGTAAGGCACATTTTACCACCCGGTAAAGAAGTTTGCTTTCAGTTGCCATTTCTTAGTATTGTGTACCTATATGGAAGGTAAACTTCAAAGGTTGTTTGCTTGGATTTATTAAAATATTTGGTCGATTGCATTGATGTTTTCTCTGAATTGATGTTTCATATGAATCTACAACAAAAGCAATCAAAACAAAAGTTATTAGAAAAACATTTTGCTCAGTTAAACAAAAGTCCCAATCAGTTGTAAGTGTAAGTCAAGTTACGCAATACTTAGACTTGACTTGACTTGAAAATTGTATATCTGGCAAATGAGAAGCACGTGTATGTAGTTACCCAAAAAACAACTTCACTTAGAAACTTGGAGAACTATAGATTTTTGATTTCTAAGTTATGTTTCTAAGTGCAAAGAGAGCCATGAGAGAATCATGCTGCCATTTCATTTTTTTTAATAAAACGCCTACAAATATGCCACACAAATATAAGTTTTTGTATAAATGTAATTCATCTGGCAATCGAAAAATAAAGACAGCAAATAAAATAAAAGTAATCACAATTTACGCGTAGTAAATAATTTTTTTTAATGGTAATTTTGTATCTATTTTGTTAATAGGCTGAGTAGTCATTTGTAAGTTACCAGATAAGTCAAGTCAAGTCTAAATCTTGCATAACCCAGTTTTTAGTTGAACAAATTTCTTTTTCCTTCTGTGATTTTTTTTTTGGATAAAATTGTCAATTTTGTAGAAGTTATAAAATTTTCGTTGATTGTACAAAACCGTTTTCGTACATACTACGAAAATATGAGACATCAGATCTTAGTACATTTTACGAACGTATTCGTACTATTTACGAACGAATTTCGTACTACTTACTAAAGAATTTCGTACTATTTCTTTATTTTTTTACGAAATTTTTGTAAAATGCACAAAAAAGTTCGTATATTTAACGAAATTATTTTCCTAAAAACTGCAGTTGTTTCGTAGAACTTCCAATTGCTTTCATTCACCACCCTGTAAAAACCATAAGACGAATTATAACACAACACTTTTATTTTGCTTTTATTCCTAATTTTAAGCGTATTTCTTTAACAAAATGTTTTGCAATGTTTTTATGTCGAGGTACTTGGCAGATTCGCAGCTTCTTCGATATTTGTTTCCTTTCTCGACTATAAATTAAAGGAAAATTATAAGGCGTCTGAAAGGCAAGTTTCAGTGAAAAATCATACATGTACTTACTTAAAATTTCATTAAGTAGTGCGTCTGCTCCTGGCTTGGGCTTGCCGTTGATAGCTAACTGACGAAATTGCCTATTTATGAAGTGGCGTGGCAAGGCTCAGCGTGGACGATGTTAAAAACATTGTATGCTTAAAAGCATTTATCCACAGCTTTAACATTTATTTTTATATTGTATTTTGATCCAGAAAAAGCTTCTTAAAACTTTTAAAATTATATTATACGTCTCACAGTAGCCAACCAGTAGTTTCGCAATGACACGCAGTACATAAAAATATGATGAAATATTAAACTGACGGTAATTTAGTATATTGTACGAAAATATTCGTCTGTTGTACGAATTTAAAATAAATGTTTCTGCATTTGTTCTATGTACGAAAGTATTAAGTAAATTGTACGAATACAGAATTGTAGATTTTGTAAATATTACGAATGCCTTCGTACAAT
This sequence comes from Rhagoletis pomonella, assembly GCF_013731165.1. NCBI lineage: Eukaryota > Metazoa > Arthropoda > Insecta > Diptera > Tephritidae > Rhagoletis > Rhagoletis pomonella. The sequence goes on from NW_023458564.1 coordinate 30,653,736, forward strand.
ATACAAAATTATTCGTACAGAGATTTTTTCAGTACCTAATTTAAAATAAACGAAAGATTTCGTAAATTGTACTGAAAACAGGCTTTACGAAAGTCCTTTCGTTATATTTACGAATGGTTGGTAAAATCTTGTTTCGTTTTGAAAAATGTGTTCGTATTATGAACAAAAGTTTCGTACATTGTACAAAAACCAAGACTACGAAAGTTTTTCGTAGCATTTTTATGAAATTTCATTTTCAGTGTACTTACTCAAATATTGCTTTATAAGAGCAAACCATTCAAATACAAGAACTGAATGTTCAAAAAACTATAAATTTTCAACCGAAATCATCAAATTACCCTTCGTATTTTAGGTATTTAATGGTGTTTTATTTTCTACAAAAAATGTTGTCTTTTCATTGTCCTCTTCTTAGTATTTGTACGCAGAGAGTAATGAAAAGGCAAATTTTTCGGTAGAAAATAAACCGCCATAACTCACAATTAGTAGAGCTCTGATGCCTTCTCTGCTGGGCTTCACACCTGCTGTTAAGCCTCGAAATACCGAGCCGTTAAATGAAAATAAGGCCTATGGCCTAGTTTTTAACTTACATATTTCTTCTAAATCGGGTGCCAGCTTAAAAAAGGATTTAACTTTTTCTTGTGCGGCTCAAAACATGTTGCATGTAAATAGTAGTTATTTTTTTAATACAGTATTGTACAGTGCATTGTAAATATACATATGTATGTATGCGGAATGTACATAAGTATTAACTGCCTAGTACAATTTATCGATTTTTATATTGCTCACAAAGTCCTTGAAATTAACGGTTGCAAATATTAAGTGTGTTGCGTACATATGTACATTAAGCCGTATTAAAACATATGTAAGAAAAAAAAGTTTATCATGTGTCAGTTGTATTTGAATACTTATGTGGAGAAAAATTTTTGGGTGTAAAAATTTTTTTAGGCACCCGCTAAAACCGCCAAATCGCTATAACTTTCTTATTTGATGTCCGATTTTTAAAATCTTTATGTCGCCGAAAAGGTCTCGCTCAGCCATCTCAAGCTATTAATCAATTTCGGGTTTAAAAACCGTTTTGATTTATACCTTTACTGATTAAAAATAAAAATCTAGGTATAGTATTTCCAAAATGAGTGAAGGTATAAAGCAAAACTGTTTTTTGAACCAAAATTTTTTTAATGGAAAAGTTTAGTCCCGAGCGACCTTTTCGGCGACATAAACATTTTAAAAATCGGACATCAAATAAGAAAGTTATAGCAAAAGACGCGATTTAGCGGTTTTTAGTGGGTGCCTAAAAAAATTTTTACACCCAAAATTTTTTCTCGTCATAAGTATTCAAATAAAACTGACACACGCTACGCTAAGCTTTTTTCGTGATACGCCTTAATGTACATACATATGTATGTGGTTATTTACAGGTGCGATTACTCTCATGCGTATAATTAATTGAAGAAGGTAATGCACATTTGCAAATAGCGATTTATTTTTTCTTATTGCACTGTGACTCATTATCATTACACATACACACTTGGGTTGGTTGTTCGAAAAGACTGTAGGCATTTATGCCTACTGGCAGTAAAGAAATAACAAATGTCATGATTCATTACGCCTTTGTGTGCTATTTGAAGTTTTGCTCAATTTATTTAGCGCGTTTTTTGTTCCTCTGAATGCTTTAGCTATTTCGCACAAATTATGTATAGTTAACTAAATATGCTAACATTATATATTAAGTACAACGCATCAAAAAAGAGCGGACTATATACGATGTGTAATACATACATTAATCTTGAGAAGAAAAACAGAGATTTACTTTGAGTACAGAATGGCTTTGTGAGCAAGATGTGGTTTTATCGACTTTGTGGTTTCAGGATAATGATGACAGGCCGTACGGTTGAGGAGACAGTGAAAAAAGTAGCATTGGGAGGATAACACCTCTTCTTACTGCTATAATAATAATAATAATAATAATAATACCAACGGTTATACTCTCCTTTACCACCCATCCGCACGAGGGGCGCAGCCCGTTTGACGTACGGAACCATTATTTCCAATTTTTGCGCCAAGTCACGAAAGGCAGGAGCTTCTTAAATGTCTAAATCTAAAACTGTTCAGCTACCGAACTAAATATGTTAGTAAATCATATATTGAGCGGCTGGTATCGCTTTCTTAATGCTGAAGAGATAATCTAATATATCAAACGTGCTGGAATGAGAGTTAAAATCCTGGGATAAGCAATGGAGTGGCTCGTGCAATTCAAAATTATTTTGACAGGATTTCAGAAATAGGTCACAAAAGTGTCTTGATACACGAAAGGGAATATTAAAGCTAACATCAGCCAGAAGAGACGGACTTGAAATTGTACCTGTCAGTAATTTAACCATAAAAATTATACCAAACATTTCCCTCCGACTGACAAGTGTAGGAAGGCTAATAAGTTTTAGGCGACTTGTATAATTTGGAATATTATATTGAGAATCACATCGGAGATTTCTCAATGCAAAAAGTAGGAATCGCATTGGAACTGATTTTATCTTATCTGAGTAAATACGATACCTTGGATTCCAAATAACCAAACCGTATGCCAGAATCGGTCTAACTAATGTCGTAAATAGGGTTTTAGTGATATAAGTGTCACTCAATTCTTTTGACCATCTTTCCACAAATGCAAGTACACCTATAGCCTTATTGACAGTCACATTAATGTGAAGATACAAATTAAGTTTCCATTGTGATACCAAGGTCCACAAAATTGTATACCTGTTCCAAGTTATGGTTATGTATTTTATAAGAAAGTGGCTGAACACCTCTTCGCGAGAAGCACATTACTTTGCATTTTTCCAGATTTAGACGCATATGTTTCACATTACACCAGTTAGCCATGCTGTCTAAGTTTAGGCCTAGGTGGCTACCTTGTGGGACTACTGAAGTAACATCAATGACGTCAGAAATATTATTTTTAAACATTACCTTTTGTGATCTATCATAGAGGTATGAAGAGATCCAATGTAGAAAATTAGGTTGATGAAGATCAAGTTTATAGATGAGCAACGAGTGACATTCTTTGTCAAATGCTTTACTGAAGTCAGTATACATATCTGCGTTCGTAGGGAATAGTAGCTTATGTCGGGAAGCTGCACTTAGTATAATGCGGCGATCCCTTTATTCTTTAAACGATAAGAAATGTTTAGATGAGACTTAATAAGAATATTGACTTGCTAGTATCGGAAATATTTCCGCACGTTTATTTTCCAAAAGTTTTTCAACGGATCTGCGCCAGTGAGTCATTCGCAATCGTATGGTGCGAATGCCGCATTATACTAAAGCCAGCCTTTCGACATAAGCTACTGTTCCATACGAACACATTTATAAATATACCATCCAGATTTATGTGTTTACTAAACGCTTTTAAAATATACAAAAGTTGTGAACTCAGTAAATTTGTTCAAGTTGATATCCCTTTGCAAAAGCAATGTTGACATTATGAAATGTTCGAGGAGATAGAATGTGTCAACTGATTGGTAATAATTGCTTCAAATAATTTAGGAATTGCAGAGAGCTTAGCTATGCCCCCATAGTTCTCCACCGAAGACTTGCTACCGCTTTTATGTGACGGGGTTATGAACGATTCCTTCCGTACAGTTGGAAAGATGCCTTCTTTAAGAGACAAATTAAATAAAGCTGATAGGGATAATCAGTAGAATTTATAAGAAAACAAGCGGGCCTGGTCAGGAACGTAACCAAAAGACTGCTTTAAGGACTTCAGGTAAACTAATGGTGACAGGTAATAAGATCAACGGAAATAAGATCAATTAACTTTATTTCCCACCCTAGTGCGAAATAAAGTCAATTGAGATTATTACGTTTTCAAAAGCGAAATAAAATCCATTGACATTATTGTTCTTTCAAACATAAATTTGCTTAGCTTCGCGGCGGCTCGCGTCCCGCGCCACACCGCGAGCGCCGCGCTCGCGCCTCGCGTACCCCGCGCGACCGGCGTCGTGCTACGCATATAATTTGTGTCTCAAAAGTGTGTGAAAACCAATCAATTAACTTACATGATCTCGGTTCCGATACTAAATAGGTAATCAACAATTGTTTATACCCGCATTTTGGCACATTGGCTTGAATGTGCCATTTAATAAATAGTGTCGTCGTTCTCCTTAGCTGCTTTTAAATGATGTCGTCACAAATTGCTGGCGGAGACATGAATACAGTGTAAGAAAATTCCTTTTCTATAATTGTTTCCTTATAGAAAGGTTGGTTTCTTTTCCACCTTAGACATTCCGATTTCGTTCAAAATATGCTAATTTAAAACACAGAATTCTTTCAGTGTTCCTCCGGGGTTTTAGGACGTGGACTGTTTCTTCAATTTAGTTGTCGCTTTAATTTTGTGGAAACGAATCATGTTTTGCAAGTTCTGGATCATTTCTGCACTCTTTCTTCAAATATTTCTCGTATTCCAGCTGCGTTTGGTTTTTCGCATCGTGTTTTTACAATATTCGTAATTTTAAATTTTTTAATAAAATCAATTGGAGGTGGTTCATGATTGTGTGTGGATTAATAGCACCACACTGAGGATTTGGAAACAACCTTTTTCATCTATTAAAAAACAACACTTACGGGGCACGATTGTAAGAACAACATTTTTTCCTATGAATCGACATACTTTAAGCATTGTTGTTGAATGAGAAAGTAGCGTCAATGACTTTATTTCCAAATTTTTGTTGGCTTAATTTCGCTTTTCAAAAAGGTAATAAGGTCAATTGACTTTATTTCGCACCAGGGTGGGGTATGTATTTAGTTAATTGTACTTAGTTTAAAAGGATAGTCAAATTATGCTTGGGAGTTAAAGGAATAGTTGTATTTAAAAAACTGATCGTTTGATTGTCACAAGAGACGGTATTTTGATACTTCATGGCGGAAGGAAACCCACGCACATTTCGCTTGGAGTTTACAAAATCATAAAATAATTCGGAGTTAAATATTATACGCCGTTTGATTTTACACAAATAAGCTTTGTAACACTTTGCACTTAATTCAAAGAACTTATGACGCAGAAGTGAGTATTTTACATAGTATGAGTGTAAAACGATTTTCTTGTGTAATATAAAATAACTTGACTTTCTGTTTTTCAAAGTTCTCAGTTCGTTTGTGAACCATAACTGTGTTTGTTGTTCGTGAACACACAGGCGTTTAGGCACATAGTTTTCAAATAATTTATGCACATTAAAATTAAAATGTGCAATGCTATGGCTTCTTAAAAAACCCTAAAAATCTATTGAGAACTGATACATTCCTTATACATATGACCCTAATGTACGCCTCCTTAGTCAAGAAAACGTCGGAGAACATCAGTGAAATTAGTTATTCTGTGTTGATAGAAACCACAAATGGTATTGTCGATGAGGTCCATGGAAGCTACATTTCGGCTATAATGATCCGATGTTCCGGATAGATACAACAAACAAACGTCAAAATAAAAAGAGAGATAAATCAATGACCTTTATTATTATTTGAAGGATTTATAATCTATTTGTATAATAAGTAAAAATTGCAAGAAAAAGTGACTCTGAATATATTAACAGCCAGTTTAACGCAAGCAATTTAGTTGATAAATGATTTATTCTCTGTCAGTTTGCATATTAGGTTCAAATAAAAAAATCTTTTTTTTTTTACTTAAATTGCTTTCGTGGAACCGCCGGTTAGTGAAGGCAAGGTCCGTCGTTTTTCGTTACTTTTTTAATTTCCTTTCCAATTCTCGTTATTTTCATGAGTTATAACGGCTTAAAATAAAAAAGTATTGATTTATCTCCCCTCTGACAGGCGTAATTTTATAATAAATTTAATTTTTTTCTAAATCGCCCTTCGTGTGCCTTAGATTCATAGTTTGCCACGGGTTCGTTACTTTAAATAGCAGTGTTCTGGTATCCCCGCCAGTTCAGTATTGCACGTAAATTTATGTAGGTAAATATTTTTGAGAGGGCGAGAGCTTTAACTGAGCACTTAAAGTAGCCTAATTTTGACCGCACCTCTTCTCAATCAACCATTTCGCTGCACTGGCTATTGGGAAGTCATCTGAAACAAAAACTTGCAGCAGGGCATGCCACAGTCATAGGAATGCAGACTTCATATGGGCTTTATCGCTTCCTGCATTGAGAGCATTTCGGTCATTACGATTTTACATATGATACTCTGCCGTATGTACAGCATTGAAATTTTATGTAAGATGGTTTTGCACTTTGACCAATGTCGAATATGGCCAAAGCAGTAGAAAATCTGTTTTCAGACTCCTGGTTTCGCTAGATGTTCTCCGACGAAGTCTAAAGTCTTTAACCGCTCGGTTTACCTACAACCCAAATTAATATTCCAAGTCAGTTTTCTATTTAAAAATGCATATACATATGTATTTCGTGAGTATAGTTATGTGCCCCTAACGACCCCCAGATGGCATCGCAAAGAATCCTTAGAACAGGGTCTTTGAATTGACGTAGGTAGATGTTGGCGACCTGTGACAGCTTAGGCTGCCTTGGCGCCGTCTGTCTAATCTGTTGTTTATTATTCAGTCACTAAAACCAAAATAACAGTTGCTAGTTACTTGATGGAGTATTACGTCCAAGTGACAAACTTTTATTACAAAAATGAGTGTTCGTCAGGAGAAACGTTACTCGCATTGGGCCCATTCACAATTGGCCGTGCATACTCCAATGGCCAAATTCGAGGCGACCAGTACCCATACATCAAGCGAACACTAGATCGGCGAGATCGTCGCCTTGGTCCGTGAAAGTGTGCAGAAGAGCCTCAAGCAGTGCACTTCTCACCGGGCACTAGAACTCGGAATTTCACATATTTCAACTTAGCGGGCCAAATTTAAAGAATGTAGCTCCACTACGTGTCACACAGCCTACGTCATGGAGCACATATTGCTTCAAGCCCGGTCTTTTCATCCCGCTTCGCTTTTTCTTGTAGGGTTTCCTGCAATCGCAGCTCCATGCCAAAAAGCCGCAGTCGACCGATGCCCTTAAATTCAACCCAGGCCGTCGTACAGATTCAGCCGGATCTATGCGGCAGAGTCATTGAAAACTTGACCACTCGGATCCGTGACATGAGAAGTATTTTACATCCCATACATAACGGCATGCATTTGCCTTTCAAATGAAAAAGAATTTCGTTAATGACAGCTTGTAATCCATGTCAACATCTAGCTGCTCTTATTGAAAAATCCTTTCTACGTTTACGATCTTATTTAACATATATACATACTTTACAAATATTACATTGGCAAAAAATTGCGAATTTTTCTACCTATATTGATTTTGGTAAACATATTTAAGTTGTTGTGTGCTTCCGCAGTAACTGTCACCAAACGCTTTAGAGTCGATATGCAATTTCCCCCGATCCATCAAACTATCACCCGATGCTGTTTTTGCATCATTCGGTATATGTACAAGTACATATTTGCTATCTCCCTTGGAGGTTGACATTTCATTGATGTCGACACTATGCTTAATTACTTTTGACACATTGTCACACCAACCGAAATAAAACACTGCTACAAACAAGCATGCCTTTCAAGAATGCCATTTCCTACAGCCTCTCCATATTGTTTGCTCTATACCTTCTTTACCACCCTCCCTTTCTGTGTTAATTGATTCGTTTATGTTCTCGCAAAATTGTACACCTTTCGCCTTTGGGTGTATGCCGTCCGCAACGGTGTTTCTGAAAAGAACATGGAACGTTTCGATTTTATTGACGCCGGAGAGGACATTTGGTAGCGTGCAAGATAAAAAGATGGCATTCACGATGACGAGTGCCTACTCTCAGGTGTGGCTGACACCAACTTGTTCAGGCCAAAATTAAAATGGCATGTCATATTCGTTGACATTAGTGTCAACCATATCTTTGTTGCCTGTGACTATAGACGTTTCTTTACACAGATACGGATGTATGTACGCATGTATGTATGTTGCGCATGGAAATGAAATGACTGACTTTATTCGTGTCTGATTGCAGTAAAAATGATTTCGAACTGACGAAGCAAATAAAAACACATTCAACGTATGCAGTGCTGCTGTGGACATATGCACGTATGTACATGCATACATGCATAGTTTGTACAAATGTTTGTTTGTGTAAGAAACACGTGAGTACTACCAAAAATTAGATATACTCATATTTGGAAATCTCTAATAATTCTTGATAAATATGCGTTTATATTATGTGACTTAGTACATAAATATGTAGATATGTAGGTAGATATCCGTGTCATCTTTAAGACTGGAGTATTTTTATGTACTGTGCAGTGGATGGAAAATGCTTGCTGTCCCGATTTTTATTATTCGGATTGAGTTAACGAATGGCTTATGTACTGCAATATCTCTTTATAGCTCTTTGCTTAAAATTCAGTTAAAAGTGGAAAGGAAATGTGAGACATAAAAACGTGAGCAGCTGTCGCTACTTATTGCAATGACAAACTCAACGGAAACGGAAATGAAAACAAAGTGAAGAGAATTAAAATTGTTAAACTGCCAGTGTAAGATGTTGCCAGTAGTCAACTTGGGAGTATGAGAGTAAGTATGTATGTGTCGCAGCAGATGTGCTTTTATACGGAAAGGAGCATAGCTTCAGTGAATTAAATGGAGGTAAAGACGAAGAATTGGTGAGGTAATTGACTTTTCATCGTGGCGCAGAGTGACAGTGCATCATTTTTTAAGTGAATGATGTTGACATAGTAAAAGATATTTAAAAACGTACTTATTTTTGGCTCGACGTGCATTTTTGCCAAACGTCAAGTAGTCAAAACTTATTCCTATAGAGAGTTAAGCCAATAAATAGAGAACACTTGCTGTAAGTTTACATTGCCAAGAGGTTTGTTTTCAGTATTCAATTAATTACGGGGTCCAACCTTACTTCGCAGTAAAGATGTTGCTTAGCTTAAATGAGAACTTGCATTAAAATTTGCTTAACAAGTTCAAAGAGATTTTTGAAAGAACTGAAAGTTTTCTCAATCATGGTTGATGTATTATTCTTATTAATGCAAGCCCCTCATTCGTGTTCAATGATACGTGAAATGTTCCCAAATAGTCTCTGTACAACCGAGTCATATTCCCTTTAATTTTACCTTAAAACCCAATCTTTCACCCAGTTTTTCTTTTCATTTTTGAATTTTTACTTTTTTTCATTTCAGAAAAATTGAAGTTGTAAAGTTCTAATAAAAGCAAATTACCTTGCCATGACAACTGTATACATAACGTCGCCTCAGAAAACGGATGACGAATGTGCAAAATCACGATTTTGGGATTTTGATGCAAATTTACTAAGCTGGACATGCTCTTTTGATTTCTGCAATCCATTTTTTTATATCTTCCTTAGTTTTTGAGATATTTCGTGCGCATTTTGTCGTATGTTACATAATATTAATGATTGGATATGCCTTTTGTTGTATGTGCTGAAAATGCGTCACATACGACAAATTCCCATACAAACGTACTTTTTTAACACCCTTTTATTAGCTTCACCTGTATGTTTGTATGTATGTATGTTTGTAACCGACTCCTTTGGACTCGATTTTGACCCACTTTAAACGGACAGATTTAATTCAAACTTTGTACACTTATCAAGAATCAGCGACAATATAATAATTTCATAAGTTTATCTCATTATCCTGATTAGGATCGCCAGGATTAAATAATTTCCTCACACAGCCTCTGTGTGCTGTCTGCGCATGCGTACCGTCTATTTACTTTCCGGCTCGAGCACTCGAGCATTTAGAAAAATTTTTATTTTTAACAATTTTTAACAATAAATCGAACTAAAAAATTAAAAATAAATATAGTTTAAAAAAACTAAAAAACACGCTTTTAAAGCATATCAAACTAAAAAGTAAAAAATAATTCTTAATATAAGTTGAAAATAATAATGAACAAAAAATACTAGTATTATTGTGCAAAAGTGTGGGTTGCTCGATAGACGAAAAATATGGCAAAGAGCGCCAAACGCTTTTTCACAATAATACTAGTATTTGTTGTTCATTATTATCTCCAATGAAATGAAAGAAATAAAAATGTACAAAAGACTGAATTTAAGTATTGTTTTTTGTTTTTATGTAAAGAAAACGTATGTTCGTAACATATTTACAGCATAAGAGATGTACAGATTTTTTTTTATTAAATACATGAATATGTTTTTGTTATGTTTCTTCTAATAAGTAATCATTGTTTAATAAATATGTCTGGGTTTTTTCATCAAATTATACCATCGTGGTTTAAATAGATACTTTAGTATTGTCGTATGTTCTATGGACAAAACAAAGTGGTGAGTAAACGCTACTTACGACAAATGTATACGGAATGAAAAGTCAATTTTCTCATTGACGTTAAGAGATATTAAGCGTAAAAATATGGAAAAACTAATAACACCAACTACGTCTCCTTCAAAAATTACAAAAATTTACTGTACAGTTTCCGATTATTTCGACCATAAACTTCAAAGTCAATTTTCTCAAAACCGTGTTTTTTAACATTCGACATCATTTTTCTGAGACGACGATAAGTACTTTGAACGCGCAATAACAAACTGTTAATTGAGGTATTTATTTGCACGTTTGCGGGGAAGCGACAAGCAAACACGTAAGAAGACATACTCAATGCTTGACATCTTCGTTTTATCGCATCTAACTGCCGTTCTGACTTTTTCCTAAGCTGCACTAGAGATAAATATAAACACCGAGTAAAAAATTTCGACAAAAAAATGCTGTTGAAAAATGTGGTATACGTCTAATCTCAAACCAAAAATTAACAAAAATTAACTTTACGGGCATTCATCTAAAGCGTAAATGCTTTGTACCGCGTAAACTTCGTAAACAAACAGGTTTCTCATACAAAATTAAGTACGCGTTTAGATTAATTTTTTTTATTTTTGGGAAAACGCGGATAGAGCTCCCAAATGTTAGAAATATGCTCGATATAGTATGCCCCGAAAATGTATACAATGTATATTTTCCAACTAAAATTTGTTCAATTATCGCATAAAAAGTTTTGTTATATACTTATATGTATTGAAAATAAACGCTCTACGTCACAAGACGTTGTTGGACAATATTTAAAATATGAAACTCACTGACCGGTTCGCAACACACCTGGAAACTGTTGAACAGCTTTCGCTAAAAACGAACGCAAAGATTATTTCTCTATCGGCAAATTTTCATTGATTTTTTAATTAAAACTAATTTACTTATTACCAAAATAATAATTTTTATGCTTTTTCGGAAAAATATTTTTTTTGTGTCATAATATGCATTTGCATATTTTTGTCTTCCCTAATGATTACTCTTACATTTCGGGAACCAATTTTTTTAACAGCCTCACTGAGCTGGCGAAATATACATACGTATGTGTTTTACTAGGTTTATGTTTATCAACTAGCTTTCTTGTTTTTCCGGATCAGGGATGCCAACTAAATTAAGGCGAATTCCCCCAAATTCCTTAAAAAAAATCCCCTGTTTTCAACGGTGTTCCCTCAAAACAACTTTTGCTTTTTAAGGCACTTCATTCTCATTTTTATAAAACAAAAAAAAATATCATTAATTATAGTGAGAAATACAAGGTCAATATTTTTTGATGATATTTAAAGTAATAGTTCTGAGTATATTTCGTAAAGCATATCTATCCTTTATGTATATCTAGCATAAATGGACTATTCCTTAGAATCCGAAGTTTTTGTAATTGTCTACAAGTCGCACTAACATCAAAAGAGGTTTTATTTTTAAAATATTGTTTGTTAAGTAAAATTGCCTCCTCGTATATATGCCGAACCTATTTCTTTCCATTGCAGTGTTTTTTTTACTCATTTTGAAAAAATTCTCTATGTATTGATAAATACTTACTTTCATGAGACTGCTCAAAACTTTGCCAGACGTTGGCTTGGCGCCGAAAACGAAGTGAGAAATGATAGGGTCAAATATAAATGTCAAGTGAAAAGTGTTGTGGTTGTTTTTGTAACAGCATACGAATTCCCCAAAGAGTTTTTAGGGAGTGATGCTGGAGTGACAGTCCTTGGCCAGATATAAATCTGGGTCGTTTCGGTTACGTAGACCCGAGTGTCGCTATGCATGGTTGAGCTTTCTTTAATATCCACATAGTTGCATGAGGAAATTACGTTATGTTTCAAATCCATACCACCATAATGAGAGATTTTTCTTACAATCTGTAATTTTATTTTCAATAGGAATGTTCTAATAAAAATCGTTTGTATATTGAATTCCCCCAAAATTTAAAGCCCCGATTTCCTCGAGGAATTCAAATTCCATCAAAATCTGGGAATTCTCCCCCGGTTGGCATCACTGACCCGAATTTCAGTACAAAACTTGCAATCGATTTTTAATCAACTTCCTCTTGAGTTAGAGACTTGAAATATGTATAGTATGAGGCAATGCAATATTTAACTGTTTTTTTCAGGTTTCATAGATTTTTTTTTGTATAAAATGTTAAATCTTTCTCTGAGGTTGAACAAAAAACTCAAATGAGTAGTCCACTTGCAAACAGCGTTAAGTAATTTTGTAATAGTAAGCCATAAATTAAAAAAAAAAAAACGTGTACAACAACAAGTAACCTCCAAATTGTATATTTCTTTTTATTATCTGAAAATTTGGATAAATAAGAGCCTAATAACATTAAAAATCAAAATCGCAGTCTGGTAGTTTTTGCAATTTTTATATATAGAAATTAAATATAGCGAGTTTTGAAACAGTAAGTTTTATATAGCCAGCTTTTCTAAGCTTTTCGCGTTCTCTCTTCCATGAAGGTTGGTCTGCTTCTTTTTTAAGACATATTCCACTGGGCACCGAAACTGCCACGTTTTCTTGCAGTTTTATAAGTTCATCAGAAGATGGAGACTTTTGAACTTGTATAAATACGTACAATAAATATTATAGCGACTTTTGAAAGTGTATATATACATACAGTAAGAATTATAGCGACTTTTGCTAGAGTAGCTAACATTTGATGCTATTTTTTTCAGAATATATAAGGATTTTGCACTGCATTGTTAGTGGACATGAAACTACTTTAAATACTGGTACGTTAACCACCAAAAACTAAAATTCGAAAAAAATTTACATAGCACACTTTGCAAGTGGACTACTCAAATATACTTTGGAAGAACAAAAGTAACAATTAAGTATATTTTGTTGTTGCTTCTGGTCTCTAAAGTGTCAAAAAAGTATTCCGATATTTTTTTTTTAAGATTAAAGAATGCCAAGTGAAATACAAAAAAAAAATTGATGTTATAAAATTTTAAATTAAACAAATATAAATTGATGCAACTTTCTTTCTTGGTAAACTTATTTGCTTCCAGAGGCATCGATCCATCTCGCTAAATTTTATTGAAGAAGTCTGAGGTTTTATACATAATACTTTTTACAAGTGAATTCTACTTTCGGCGAAAATGTGTAAGCTACTGTTGGGCTGTACCAATACCAAAAGTCCTAAGAACTCGATTCTGAAAAGGATCTACAGTACCAGATTTTTAAAAGTATCGATACTCAGTACTCACAAAGGAACTCAGAACTTAAAAGAGCTCTAAAGTACTTAGTACTCAAAAATACTCTGTTTGATACATGTATTCAAGATCGATTTAAATTACTCAGTATTAAGTGTCGAATAGATAATTAAAAATACTGAATTCTATTTCACATTTACTCAATTTAAAGTTTCAATAATTTTCAAGAACAATATTTGGACCCAGTACAGTTAGCCATTCAGTGAACGTAATTTGGGATTAATATGCTAATTTGAATAAAGTGCTGGCATTTTGTGAGATTTTTACACTAATATTTAAAATGCTACTAAGATGTGTATTAAGTCAGAGTATTTAAATTTCGAAAAGGTGTATGGCATATTCGAATTCTACGTTCGATTCTAAGCGAAAATGGCGAAAAAAGCTCTTTACCAAAAATTATGTTTGACCGTCGCATTTTTAAAAGAAAAATATGTTTCTTATAATTTTTTTCTAAACGAAATTAATTTTTGATTTAATAAATTTTGTGTTTTCTTCATACAATGTACTGATTTTGTTTTTTTGAAAATTGGGATGATCAAACGCCATTTTTAGTATATAGTTTTGTTTAGAATTAATCGTAGAATTGGAAGTTGCTATACACTTTCTACGAAAATTTTGCTCCGAACCAATTAATCCGCCGTAATGTGTATATTTAAAGAAAGTACTGAATGCTCTCGAAAATACCCGGTCCTTAAAAGTATCAATACCAAAAAACTCGATCCTCAGAAGTACTAGATACCTCCCAAAACTAGCATAAATTTTAACCCTCCGTAATAAAAACTCAGACCCTCTCGACTAGTACGGTCTTTGGAGAAGTTGGTCAGAGTGACATCTCTTTCATAATATGTTGTATTGTGTCGAGTAATATTTTTGTAAATTTGTTGGACTATGTAATCGCTCTTCTGGCATGTAATGATGATGATATAGATAAGTATGTATATGATTTATTGACTAATGTGATTGTACGAAAATTTGGCCAACGTTATAGGAAGGCAATAAGCCTTCCTTGGACATTCGCTTTAAAAGATTTAAAAAGATTGTAATCCTACATATACAAATTAGTCGTAGTTCTAAGTTCACTAGAACTAATAAATCGAAATGGCTTTGGTATATGTACATATCTACATACATAATAAAATTACAGATTCCAAAGATGCGCTTGAATGATTGTGTGTGTGTTTACTTCTGTTACATCAGTCTGTGCATACAGTGAACTACAAAGTCGACGGACAGAGAATTCTTCACAATGTAAGCAAAGTTTTTTATTTTCATTTGTTTTCATTAACTAAACAAATATAGTTCCTACTACTACAAAAAACATGAAAATAAAACTTCTAAACTTTGTGCAAAACTCAGGAAAGTGCTATATTTTTTCATAAAATTTTTTAATTTTCTTATCAGATTTTTAGAAAAAATTTTGATTATGCACTTTTGCAGTCTATTTAAGTGTAACAAGGTGCAAGTTTGAATTTGCTAAAGAATTCCGTTGATTTTTGATATTTTTTTTTGCTGACGGAGTCTTGCGCTTATTTCCATGAAAATAAAAAAATTAAATCGAACATGCTTCACATGCAGCGGAAAGCTTTGGTCGCTATAGTTTTTGGCTAGATTGTTAATTTTTATATTGATTTTAATATTAAAAAATTCGTGGATAACATATTTTGTACGGAAGAAAATGTGTGAAACCGTCAGCAAAAATGAATTATCACAAATCAACGGAATTTTATAGAATCATTAAACTTGAACTTTATTGAACTAAAATTTAAAGGGCTACAAAACTGCTTTCCCAAATTTCTCTACAAAATATGGTTAGAAACTTAAAAATTTGTATGTAATTTTATTAAATTTTCCTCAGTTTTGCAAAAAGTTTAGAAACTTTATCTTTATGTTTTTTGTTGTAGTATGAAATAAGTTTTTATAAAAAAATTATCGCACTTTGGTGGTTCACTGTATGTGTATATGTAGATGTTTATGTATGTATTTACGTAGTTGTGAAAATACATATATCAAAAACAAAGATTTTGAAAGAAAAATAAATGCATGCTGAAGCTTATTTTCCCGTTAGCTGATGCTTTTGGTTAGCTGATGGTTGTTGTCTAGCCACAGCGCCACCAGAAAACAGTGCGCCGTAAATAGTTTGCGGCGCCAAATGTGGTTGTTGAGCATTCACCTCACCACAAAATCCCCAGTTACATTATCTGCAATGAAGTTTAAAGTCAATGCTGTTTTTGCACTTTTCATCCCATCGCCAATGTCATGCTAATAGCGGAAAAAATTGTTTACAGATAAACGCTGTTGGAGACGTCAGAGCATTGTGTTTTGATTGTACAATGCAGTGCAATGATTGGGTGAGATACGACCCTTGCCAATTGAGGAGGAACGCATATAATATAAGCATACTATTATGCATACCCTGCAGGAAATGTATCTAACTATAAGTTAACTTGCAGTTGATTAGGAAGGAACTAAAGGTCACTATTATCTGTATATTTTCTTTGAGGAAAGCTAACTATGTATATTTCTATGACGATGGCCGCGAAATGGTCAAGGGTGGTTACCTCTGCATTAGATGTCAACTAACTTATACCGACAATACGACAATATTATGACAAGGACAAGAAGGCAAAAACATGCCCTTTTACAGAGTTTGGTGTAACATCAAACACATTTTGCACCGGGGGAGGGCAACATTTTTTCGACGAAACGAAATCACCATAAGATAAACAAAATATATTTTTTTTACTTTTTTATTTATTTACTTGATTTTATTACATTACATATTTTATATATTTTTTAGAAATCCCGCAAAAAAGGTACCTGCAAGTTGGTTATTTTTTATCAATTGATAAATTTTTTCTGCAGGTTATAGATACACGCATACATATGGATATACTTATTCCGATGGGGTGCCGAAATCAGACAGCTGAAATAAATACATCTTCCGTACAGAGTAAGAAATTCTAACAAATTTCAAACATGTACAAATTTTAATTCCGGACCTACATCTCGACACGCTCATGAAGGGAAATAAATTTTTATAAGTTTCGAACGAAACTTACATACCGATATCGATATTTGATTAGGATTTCTGTATTGTTTCGAAATCTGGATATATAGAGCCTAAAATACCCTATGTATAGAGTACAAATATTTATTATATACTACTGTAGTAGCATGGCTGATATTAGCTCAAAACTTTTTATGGAATATTAATTTTTCCAAACAATGTGAAATCGCCCCCACCTTAATGCACATACATACATACAAGTACATGTAGATACGTATGTAAAAAAAGTGCATTATTGCTTGGAATGCTAAAAGGAAAGAAAAATAAACATAAGACTGCAGTAGATGTGGGAGTGTCGGATTGTACATTTTAGTAGAGAAAAAAGTTTAACAGGAAAATCAAGAAATTGTGTGTGCAGCAATATTTTCTCGCTTTTGAACTTTCTTAAGACATAAAATGCCAATTGTGACACCTTCGAGGAAATTCCTCTACGCATTTTTTCACCAGCAAATACATAGGTTTATATGTATATGCTTATATATACATAAATATATTTATGCAAGTGCATGCATGTGTAAGCTAAAAACAGGAAAACACAAATTTACCGCACAAACTTTTCTGCAAACACATCTGACTTTCTGCTGAATCATTCGACATACGAGATGCTCAAGTCTTCGAAGTTGTCAGACGCAATCGGTGGTAAATATGCAAGTGGGAAATACGAAAGTGGTGCGTTTATATGTTTCCATTAAGAAATAACTGTTATTTAAAGCTGTTAGTAAAAAAATATTTCAAATGAAAGAATGTTATGTGTACATACAGTGGTCGGAAAAATTATAGCCGCACAAAATATTGACAAGTTTCAACAGTTTATTATTTTTGTAATTCTACTTGTGTAATAATTTATTAAAATAAAGTTCATTCTTTAGCAAAAACCGTGTAAATCACAGTTTCAATTTTAGTATAATAAAATACAAGTTTCAAAATTTTCCGTTGATTTTTAATTTTTTTTTTGTTGCATTGCTTTCATATAAAACCCAACTTATTTTTATATGGAAGAAAACCGTAACATCTCCGACAAAAAAAAAAAAAAAAATACAGAAAATACTCATCGGTAATTTTTAGCAAGTTGAAACTTGCACTTTATTGCGCCAGAACTAGATGTGCTACAAAACGGCAGAGTAAAAATCTTTCCAAGATGTCTAATTAGAAATTTCGAAATTTTAACGAAATTTTGTTTATATTACACAAAGTTTGAAACCTGGATGTACACGGTTTTATTAAAGAATGAAGTATATTTTTATAAAAAAATAACTAATATTAAATAACAAAAAAATTGTTAAAACTTGTCAATATGGGTTGTGGCTAAAATATTTTCGACCACTGTATATGTATATTGTACATACATATATACCAATATAAGTACATAAAAAACAAATTCCTGTTCAACTTAATAACACGTAGTTGGATAACCCTGAGGCAGAGTTGTGTGAATTATTTATACACATATTTGTCCACTTTCTTCACAGAATTATGATGTAAAAGTCTACATTTGCAATTTCCATAAATTTTTGCTTAGAGCGATACTTTTAATATATACAATTATATGAACTTTTTTTTTATTGCTTTGCTTTGCTGCTCCAATTACACTGTACACCTGTATTTTATCGAAATGACTGCGGTTTTATTTCTTACTTTTATTTCTTTTTTATAAATAATTCCGCTTTCAGTCATCATTTCGCAAATTACGCTATTGAAATTGGCTGCGTAGAAGTGCACTTTCAAAGGAACTTACATACTTTACAGCCGTAGACAGACATCGGCGTTGATTCGGATCACCTTGTTAATTCGGAATTATCTTGGGAAGTAATTGCAATGGATCCGGACAATAATGCGGAGCAGAGGAATTCTCGTTGACAACACTTACCAAAACGGCCAGTTGTTGTCTATTGCGGTAGCCGAGTGATGAGAGCTGCGTACTACAATTTTGTAGGATCCAGGTTCGGACCTCGGTTCGAGCGATTGCCAAAAATTTTAATTTTTTTAATTAAATTTTTTTATTTAAACTTTAGTTTGTTTTCTTTTGTTTTATTTTATTTCACATTATTTTGTTATTAGATAATTTAAATGTTTTAGTTTAATTTTTCTAAAAAAAGTTCACAAGGACTAGGTAGCATTAAAAATAAATAAAAGTAATAATTGAGTGTTTTACAAAAAAAAAAAATGAAAATTCTATCAATTTTGATTAGACCCATAGCGGCGTTAATCCGAATCAAGTTTGCCGTCTGTCTTTACTTTAAGTCCACCATCATATGTGTGTGTATGTAAATATGTGCATAAGTACCCTGCAGGGATAACTACTACATGGTTGTGAACTAGAAAACTATCAGTTAGTTTTTCAGTTCAACTGGTTCGTTTACCCTCTGTTTTCTATGCTAGCAAGTGCCATTTTTAACATGGCGATGCTCTACGAAAAATCAATTGTCCGACTATGCATCAGCACCTAGCAGTAGAAATACTAGTAGCCTCATACCAACTGACGGGGTAGTCTGCCCATTCATTACACGTGAAATAAAAAAGTTTCACATTTTGCTCCCGTTGCTACTAGTCGCAATGACCGACAGAGCAAAGCACTAGTGTACCAGCCGAAGTTCGAATCCTCGGAACTGTTTGCTTTAGATTAGAGCGATAATATAATCTATATAATTAAATAATTGCACAACATTTTTAAAGCCACGATTAAAAGAAGAACTCTTTGATGTAATCATGCATAGAGGAAAATTTATTTTTGGTTTGTCCTTCACAGTATATTTATTCCAAACCAATAAATGGTTTTGATGTAAAGGCCAAGTTTTTCCGTCATTAAAATTCTCGTTCATAACACGTCTTCAAATGAGCGATTAAATCGAAATTGCGATAGTTATGTTTATTTATCCAAGGAGTTAATCTAGGTCACAATTATTTCGAAGGCCATATATAGAAGTGTGTTACCACACTTGTTTGTCGGTAAATTTCGATAATTGGATACATATCGATAATTAGATGAATTTTAAAAATACTAAAATCCGATAAGGCAATAAAATTCAATAACTCGACTAATATCGGTAATTTTCGATAACTGTGCTTTTTGAAGGCTCGATAAATTTCGATAAGTCAAAAATGTACATATATACCTCGATATAAATCGATAACTCGATATACTTTGGAGACCCCTGTAAATTTCTATAATTCGGTTAATTTTGATAGCTCCATATTT
Source organism: Rhagoletis pomonella (assembly GCF_013731165.1). Classification (NCBI taxonomy): domain Eukaryota; kingdom Metazoa; phylum Arthropoda; class Insecta; order Diptera; family Tephritidae; genus Rhagoletis; species Rhagoletis pomonella. The sequence goes on from NW_023458564.1 coordinate 30,673,553, forward strand.
TTCAAAAGCCATCGACAATTTACCTCTGGTAACACGATCAAATTCGATGAGCAGTAATAACTCGATACTCTTTACAACCTTGAAATTTCGATAGCTCGATATATTTTGAAAATTCCAAAAACTTCGATTCAATAAATGGACAAATATCAGTAAATCAATAAATGCCGACAACTCGATAATTTTAAAGAGCTCGATGCGTTACGAAAACTCGATAAATTTCGTTTACTCTATAAATAATCATAATTAAATAAATATTGATAATTTGATGAATCTCGTTAACTTGACAAATTTCGATAGTCCTATAAATTTGTAAAGCTCGATAAGTATCCGCAAATCTCGACAACTTAGTTTGTGTTTCTATAAATTTTGACAACTTAATAAATATTGATCAATTTCAATATTTCGATGCGTTGCCATAACTCAATAAACATCGCTAACTCGATAAATTTCTATAACTTAACTAACTGATTTCTATAACTGATAACTTTCGATCACAAAATTTTTTATGACTGAATTTATTTCGATTCTCGTTAGACCTAGTTAATAAAGGTAAGACTGCTTAGAATTTTTCAAAATCACTGAACAAGTATGTAGTGATAACGTTGGCAATTCATTTAAACATTTACAATTTTTTTTAGGGATCGAGGGAGACCCGCCTGTATTTAGTATCGGGCCCGGATTTTCTCTTACATCTGCATACAAATAAAGTTAGCTTATAGTTAGATACATTTCCTGCAGGGATTATCTACTACTCGATGAACATACATATATACACCTCACCCCTAATTCATTAATCATTCTTAAACTTCTGTACCCTCTTTCGGTGTAAGTCAATAAAATTAATGTTGTTAATCAAAGAATGGCGGACAGAGAGCAGTTAGTCAACGATATTGGATACGTTTCTGTTACAATCTCAACTATTTGCCGGCTTGCCAGCGCACACAGTTTGCATTCGCAACACCTGCTAACAAGTAGCAAATAGCCCCTCTGAAAGACCTTTTATTTTTTGCGCTCATTGATTTTACGTACTCTTGGCAATGTACCGGTCATAAAAAGAGTTGATTTTGCTACAAACACTCATGTGCACATACATATTTAGTTGGAAATCATTTTAAAGTCTCATATGCATTTCTTTTCTGTAATTGCATTGTATCGATCCGAAAACGTCAGCATGCCATAAAAGGTGGTAGGTAGGTAGGCGTAGTTAGCGGCCGAATGGAAAACTTGCAATAAAATTCAGAATGTATAAAAACGTGAAAAAAATTTATAAAAATAGATAGGGTAAAGGAAGACATATGAAAGAACCGATTTAACTTAAGTATTCCATTCATAAATCATGAGTTTATGCCCCAGGAAGTCCATAGCGAATCGATGACTCCCCCAACCCTGTACCAACCCCCACGAATAGCAACCGATTTATTCATTCAGCAATTCAGCGACACAGATAGTATGCAACGAAACAATAAAAATAATAACAACCACATGCCAGGAAAAAGGTTCGCTTTGGAAGGCGCAGTAAATATTACATTGAGCCGGAGATGGTCGTGTGTTGTGAGCGCAAGAGAACAACCGCCGCAGCGCAGGGAAGTGGCAAGCAAGAGGTGCAACACTGAAATGTTAAGCCTGCTGCGTACTGCCTGTCTCCCCTGTGCAATAACAGTGCGCTGCTGAGTAGTAAACGAATATGGATGGGTAGTTCGGCCTCAGGAAGTGCTGTGGTGTCAAGGACACTTAATATTAAAATTGAAAATTTCGTTTTCCGCTGCAATGGATCCCACTCAACTACGTGGCGGCCATTGCGACAGAAGACAGTTATGAGTTTCCAGCTGAATATTAGCAAAGGTAGGCAGGCAGGCATTCGAATACGATGTCCCATTATACAATATTGCATAGCTACCCGGTACGTATGTATGTACATATATAAATTGAATATGTAAAGGTATGTATATATGTAGGATTGATTATATCCTTACATTGCTGCAGTTACATACATATCTATGTAGATATGTACGTCTGTGTCCTGCGGGAATTTTTGCACATGTGAAAACTGTTCGCAATAACTGCAAAAATTTGCAGCAACGAGCAATCGCATTGAAATGTTGTTGACAAAAAAACGTTCACATGTGCACAACAGTAAAAGCAATAAAAGTAACAAAAAATTGCTTAAATAAAAATAAGAGTTCAGCGTTTGAATTCTGCGGCGCGCAGTGACTTTTTTGTTCGGCTAGCTTACTGACAATTTCGTAGTGTTTACCAGCGCCAATTCAATACAAACTATGTGCATAGATACACTTGTATTTACATACATATACTTTATATGTGTGTATATATGCACATGTGCACACAATCAAAGCAAAATACGGAAGGAAACTGTGAATCGTAACTTTTAAATGATTTCATTTTTAACTTTGATTGAAGGTGGAACATAATGAAAACAATAATAGCTGCCAATGTGAAAAGAGTGCATTAGGTGGGATTTAGAAATAAAAGTTCAATGTTTTTTGGACTGACGCAGTGTGCAAAACGTTGATTTCAGAGCATGTTATCGATGGTGCTCAGGCCCTGGTCGCCCTGCTATGACTGCAAGTAGTCTTTTAATGAAAAAGAATGCCGTGATTTTGATAACAATATCTTATAAACAAAGGAATCAGTATCCTTCGGCTTTATGAGCACTCTTACTGGGTTTGAGGATAATTTTCAACTGGATGAGTAGGCCAAGACCGTAATACCCAACTGCGTAGGTAATAGCTAGCAGGTGTTCTTAGCTTTAGCTTTTGAATAACTAGTTTGAGAACTCTTGTATGGGTATGCCCTATTATAGCAGAAGGATTGCTCTATCAAATGAGCCTGGTTTTGAAAGTGTACGACAATAATAATAATAGATTGGCGCTTACACATATTCTTTGCCGAGCTTCTCCTCCGACTTGTGGCGTGCACCTTGATGTTGCCACACAAAGCGGTGGGACCTACAGTTTTACGCTGGCTCCGAATGGTAACTGTATTTTTAGGAGTAGCTGTTTTTCATGGCAGAAATCCAGTCTGAGGTTTGTCATTGCCTGCCGAGGCGCGACCGCTATTAGAAAACCACTTTTGTTAATGTTTAATTTTTTTGATGTTGGTCGCAAACTGGGCTCGAACCCAGGCCCTGTTGAATGGTAGCGAGCACTGCTTGCTGTTGGCTTAGCAAGAATTTACTTAATGGAGAGATCCAAAATTGAAATATACGCTTTTCAAAACAAGATGAAAAATGGTATTTATTTAGATAGTTTCGATATTTCTCCATTTTGAATTGTTTCTGGGCATAATATTATGTAAAACCATTTTTTTTTTAAATTCACACTATATGAAAATTCTCAATTTTTGAAGTGATCCAAAAAAAAAAACAAATAATATGAAATAGGAGCGGGAAATAATATATTACTCATACGCCAAATCGTACATAGGATTACTTGTATGAGAAACATTTTCAATGTTAAAGTTAAATTTTTTTATTCCTAATGAAAATTCAAATTAAAAAATATCTTGGGAAAATGACAGATCCGTACTCTGCGACCCAAAATTAAGTTTACGTGTTTCGGCGTTTTTGTGCGATTTTAGCGTTCCTACAGTGATATGAAAACAATAAGGAGAATTTTGAATTTTTTAACTACTACAACTGCCAAAGGTCCCCACCAGAGGATCCAATCATACGAATTCCTGTATGTACAAATTATAAAGCCGAAAATTCAGACAAAAAACGTGCAATTTTTGAGAAAATGTTTTTTTCTTTTTTTTTTCTATTTATCAAAACACCAAACGACAATTGTAGAAATAAGTATAAAACACAAAAATTTGGAGAAACAATTTGTCTTTTTTTGAATATACATTTTTGTTCGTTTCTTCAATAAATTTAAGAATTATTGCTATTTATTAAAATTCTCGAATTTTAAATATATATCTAAAGAATGTTAAAAGTTGAAAAAAACTCATTCAATGAACAAGAAATCTTAAAAAATTTAGTATTTAAGAGGTTCTAAGAAAAATTAAAATAATTTGTTTTTTCCTAAAAAACGAAAAAGTAACAAATCAAATTGTTGTGGTAAGTAGTGATATACATATAAGCTATGCAAATTTGAAGAAAAAAAGGTGGGCTTTTTGAGATTTGTTTTCATGAAATGGTATTATTGTTATCGTTTATCAACATTTTTCACTTTTATTGCTCAACGCAAAAAACAACTTAAAAACTGGAAAGTACAAGGTTATAAAAAAATATCCAAATAGATAATGCAAAAAAAATTATTAAAAATCAACGCGATGTCTTAGACACCTCAAATTTGAACATTGTTATACTAAAATTGAATAGGCTATAAAACTGTATTGACAATTTATTTTTTTTTTAATCTGAGTAAAAAGTTAAAAATTTTGATGAAAATTTTTTAAAGTTCCTTAGTTTTGTATACAGTTCGAAACTTTTATTTACGTATATGGTTTTGCGTATAGCATGAACCAATTTTTTTGTGCAAAAATAACAAAATAATTATAGCTTACAAAATATTGTGAATATTTAAAAAAAAGAAGGGTGTACGCAGATTTAATGGAGTGAGTGTATGTATTTTCCAATGGCTTCATAAAAATACACAGAGTCTGAAGTGATGCTCTTATCTATAGGAAGCATATTTTTTTAGGGAAAAATTATTTTTTCTACCAGTGCTTGTAAAATTTTTAGCAATTTATTTACTAACTAAATATAGTAAATTTAAAAGTTAACTTAATGTAATAATATTTTGGAGCTTACACTTTTTCAAAGTGCTTGGCCGAGCTTCTCGTATATTTTTTGGTCTGCGTCTGGCTGTTGTTACACAAATGTAGAGACCTACAATATTACTTGCCTACGAACAGCAGGTGGTTTTATGAGAACTTTTTTCATGGCAGAAATACATTCCAAGGTTTGCCATTGCCTGCCGAGAGCGACCGACTGTAATTGAACGAACTGTTCAGTTAAACGAGTATCGGTTAATTGAATCCCCGGATAATTGAACTGAAAATTGTGGAATTTTTCAAGTTAAATTTCCCCGGCATCTACTGAAGCAGTGCCGGCTGATTTTTGCATTTTTAAAGTTGCCCAAAACACTATGGGGCACGGTAAAACAGTGCATCCGTACACTATATAAGTTTTTTGCAAGCTTATCGACTGCCTGTTATATGCTTGTGACCGTTAAAGCAGCCGATGCGTTTACCGGGAAGATAAATTTAACAGGTGGTCGAGAAAACGACCCTTAGATAATATCCCTTATGTTAAAGAGCGTTAACGGATATCTATGCACATAAATTAGAATCATTAAGCGTCAATTGCATGCCATTCTAACGGTAACGATAATGGTTAAAAGGAAAGCAAAACAACAAACGTGATTATAGCCGTTAAAACAGAAAACAAAATAGTATTTGTACGACATTTTGTATGTATCGCCAAAAGCAATACAATATGTATTAGAAAATGCCTAATGATTTGTATGTACATACATAATTCCAGGCAAAGGACAGCACTAAGGCTACACACCGATTTCCGTACTTCACTTCCGAATTTCCAGCTTCACATTTTTATATTTTAATGCTTTGATGCTGGCTTTGTAAAGTCAACAAAACTTTATACACCTCGATTGATGTCGTGATGAAAGCGTATGTATATGCAACATTAAATAGCATTTAAATTTGAATAAAATGAAAAGGAAATTACGACATAAAAAGTTTTATGTGTAGTAATATCAATAAATGAGTGAAACAATGGAAGCATCCGGAGGCATTCGTGATTTTGTGCGCGTAAACGGAAAATTTTTCTGTTATGCAAAATAACTCTGCAATATAAACTGTTTAAAATGTAAATAAATAAAATAATCTCGACTGCATCAATTTAAAGCGAAAATGAAGTACATTTATAAAAAATTTTAGTAGATAAAAAAGTGAAGCTGTTAATGCCACCGGACGTTTGACAATGGCGAAATTTTCAAACTTGATGGATTTGATTAGTATTTTTTTTCTACCTGATCCATTTGCCTTCCTATTTAGCCTGCAATATTCATATACATATGTATGTACAAGTACATAAAGCCATTTCCACAGCATAGATCCATAAAATTAAAACCTTTTTATTTTGTTTTCTTTTGATTGTTTTAGTTTATTGATTTATTTTAATGGCATTTACAGTATCTGAATTTAAAACCATATTTAATATTTTTATATGTAAAACTACTCCTGTAGTAAAGCATTCAACTATGTATATAAATAATAATCGACTATTTTGCTTTGGGTAATTTTTTACCAACATAAAAACTCAGTATCGTTTTTATAAAATTTTACGTTAGTATAATTAGCAAGTAACGTTGGTTACCAATTTCTTGTAACGTGAGTTATCGTACATTTTTTTGAATATATTCGAACGAAATAAAAGTAATTTAGCAACTTCAATCTATTCCTGATAAAGTCCAATCATTAAAAATTAGCTAATGTCAGCTACTTCGCAGAATTTTAGTTTCGGAAAATGCTCTCAAAACGCTTGTCTGAAAACATAACGTTATAAATACATAAGTACATATGTTTACGCTACTACGGGTAAATAGGCACGAGTTGATAATTTGACTTTTTTTTTAGAATATAACTCTTGAAATTTTACAGACTCACTCTTTGACATCCTTTAATATTTTTTCATCATTTGACAGACTAATCGAATGCTAATGGCCCTATGCCCATCACCTACAACTTTTTTAAATTTGTTGCATTGCGAAATTAACCGTCACGAAAACAGAAAATGAGTCTTTACGACTTTATTTCTAAGAAAAAGGTAGTTATTTCTCGGAAGTTATCTCACTATATCTCTATGCAGTTTATATCTATAGCCTTGAATCGTGGGCTTATTTTTAATACAATCTATCCAGCACCCATCTCTAGTATAGTCACAATATTTTTTCAGATTCTAAAGCCGATCATTTTAAAATTTTACCGAAAACGTTAATCCTTTGTTCTTCAATATCCACAAATTTGTGAAGTCCGTGGTTTCCTTTCTTCAAAATCCGATTCATTGATGTTATTGAAATTTTCAACTCCGCGTTTAATTTACTCTAAGGCGCCTTTTTGGGTTTTTTGTATCTTAATGTTGTATTTTTACTGATCTTCTACTGTAGTTTATCCTGCAAGATCACGCCTTAGAATACACTGGCCCTAAAGCATGTTGGTCGAAAAAAACGACAAAAGTCCACTGATGCGAGTGGCCTGAATGGCATTAAAGTCTCTCGGAAATTAGATAATGACGGGAAACAGCTATAACCCCGGCAGAAGGTCTAAACTGCACCTTGGAAGTTGGGCTGAATTCTTTAGTCACGGCTAGTCTGGCTACTATGGCTCCAATTTCATTAAAACATTGCAATTAAGTTTAAAAATCGAAAGCTTTATTTGACAAATAAAGGGTCTCGGTTTCTGGAGTAAACTTGAACTAGTATATTGGTATACAGTTTCTTGACCTAGGCTTTTTATTACGGATTCATCAAACTTTGTTGTCTCCTTTTAAAGTAACAGCAAATTAATTGAAAAGCCTGAATTTTACCATGCCCATATCCTGGCATGTAAGCACATCCTGATATGTTGTCATTTGTTCCTTGATTCTAATGGTACTTCATCTTCTTTGCTGCCTTTTCATGCGAACAACTTAAACAAAAGCACCACTTCGCTCGTTGCAACAGAGCAACAGAAGTAAATTCAACATTAACTGTTTGCGGTTGAGAAAGGTAGAAGAATAAAAGAGAAAACAGTGTCGAAAAGTGCAGCTGCTTCAGTTGGCAGTTTAAAATTTACAATATGTACACACTCACACTCACACATTCACATTACATATTTACGTAAGCCAACTCAGGCATCATTAAAACACCTAGAAAGGCGAAACGACCAGTACGGCCCAGCTGGCATACTCCCAAGTTGAGATTTGCAATTATTTACACGTGGTCTAAAAAATTTAACAAATTCAGCACCTGGCCGTGGTCACAAGCCCATCATTAAGTACACCAGCCACCAGCAGCGAAGAAGTATGTATGTATGTAGTATGTACGTAACTGTGTATGTGAAGAGTGTAAATTAAAGTGGGCTTAAAAAGGTAACAGAGCGTACGAAAAGTATATAGGCATTAAGGGAAATTTGCGTTGTCGAAAGCTTTTATGCTCGTGCTTGTGTACATATCTAGGTATGTAAATATGTACATAAATATATGCAATGCTAAGCGCATCGCTAGGTGACGGCATTGCCACAAACGGCCATGGAATGAATTGGCTCCATAACGCGCAACGGGTATCTAAAGAGGAAGGATGGGGTCAAATGCCCAGTTGAAAATGATAGTTAGTTAAATAATGTGTGAAAGTAGATACTTAAAATACACATATGTATGTATGTTAGTATTCTGTATGAACCATTTTTTTAAATAAAATATATATTAGTTCAGAAGCCTTTAAGACGAGATTAGTTCGTTGATGGACACAGCCTTGCCCGCCAGAGAGAGGTTTTTTAAGTTTTCCAAATCTGTATTTGGTTGAGACGTGCGAAAGGTAAAATCCTCCGCTGCCAATTACTGGATTATTCGCATAATAAGTTAGCAATTTAGCTTAAGGCTGAGAATTCTCGAAACGGATTATTTTTTTTCTGCAGTGTGGAAATATTAAATTATTTTTTGAATAGAAGACATATGGATGTATGTCCTTTTACAATGTTCTCAATCGCTTAAAATCACCTTTTTTAACTTTGTATACTTACACTCATGACAAAAATATGGGAAGTTGTTCTCCGGCAATTTATTTCTTCCGAGAAAGAAATCCTCCAATAATTAACACCCAGGCGGTAGCATTTTCCCCGAAAATTGAGGAGGAGGAAATTCCAACTTCGAATAAGCTGTTTCACACTTTTTTGAAAGCTCAACTCCGCCATTTAATATAACAATCCCTCAGGGAATTTTAATTCATGATAGGAGGAAAGGGAAAAGAGAAGACTCCCAGAGAGTTTCTGTTCAGAAGCGGCATGCATAATTTTAAAATTTACTCACAAACTCATACACAAATTCTCATTTTCAATCTCAAATAGCAAGAATCTTGTGAAATAAATTTTTATTTTTATTTTTATTTACAAATGCTGGCTAACATAAAAAAAAATCATGGCCGACGAATTTGGACAACGGCTCTACCTTACTAAACATCAAGTTTTGAAATGAAACAACAATAAGCCGATATAAATAAACTTAATTTTATGTCGTATGTATGTAGATTATGGACCTGTTTACCTTTTTTCTAAATCAGGTAATTTTACTAGAAATTTTAAATTGAATTTGCATCGTCAACGAAAAAAATACAAATTTTATAAAGGAAACATTAAAAAAATAACAGCATAATGAAGAAAATCGATGGATAAAGAAAAAAAGTTGTGAATGATCAAATGAAAATGCGCAATGATTTTTTGTATCGAATATGAGCAGCAAAGAATGTTACTCATACGCCATGTACGCCGTGGTAAAAGATAGTCGTAAGCGCAATTTTGACGATTTTTATACCCGAGCGCACTTGTGCACAAGGGTATATTAATTTTGTTCACATAACGGTTGTTTGTAACAGCCAAAACGAATCGCGATAGATATAGACAAATGTATACATAAATGATCAGGATGAAAAAAGAAATCGATTAAGCCATGTCTGTCTGTCCGTCCGTCTGTCCGTCTGTCCGTCTGTCCGTCTGTCCGTCTGTCCGTC
>NW_023458564.1:30683311-30715760 GCF_013731165.1 Rhagoletis pomonella
TGTCCGTCTGTCCGTCTGTCCGTCTGTCCGTCTGTCCGTCTGTCCGTGTACACGATAACTCGAGCAAAAATTGAGATATCTCAACGAAATTTGGTATGTAGGTTTCCCTTAATCCAAGGTAGGTTGGTATTGAAAATGGGCGAAATCGGACTTTAACCACGCCCACTTCCCATATAACGGTAATTTCCAGAAATACGAAAACTGCGATATTTTAGTAACTACTGAAGATAATTCACTCAAAATTGATACTTACAATAATTTTTAGACGAAAAATAAGAATATTATAAATTTTTGGAAAATGGGCGTAGCCACGCCCACTTATGGTTACATGTGTATATCTTGGTAACCGCTGCACCAATTTCTTCCAAACTTGGCACAGTTGTTGGCCTTCGCATAACATACCAAATGGCCGAAAATTTTTAAAATCGCTCAATAACCACGCCTACTTCCCATATAACGGTAATTTTCAGAAATACGAAAACTGCGATATTTTAGTAACTACTGGAGATTATTCACTCAAAATTGATATTTATAATAAGTTTTAGACGAAAAATAAGAATATTATAAATTTTTGGAAAATGGGCGTAGCCACGCCCACTTATGGTTACATGTGTATATCTTGGTAACCGATGCACCAATTTCTTCCAAACTTGGCACAGTTGTTGGCCTTCATACATCATACTAAATGGCCGAAAATTTAAAAAATCGGACAATAACCACGCCCACATCCCATATAACGGTAATTTAGAGAAATACAAAATCTTCTATAAATCATTAAATATTGAAGCTAATTTATTCAAAATTGATGCTTGCAACAATTCTTTACCAAGAAATACGTTTATGGTAAAATTTTGGAAAATGGGCGTGGCACCGCCCACTTATGATCACATATAAGTATATCGGTAACCGTTCTACCAATTTGTACCAAACTCGGTATGGTTATTGTACTTGCCACATAAAACCAAAACGTTGAAAATTATTGAAATCGGACTAAAATAACGGCCGATTCTCATATAACGGTAAATTTAAGAAATGCTTGAAACTCCAATATTTCGAAATTGAAGGACGCTAATTTGCTCAAAATTGATACACCTCGGCTTACCATCTAGCGGAAGGTTTCGGAAGGGTGAAAAAACATATATTTAATACTTGCGCCGGGTATTTAATGTTCGGCTCCGCCCGAACTTAGACTTTCTTACTTGTTAGTTATATATTTTTAAATAAAATTTTTTTGATAATTTAGTAAAAATTTAGTTAGCGATGCAGTCATATTAAACTAATAAATTTTTTAAAAATGGCGTTCTCCATTTTGGGATATTTCCTTTAGTTTCCGAGATATATATTAAAAAGTGTCGTTAATTTAGTAGAAATTTTGATCACATTTTGTCGTATTTCATACAATGTGGCTGCCAAATTGTGGATAAATGGCGATTACGACAAAATTTTACTACAGAAAATTCTTCATAAACTCAAAACAAATTAACAATAAACATTAAAAATTAAATAATTTAAGAGTTTTGTGAACTAGAAACATTTTCATAGACTTTGGAGAAAATCTATCTTCGCGTTTTTGAGAAATTGCATTCCAAACTTCAATCGCGATTTCCCACAACCTGCCGAAATTAACATACGACAATCTTTTACCCAGGCGACGATATGTATCAGTATGGTCATGTGGATATGAAAATTCCTGTAATTCAAGTTTCAAAGCCATTTGGAATGATCCTCATATTGTAGTAATTCATTTAAAGTATTGTATATACTGAATTTAACTTTGTAAACGGCAGGCAAACCTACTCAAAATATTTTCAACCGAAAATCGAGTTGAAATTTTTTCGTGTGACACCCATATTGTGATACGTATTTAAACTATCTAATTATCTTAATTCAAGTTGGATTTAATTTGTAAACAGGTGGCAACCCTCTTCAAAATATTTTCTAACCAGAACCTTCTTCGCCTGACGCCCATAGGTGATTCATAATTAAATTTTATAGTTGCATTAATTAAAATTAACTACATTGGACTTTTTAAACAGTTGCATTAGTTTGCAGCTTTTTGGCAAAATTTTCTATGGAATATCCGTAAAAAAGCTGCGACTAACCTTGAATTCGACTTTATTTCGACTACAAAAATGCCCCATTGAATTTAACTTTGTAAATAGGTGGCAACCTTGTTCAACATTTTTCAAACCACAAGCTCTTTCGTCTGAAACCCATATCGTGATAAATATTTAAATTTTCTAGTTGCCTTCATTTAAGTTAAACTTGATGGTTTAAACAGGTGGCAACAGATGTTTGATTGCTCGTCTTTTTTTCAAACCCGGGTTTCGAGTTATTCGAAAAATTGCTGTATGAAAAAAAAACCGGTTTCCAATTTTGAAATTAAGAAAAAAATTGATTTTATTTCACGTAACTATCATACACTGAAAATTCTTATCTTTGTATGAAGTCATGACCAAAAATTACAATAAAACTATTAAAAGTAAATACATCTTTTATTTAGAAAAGCAAACTTAGTTCAACGTGCTTTTTAGATCAAAATTAAAACAAATCAAAATCAGTGCCAAAATCACGTTGGGACTTGTTTTAACTTTTTTTTAATACCTTATGTGATTTTTGTGGACTTTTTTCGGATTTGAGTGGTACTCTTGCAGCCATAGCCGACCGCTTAGATGTGCCTACTGCCACTTGTGAGGCCCATGGTTCAATTTCTCCAAAGTTGCTAGAGCACTTTAACAGCTCAGAATTGACCCCAACACAAGCCAATGTTTACCGATCTTTATACGAACAAAAAAACGAAGTGATCACCTGTAAGAATAAACATGTCGGTAAATCTAGGATTTTTTTATTTGAAATGATGCATTTTGCTTTGAAATCGCCTTATTACTTCTAGTGCAATAAGCGATTTTTTGAAGCTCTAAAAAATTTATTCTACATCAAAAAACGTCTTAATACATATCTAATAGAAAATTATACAACTCCCTACAACTTGCATCCCATTTCTCCTCGTGGCGTTGTTAATAAAAATGTTAAAGCTTAACGGACATTGCTTAATCGATAAAAAAAGTAAGTCAACAGCTGCGCACTTACCTCTGTGCCGATTGGTCTGCTTATCAAACATCAGCATAGCGTCTTCAATCTGCAATTAAAAGAAGAAAAATTGTAGATGAAAACCAACCCATTAATTATACCGAAAATCACTTAAGTATTTCCACTCTAAATATAATTTAAAAAGAAATACTTTTGAAAATACTTAATACTTAAAAGACATTGCAGACGTTAAAAGAAGTCTAGGTAAGAACTTGGCGCACAAAAATGCGAATTGCCATTAGCGATGTTCATCGTTGTGAATTGAAGATTCATTAAGTTTTGTCACTTTGCAGTAAACTATTATGTCTCAATTAAAATAAAATAAAAGCAGACTGTGCTGCTGTGTCTGTCGCTGGTCGTCATAATGATTGTGCGTAGGAGTTTTGCTTGTCCAAGAGCGAATATACATATGTATATATGTGCGAGTAGTGGCTGGCAAATATATGTATGTATGAATGTATGTATGTAAATAATGAACATAGCCAAGTTGATGGTCATAAGTATGGAAGCGTGCTCATCCACTTCATTTATGCTATTTGCCGTATTTGGTCGCTGATTAAGCGTCAACAGAGAGTGGGTGTGCTGATGGTAGACAGCTGGGTGGAGCGTTTCACGCAGAGGCGTTGAGTGGCTGCACTACTTGTTAGCAAACTCGTGTTCAAACTGAACTGAAACACAGTAAAGGATGTGTGTGTATGTATGTGTTTGAATGTGAGTAGTACATGTGAGAAACTCTGTCCATGGCCATAACCATGATCCTACAGAGAAGTAGCCTTGCTCGCTTACTACATGGCATACATTTTTCTGGCCAAGCTCGTCGATGTTGTTGTTGTTTTAGTATATGAGCACGCCTCATGTTCGTTGTCAACAAGTTCAGTAGCTGCGAAAACTTTTCCCATTATCCCAAATAACTGATAATACCCCAACTTGGTTGGAAACAAAAAAAAAAACAACAAAAACCACTGACACAGGCACAGGCAGCATAAGCCATTGGCAATAGCTTTGGCTTCGAGCCGCGTCCGTTGGTTATTTCAACTCAATTCAAAAGCCCAGCAGCGTTGCTGTCAGTTGTCTTTTCCTCTTTAATTAGTGAAGCTCTCTCACATCCATTCCATCCATTTTTAGTTTAAAAAGTGGCTTACTACTAGCCAACAACACTTGGTAACTTTGAGCATGTATGTGTGTATGCTGGTGTGTGTATTTGTAAGTGTTCACCCAGTAGCTAAGGTAATTCATTAACAATTACAAATACATTTACAAATGTGCATTATCCACAATTCAGTTGCGCTTGCATTAAAGCTGGTTAAAATAGAATTTCCCAAACAGTAGAAGGTATGTAACTAGTTTTATACGATCTACCTTTTAACCGTTAGTGACTTAGGCACCAATTACAAATTCATTTGAAGGCATCACAAGATTGAAAAAGGTGTGTAAATTACTATCTGATATCAATGACCTATGTATGCATGTATGTATGTATGTATGAATATTAAAAAAAGTATTTGACTTCAGCGCTGCCAGCCAATTCAACATAAATACTCATAAACAATGGGGGGCGTATTCACAAAAATGTAGCAGAATTTCATATAAAATTGCATCCATTTGCAAATATTTCATCAATTTTTTTGAAATGTTATTATGTAAGAAGCTCATAAGCTTTCGTTCGGTGTAATTTTTGACGCCTGAAAGAGATCTCGAAGGATGAGGTCTAAAACTAAGTTCCCACGAGCACTGCCAATAACATTGTTCGCTTCTGAAATATTTTGGTGAATTACGCCGTTTACGTGGCACATTCTTATTCGATTTGACAGTTCATTATTTAATTTTTTATTTATTTTTTAGCCATTTCCTACTTTCCTTTGTTTTGATTTTTTCTATTCTCTCTTGCTCTAACAGTTGAGTTCGATAAATTGAATCTGAATTACCTAGAAATGATGTAAGTTAGCTAAGGTTAAGGATAGGTTGTAAGGCGAATTACGTAATTCGAAGGGTAATTTGAAAGCGGGTTACGACTGAGAGCCAATTACGAATGAGAGAGCGAATTACGTGCCATAGAACGTCGTATAAGCTGACTGAACGATTAAAATTATAAAAAAATCTTAACCCTTCTACAATGATTGGGCCAAAATTACTCAATAGTCAAGCTATGGTGTAATCTTTTTTTTAATATCATCAGTAGCTATGGGTTTGGATTTATTTATTTTTTTTAATTTCTGCTAGAGGGCAAAAACCTTTTATTTAGAGACACACAGCTTTTCTGCGTAATTTTGACCTAAAATATAATTTGCTTTTTAATGTAATTTTAATATTTCAAATGAAGAGTTTATTGTGGTTGGCAGTGAACTCTGCGATTTTATTTTAGGAAATCGCGGGATTCAACAACAAAAGCCACCACTCAAGACAAGTAATATTCCAGAAACCCAAATTTCTTAAATAAAACCCAATTGATTCAATTTCGGCGACATTTGAACAGAAATCAACTTAACATGGAACTCTCATAAATCTGTGAAAAATAGTCTTTACCTAGTGAAACTAGCGAACCAGGTTATGGATTCGCAAAACCTTCTTGGAACTATATTAAATAAAAGACAGTTTAATTTTTCCATAAACGAAAACACCCAAATCAAGAAAATTTTAAAATACATTTGTTATCTACAACCAATGATGCCAGATTCACAGTTTTAACTTTAAATTACAGTTTTTTATACAAGATTACAGTTGTTTAAATTACCTTCTAGTACAAATTAAAGTTTTTTCGAAAGTTATGATTCGAACGAATAACTTAAAAATTTCTCCTTATGTTTTTTAGTAAGTCAACTCTTAAGATAAAAGGGGGGCGATGAAGAACATGCGTTACTTCATACAAAACAAATGTTTTCCGCTGTCCTTTGCATTCCAGTCGCCACAGCAAACGTGGAAAGAGTATTTCCCCAAATCAATTTGAATAAAACAATAAATGAAATAAAAACTTCAAAACTCTCTGGTATTTTGAGAACTAAATATTCCTTTAAAAAATGATTTGAGTTATCGAATCAGATGCTCAAAAAAATTTGCAAAGTAATGTAGAGAATCGCTTTTTTTATTTACGTTTAATAAAATTAAAAAAGCTTAAATTTATCAAAACTTTTCGTTTTTGATGGTTGCAGTTTTTATGTCCAAATACAGTAAATCTAGGGTTTTTTTGCAAATAAAATCTGACAACACTGGCTGCAATTGAAAACTTATAAAAGCCAGCCATATTACTGATGCGTTGACGATCGTCGACGATGACTATGCCGATATTCAGCATAGGGTCGAATGACTTGCAGTAGCACATTTATCTGCTCTGATTATGGTTTTGTGGGCGTCGGAAGGCGCATCTTCCACTGCCGTTTTAAATACCTAACCAAAGCGTTTTGCCCGTGAAGAAGTTCTTTGAATTTACGAATTCATAGCAACGTTAATGGCACAACACTGATGAATTTCGATATCAGGATTGCTAACGAAATACATTTATTACCGTTGTTAAGGATCTGATTCCTCTGAGGTCGTCCTGCATGAATCCGCGACGCATGCACTCAAAGCTGTGCATTAACTTGGGCGCATTGCTGAGGGTTTCGATTCGCACTGCTAATCGCCAATGTTTGTTTCATATTCTGATCGGCGAATGGTTTACGAACACCGAAAGTACGATGTCGAAAAATTCAAACTATCGTCGAGGCAATTTTCGCAAAGGAAATATACGCGCCAGATATTCTCATTAAGCCTTATCGTGGGTTTCGCCCGAAATTTTTCATCCGCCCGTAGTGAATACTCGGAAACGAAAAGCGAATGGGTTCGAGGAAAATGAGACTCATGCAGCCTTATCATGAGTTTCATTTTCCTCGAACCGGTTCACTTTTCACGTTTGGTTAAAATGTATTTACTATGAGCCGAATAAAAATTTTCGGGTGAATTTTTTTTTCGGACGAAGCTCAGGATAAGGCGCAATATAAGACAAATTTTGTATTTTTAATCAAAATTCCATCATATATTTTTCAAATCCGACAATTGTAAATGAAACCGGTAAAAATTTGCAACGCACTCTAACCTAACCCAACCAACATACACTCAGAAAAAAGTCAGCTAAATATATTCCTCTTAACACATGATTTGGTAACTATAAATGTCGAGTACAAGATCTGTGGAAAAATAGATTTTACCGGAATTTTCTAATCGGAAGAGACAAACAAAACAAAGAGACAATTCACACAGGACAACTCACATAGGAGCTACATTTGCTAGGTATTACGTAAGCAACTTTGTTTTATACATATATATATATATATATATAGATTTACACCCAAATTCATCAAAAATAAAGAATATTTTAACTGCTTTGTAAATCGAAATTTTTTATGAAAATGTCACTCTTTAAATCTTTTTTATTTTTTATGAGTAAGGCCATTCAATTTTTAAATAGTTCACAACCCTCTTCAAAATTATTACTTCTGGATAAGAGTGCATTTAAATGCCTTTCATTTCCTGAATGCATTGTAATATTTTACTCGATTAAATTGTAAGTGGGTTGCAACCCTATTAAAAAGTTTTTATTTTTACCTCAAAAGGCGAAGCTGCCCTTCAAAATAGTTTTTAAATCATTCAATTTGATGGAGTATTATGGAAGATATGTATGGCGCTTTATTGGCCAGATACAATGCTTTCGGCTTTTTGAAACCCCCTTTTTTATTAAACCACTAAATTTGAACAACGTGACTATTTTTCGCATGTGCGTGAGCGCTCCCCTTCAAAATGAGATATCCTTCATTCAAATTGAGAAGATATTAAAGGAGATATCGCTCGATAACAGAAAAATACCTTTTAGAAATAAGTACATAGAAGATTAAGATTAAAACATAATAATTTCTATTATTGGGTCATAGTGACCCAGAACGTTGAAGAAAGGGTTAAATTAGAAACAATGCAGAAGGGCTAAATTCATTCCCTTTTCATATTTTTTGTGTATTTTGGCTTACAAAAAATTATATTTGGGGCTTACACACTTGCCAGTGCTTGGCCGAGCTTTTCCTCCAATTTGTGGTGTACGCCTTTTTGTCTCACAAAGTTTACGTCGCCTCCAAATGGCATATAGTTTTAACAAGAAGCCTTTTTAATGACAGAAATAAGAAGAAATGAGCTTTTAAGGCTTTGAGTACAAGACTGTGTCGCTGAGAAAAATTTCTCGAAAATGGCTCAAACCGAACAGCTAAAATTATTACACGAGCCTTAGTATGTAAATGATCGTAGTATTCATTTTCGGCAATTTAGGGCCGATATTTTCATCGAAAATCTATTTTTCCTTTAAATCAATAATCTCGTTTATACAATTTATATTTTGATTATTTGCTCGTCTAATTAAATAGTTCGTAGGAATTGAGATGTGTACATAAAATGTGAGCCATGACTAAATTTTTAAAGCAAACGATTTTCCTTTCCTTTTATAACGTTTCAACCGTGTACCGATATCGCCAATTTCCCCTCTCCTTTGCAAAGTCTCGTCACTTGTTTACTTCAAGTGTAATTGGTCCTTTGTTTGCATTCGTGTACGCTCTTGCTTTTGTTGAGAAAATCGAAGGGTTCTCACATCGGCTCATCATCATCTTAGCCGAAACAAATGTTGAATTTTAATGTGTTTCCATGTCTTTGAAAGGCAAATCATCCCATCCCTTTTATTCGTGCTCGACATCGACCTCGTTTATGCGCCATATGAAGAGTTATTTTTTGCTTGATTTCCAGTCTGACAATATTGGTGGTACTAATGCTGCGTCCTAAGTTCACCCTGCGAGAGTAAATTCTGTAGAATAAGTATTGAAAATGTCCTTTTAAAATTGTATTCTTGAACATCCTTAAAAATTTGCAGTAAATATTCTTGGAAAGATTACATGTGTTTCGCCCTGCTAACTTTTTTATCTTAAATTACATCCCAAGCTAATAAAAACGAGGTAAAAATCAAAATAATTAAAAGGGATTTTTCAATACCTACTCGTCCTTGTGACCCAAAAAATTTAATCTTTTTAAATTCTACAAAGGGTTTTCTTTTATTTCATTCAATATTGTTATTCTGTATTGCAATGAAGTAGCATGTAAACAATTTTTTGATCTAACCATATCCTTGAAATTTCTATGTCCTTTAAAGAAAAATCCTGACCTCAGAGAGAAAAACTAAAACCGTGTTTTACTATTTTTGGCTCCTAGTTTCGCGAATTGATTTTTTTGTGTGCAAAATTGACTGCTCCACGGTGTTTAATACAATAAAATCCTTCTGCGATTTGGAGAAAATTCAGTCTGCAAAGTAAGTACGTATCTATTTAGATACAATCCGCTAGGATTTTGAATTCGCATAAACCGGTCTAGTGATGGAGTTTTAAAAGCAGTTATTTTGCTAAACTACTCATTAGCATTTTACTACGGGGTAAGTGCAATTATGCTGGCTACTGTGTCAAAGTGTGTGTGTGTATGTGTGTGTGCTTACCATTCAACGCACCGATGGCCTCTCAATTCGTCAACTTGATGTTGATAATGTGCACTTAAGAGTGTTGGAAAAGTTTTCGTAATTGCACGAAAATTGATTAGGAATTAATCATATTGATGATGAGATTTTTTTGCACTGCAAACAGTGAAACTCACTCAAAAACTTAGTGCGCGTAACAGCTATGTTGAAATTGCATGAATAGCAGCTTGATGTGGTTGGTTAGCTGTTTAGTGGATTTTATGGCTACATACGAGAATGACAGTATTGGCAATACTGAGAGAGTTTATCTTTCATCATTATTTAGTACTCGTATGGTTGTAGTTAACGGAACTGATTGCATAAATATGTGGCGACAGCGCGTTTGATTGGATCTTTAGAAAATATTGAAGCCAAGTGTGAATGCACTGATTTGCAGTTATTAAGTGCAAGTCTGCGCTTCTGGATGTAAGCAAAAAAAATTAAAAGAATATACTAATGGTAACTACTACAACAATAACTTTAGCCGGAAGTCTTTCTATTTTTCGTATATTTTTTTAATCTGCTAAGTTAGTTTAAATAAATTTGAATGTGCTCTTCCGCAAATAGATGATTTTACAGCCAACCACCATATACGAAAAACTTTATTGCTCAAAGGATCTGAATACGGTATCTGCGATACAATAACCCTGATGAGGATTCAGGCACGCTTCTTGGTTGGTTAATGAACTTTTATTTCGAACAAACTTGTAATAACAGAATTAGCAAAACAATGTTAAATACGCTTTAGATGACAAATTCTCATTTGAATGTGTATAGTGCTAATTCTGTGTAGTATTTGAAACTTAAGTGTCGCTTGGGCCACAGCTGGTATTGGGTATCTATCTATCTTAATATGTCTATATTGCTTTATTGGCTCTTTTTTCCCACCGTAGAGTGAAACTTAAATCTGTACTAAAACTCCTTGTCTATCCGCCAACGGGAGGGGCTGTAACCGCTTAAGCCATTTTGGCCGAGTTCAACAAAGCACGCCAGTCGTTTTTCTTCTGGACCAACTTACGCCAAGTGGAAATAACAAGTGATGCCAAGTCCTTCTCCACCTGGTCTTTCCAACGCAAAGTTGAGTGGCCCCTTCTGTACGTCTTAGCGATTTCAACCTATGCTGTTTTCTCAATTTACCAATTATTGCTGCTTCGTTGGCGCTTATGGCTCTCCAGTTGGTTGAGGTCTCCATCATTTTTGGGACTAAGTTCTATACTGTGGAGCTGCATTGAAAAATGGACAGCTAAACAGTACATGCTCCGCGTCTTCAGGGAAATTGGGACCACAAGTCTCGCAATGTGCATAGTCCTCGTGATTAAAGTGCTGCAAGTGAAGCAGCCATGGCCAGGAAGTAGTTGGGCGATATTGAAAACTACCTTGTCGTGCGCCCTACTAATTCAGTTCTCGTTATTAGGGATGAGCTGATGTGCCCACCGGCCATTGTTAGCTGGGTCCCATCTTTCCTACCATTCGAATAGAGTGCGCCTTCTTGCGAGCGCTTATGTTCGTGAGAGGCTGTGGAGCATCCAGGAAGATTGAATGAGTCTCCCTTCGCCAGTAAATCAGTAGGGTGTAGCCCAGCCACCCCAAGGGCTGCACCTTCATAAACCGTCATCAGAAAAGCTGAACAAAGCCTTAATATACAGAGTCCTTAGATCGAATTAATTTCACGGCTCTATGAATTTACTTGGAGTGCTTCTACCCAAATCTTGGACCCGTAGAGGATCACTGATTTCCGAATGCTAGAAAGTAGTTGCTCCGCCTGAGACCTTATGCCTTATTATGCCAGATTTTGGCTCATACAAGATGATTCTGTTGCAGAAGTAGCTGCAATTGAGCTTAATTAGATACGCGGAAACCTCAAAATTCTGGAGCGCTACTAGTATTTTTGGCCAGTTCGCCGAATTGAGAGCATTTTTGACATCTAGGGTGATGACGAGGCAATATTCAATTGTACCGCCTTTCCAGCGCTTCCTGGCTATTGCATTAATCGCAATGGTTTTCACCAGATGTACTGCATCGATGGTAGAACGTCTTTTCCGGAATAAAAACTAGTTTGGTGCAGGACAACTCGTCGATAAATCAATAGCTCGGATGATACGACTCGCTATAATGCGCTCCAGGGTCTTCCCCACCGTATCAAGCATACAAATGGAACGGTAAGCAGTTCGACAGTAGAAGAAGGCGTTTGACTTTCCAAGGTTTAGGTAAAACGCCCGTCCTCCAAAAGTATCGAAAACTTTTGAGAAATCTATATGTTTGTAAGTATGCACTTACATCATATAGTACTTTATTCACTAGATACCATATGCAACCAAATTTATAACATATTTCCTGCTTTGTCTTTCTAGTCAATAATACATTGTTGGCGGCGACATCTTCGGTTATTATCAATAAATAAACAAAATTGCTTAAAGTGAAATGTTTCCTTTTATCCCTTTAGGTCAACTTCGAAGAAGGAACTGTGCCAAACACAATAAAAACCAACTTCCCCGGCGTCAGCTGTTACTTGAATGAATACATATTCTTACCTGCATTTTGTCAAAAGTAATTTTTGTTTTTCATTTTGTAACGTGAATGCGTGCGTACACATTTGTGTGAGATTAGATTATCTGCAATGGCGCTGAATTCACTCAACTGTGGACGAAAATGAAATTTTATTGTCATCCTCCAGTAATTTCCATTATAGCAGTATGTATTTAAATTGACAGCAGTAGGGAGAATAGCAGCTACAGCATCTGTTGCTGTCAAATTCAAGTTCTTTACTTTATGGCATTGTGTCACCGCCAGCCAAACTTCATTCATAAACGAAACAGTTATTAAAAAAGATTTTCGTGGATAAAAATGCGCGCTGAGAAACAATTCCAAAAGAGAATTCACAGCTTATGACAGACAGTGCAGTGGCGGGTCCATGAATGTACATTAAAGTATAGGTATATGTATGAATGTAGACGTAGATATAGTAGTATGTACATTAGGTTGGTCCGTAAAACCAAACGAACGACTTTTTCAGTCTCACCCCCTCAATCGGTAATACTATGGTCTATCGCATATACATTTTGGTCCCGATTGGAGACGGTTAAGGCGTGTCTCACAGGGGGCAAAGTACAGATTCCCCTGACTCAAAAAATTAAAATAACGTTTTTTTCATCTAAATAATACACAAAATCGATACTAATAAATTCGAAGATAGCATACATAAATTTTGGTCCCGATTGGAGACGGTTAAGACGTCTTCATGGGGTAATCTAAACTTTGACCACTGTGCGACACGCCTTAACCGACTCAAATCAGGACCAAAATTTACATGTGATATCTTCGATTTTGGATTTTAAATGAAAAAAAAAATAAACATATTTTTAATTTTTTAAGTCTCTATAGAGGAATCTGTCGGCCGGTGTGGTGTAGTGGTAAGCAGTCCACTTCCACTTCGCAACGCCTGGGTTCAAGCCCTGGTCAAAGCAAGATCGCAAAAAAAATATAGAAAAAAGGTTTTTCTTTACAGCGGTCGTCCCTCGGCAGGAAATGGCAAACCTCCCAGTGCATTTTCGCCATGAAAAAAAGCTTCTCATAAAAATACAATCGCCGTTCGGAGTCGGCGTAAAACTGTAGGTCCCTCTGCTTTGTGTGACAACATCAAGGCGCACGCCACAAATCGGAGGAGAAGCTCGGCCAAACACTAACATATGTGTAAGCGCCAATCTATTGTTATTATTATTATTATAGAGGAATCTGTATTTTGTAGAATCGAACAAAAAAAATGTTGTGGTGAACACAGGTATCGAAAATGTCCTTTGCAATTTTGTCCTTGATTATCCTTGAAAATTTCCAATAGTTATTTTTGAAATAAAAAATATACGTTAAGGACTAATACGCACTACATTGCCGCTTTCTCGAATTTCGTCCTTTTCACTTTATTAGTCTTGGACAAACAATTTATTTAAAAGGTCATTTTCGATACCTAAACGTCCTTGTTCGCCAAACACATTTATTCTTTTTAAAACTACAGAACTTTCTCTATCATTCTGTACATATATTGATTTCTACATATGCACGAACATTGCACTGAACGTTTAAGTACTTTTTTGAGTTATTCATAACCTTGAAATTTGAAAGCTTGTTTAAAAACAACCGGCCCACATAGGGACGAATCGACAATATAGGACGACAAAAATGTTTACTCTATATGTATTTGACAGATTTCAATGAAATTTGGTATTTAAGGATTTTCGTCATCACTGATTTCGAATATTAAATTAAATTTCCAAAATTCACAATGGCGGATCCAATATGGCGGACGATTTCCTCAAAATTGTCTAGATTGTTATGAAGCTTGGCATCCAGAGACTTTCGTCGCCACTTATTTCGAAATTGACATTATATTTTCAAAAATTAAAAATGGCGGATCAAATATGGCGTCCCGAATAATAGGCGTTTTACTTTTAACGCAATGCATTACCTTTAGCACCATTTGAAGCCATTTTGAGTTTTGAAAATTTAATTTCAATTTCGTAATCAAAGATAACGAGGATCTCTGAATACCATGATTCATAAAAAACTATATTTAAAAAAGTGGTCCGCCATATTGGATCCGCCATTTTGATTTTTGAAAATTTAATATCAATTTCGAAACCAGTGACGACGAAAATCTCTGGATACCAAGCTTCATAACAATCTATCCATTTTTTAAGATATCTTCCGCCATATTCAATTTCGAAATCACTGACATCGAAAACCCCTGGTTACCATATTTCATTGAAATTTATCAAATACATATGGAGTAAACATTTTTGTCCTCCTATATTCTCGATTTTTCCCAATAAACGACTTAAGAAAAATATGCTCTATTTAATGAATGAGGAAAAGGGGGACGAGTTCGTGACATTTTTACATTGGCGATTTGTTGGATTTTGGAATTGTTGAAGAGAAATTGCTATACTCGTTGGAACTTTTTTTTTATAACTCTAACAAATATAAAAACTTCAAAATTTTTTCAATGAAAAAAGGCAATTTATAAAATAGGTATTATACCCATTTTACAAACAACTATATTATTAACAAAAACCGCAAAATAAAGTACACACCTCACGCCTCACTTTCTATGTTGACAAAACTATTAGTTGTTAATAAGAATAAAATGACAAACGAAACTATTTTATCATCGCTTCAAACAAAAAATTATTTAATTCGACGCACGATAGAAAACCCAAATTTGCGCTTCTGTTAAAGCTGCTGCGTTGCGTTAAAGGCCAAAATTTGTATGTTACATTGTTAACTGGTTTATAAGGAGTATTAGAAAGGTATGTGTGATAACATCTAAAGACTTTTGTTTTTCTATTTTTGTCAGCGTAATTAGTTACTTTGTCCTTATGTGCGGCCGTCGGAGAGAAAAACTAAAAAAATTCTAATAAAATTGACCGCTAGTTTCGTGAGTATTAGGGTGCCCATCGAAAATGCTTTTTTTTGGAAATTCCAAGGCCCTACCCCCTAATTTTATTCGTTTTTGTGAGAAATATTATAGCCAATTTTTATAGATTTTTTAAAGGTCATTTAGATTTTGTAGATTTATGACATTTTGAATGACTATTTTTCATTCGACTTCAAAGACCGAATATGATCTGAGAAGGGATATATAGGCCTTTAATATATGGTATATAATAATGTATTGTCATTCATCATTATCAATCATTTATCTTAACTTCTTAAATTTTTACCATCGATAATTTCCACAATTTCAAAATATATAACGGGTGATTTTTTTGAGGTTAGGATTTTCATGCATTAGTATTTGACAGATCACGTGGGATTTCAGACATGGTGTCAAAGAGAAAGATGCTCAGTATGCTTTGAAATTTCATCATGAATAGACTTACTAACGAGCAACGCTTGCAAATCATTGAATTTTATTACCAAAATCAGTGTTCGGTTCGCTTTACGTCCGATTTATGGTCTACATAATCGACCAAGTGAGCAAACAATTAATGCGATTGTGACCAAGTTTCGCACTCAGTTTACTTTATTGGACATTAAACCAACCACACGAATGCGTACAGTGCGTACAGAAGAGAATATTGCGTCTGTTTCTGAGAGTGTTGCTGAAGACCGTGAAATGTCGATTCGTCGCCGTTCGCAGCAATTGGGTTTGTGTTATTCGACCACATGGAAGATTTTACGCAAAGATCTTGGTGTAAAACCGTATAAAATACAGCTCGTGCAAGAACTGAAGCCGAACGATCTGCCACAACGTCGAATTTTCAGTGAATGGGCCCTAGAAAAGTTGGCAGAAAATCCGCTTTTTTATCGACAAATTTTGTTCAGCGATGAGGCTCATTTCTGGTTGAATGGCTTCGTAAATAAGCAAAATTGCCGCATTTGGAGTGAAGAGCAACCAGAAGCCGTTCAAGAACTGCCCATGCATCCCGAAAAATGCACTGTTTGGTGTGGTTTGTACGCTGGTGGAATCATTGGACCGTATTTTTTCAAAGATGCTGTTGGACGCAACGTTACGGTGAATGGCGATCGCTATCGTTCGATGCTAACAAACTTTTTGTTGCCAAAAATGGAAGAACTGAACTTGGTTGACATGTGGTTTCAACAAGATGGCGCTACATGCCACACAGCTCGCGATTCTATGGCCATTTTGAGGGAAAACTTCGGAGAACAATTCATCTCAAGAAATGGACCGGTAAGTTGGCCACCAAGATCATGCGATTTGACGCCTTTAGACTATTTTTTGTGGGGCTACGTCAAGTCTAAAGTCTACAGAAATAAGCCAGCAACTATTCCAGCTTTGGAAGACAACATTTCCGAAGAAATTCGGGCTATTCCGGCCGAAATGCTCGAAAAAGTTGCCCAAAATTGGACTTTCCGAATGGACCACCTAAGACGCAGCCGCGGTCAACATTTAAATGAAATTATCTTCAAAAAGTAAATGTCATGGACCAATCTAACGTTTCAAATAAAGAACCGATGAGATTTTGCAAATTTTATGCGTTTTTTTAAAAAAAAAAGTTATCAAGCTCTTAAAAAATCACCCGTTAGTACCTACTATCTAAAATTAAATCCATTTCTGAATAAACTGATACCTCATTTATTGCAATCGCATAAAAATTGTCGAAGTTAGGCGACTTTTCTTAAATATGGCCTTGAATTTATATGTGTGTATGTACTGTAATTTCAGATTTTATTAACAGTGTGACTAAGAAATTCATCGATATTTCTTAAGAATTGATATATACAATCGCTCTTTACCAAAAAATTGGTTTTTCAAAAAATTTTAGGAAAATGGGAGTGGCACCGCCCACTTACATCATATATGTGTATCTCAAAAACTACTCGATCGATCACGACCAAATTTGGTATACACATTACATATCCTCTTCTCAGGTCATATTCGATCTTTGAAATCGAATCGAAAATAGTCATTCAAAAACAAATAAATAAATATACAAAATCGTATTTTCTGACCTAAATCGACAGGTTGCGACCTCTAAATGAAATTAAACAAGTAAGAAAGTCTAAGTTCGGGCGGAGCCGAACATTAAATACTCGGCGCAAGTATTAAGTATATGATTTTCACCTTTCCGAAAGCGACCAATACATGGTAAGCCGGGGTGTATCAATTTTGAGTAAATTAGTGTCCTTTCGAAATATTGAAGTTTCAAGCATTTCTGCAATTTACCGTTATATAGTCCGATTTCAATAATTTTCAACGTTTTGCTTTTATGTGGCAAGCACAATAACCATACCGAGTTTGATACAAAGTGGTATAACGGTTACCCAGATATATATATGTGATCATAAGTGGGCGGTGCCACGCCCATTTTCCAAAATTTTACTATAAACGTATTTCTTGGTATAGAATTGTTGCAAGCATCAATTTTGAATAAATTAGCTTTAATATTTACTGATTTATCAAAGATTTCATATTTCTCCAAATTACCGTTATATGGGATGTGGGCGTGGTTACTGTCCGATTTTTAAAATCTTCGGCCGTTTGGTATGCTGTAGCAAGGCTAACAACTGTGCCAAGTTTGTAAGAAATTGGTGCAGCGGTTACCAAGATATACCCATGTAACCATAAGTGGGCGTGGCTACGCCCATTTTCAAAAAATTTATAATATTCTTATTTTTCGTCTAAAAATTATTGTAAATATCAATTTTGAGTGAATAATCTTCAGTAGTTACTAAAATATCGCAGTTTTCGTATTTCTGAAAATTACCGTTATATGGGATGTAGGCGTGGTTATTGTCCGATTTTGCCCATTTTCAATACCATCCGTCCTACGCCAGAAAGAAGGGCACACACAAAGTTTCGTTAAGATATCTAAATTTTTACTCGAGTTATCGTGTGCACACACGGACGGACAGACAGTCACCGGTTAATCGATTTCTCTTTTCATTCTGATCATTTATGTATACATTTGTCTATATCTATCTCGATTCGTTTTGCCTGTTACAAACAACCGTTATGTGAACAAAGTTATAATACCCTTGTGCACAAGTGCGCTCGGGTATAAAAAAACTTATAAAAATAGGCAATAATATTTCTCATAAAAACAAATAAAATCAGGGGGTAGGGTCTTGAAATTTCCAAGAAAAGGTTTTTCGATGGGCACCCTAGTGATATTTTCGGGTGTTTTGAAATAGATATATACAAATGTATAAATATATGACTAGAATGAAAAGAGAAATCGATTAAGCCATGTCTGTCTGTACGTCCGTCCGTCAGTGAACATGACAACCCGAGCAAAAATTGAGATATCTTAACGAAATTTGGTATGTAGATTGCCCTTTACCCAAGGTAAATTGGTATTGAAAATGGGCGAAATCGGGCAGTAACCACGCCCACTTCCCGTGTAACGGTAGTTTTCAGAAATACGAAAACTGCGATATTTTAGTAACTACTGAAGCTTATTCCCTGAAAATTGATATTTACAATAACTTTTATGCGAAAAATAAATATATTGTAAATTTTTGGAAAATGGGCGTTGCCACGCCCACTTATGATTACATGTGTATATCTTGGTAACCGCTAACTAATTCCTCTCATGCTTGGCACAGTTGTTAGCCTAGGTACAACATACCAAACGGCCGAAAATTTTTAAAATCGAACAATAACCGCGCCCACATCCCATATATCGGTAATTTATAGAAACACGAAATCTTTGAAAATTCAGTAAATACAGAAGGTAATTTATTCAAAATTGATGTTTGCAATAATTCTTTAGCTTGATACTAACAACCTTGAAATTAACTTTTAAAAATAATACAAAATATAAGTTTACCTCATTAAGTATAACTGAACATACTATCGAAATTGTTAGAAATAGGGGTAAAACTACTCTTCTTACCAATGTGACGGCAGTTTCCAGAAAGGTGAAAAGCTATATTTAATTCTTGCGCCGGGTATTTACTGTTCGGCTCCACCCGAACTTAGACTTTTTTACTTGTTTGTTTTTGTCGCACTGTGGAATAATTGTGAAAAAAGTCCAAGAGTTTCCCATCCCTTGACTCTGTCATACTGGTGAAAAAGCTTGACTGTAGAATCTACACTGTAGATGTTGACATCGATTTATACATATCGATGGCCCTATGCAATAACGACACAATTCAAAATTCAAAAAATCAAATCCCTTCCTAATGTTAAGTGGATTATGTCTCAAATCGTTTTCCAATCCATGTCAAATTATTACTAACGTAAGTAGTAAGGATTACTGCAATTAGTCGTAAGGATTAGACATGGATCAGAAAAGCATTATAGACATGAGCCACTTAACAGTAGAAAGAGTTTTTATTTTTCGAATTTTAAATTGTATCGTTATTGCACAGGACCATCGAAAAAAGCATGTAAATAAGAAGATAGTGATGTCAATTGATTCCCCTCGTACTCTTCGTAGCAGCCTCGGCGGAGACAACACGCTGATATTTATCATCGTTGGACCATCGGTGTAGTTGCAAAGTGTCCTGAGATTTCACCAGTATTAACTCTTACTGTAAATTTGCTGAGTTTAAGAAGATTTCCGACTTTTTTGGAATCTCAGACATATCTTGTTTGGTCTCTTTGTTCAACATTGTGCTTTAAAAGCATTTTAAGTTTAATTCAGTGTTACCAAGCTGTGGTATCCTCCAAGTCACTCAGAAACCCATAGGTTTTAGTCTTTCGTTTATTTCCTTACTAATTGTGCCTAATTACTATTTTAGCAATATTACCTGCATAAATGTGTGACTAATTAATCTGCTTTGTAGTAGAATTTATTTAATTACTTGTTAACTACCAGAAACCACAAGAACTGGCCCAATAGGAAAAGGATACATACATTTCCTGAATATAAAATATTATGGTACAAAAATTCAGGTCTTTAGCTACTTAAATTGGGCAGTTACTTATATCCAAAAATTTCTATTTGAACAATTTGTGATTTTCTCAATAGGTCTTCTATTTCTCTTTTATCCAAATCCTACGAAATTCCACAGTGTTAGCTGGCTAAATAAAGGAGCAAGCAGTTTTAAAGGAAACTCTCAACAGAGTAGCTTCATAATTTTCACTGTAAACTTTCTATTGGTGATAAGTAAAAACAGTAAAAAATTGCATATACCTACCTAGCTGCTTAAGTGAACGAGTTGTAATGAAAAATCTCATATCTGAACAATTACTTGATTGGGAGTAGTTGCCGGTTCCCACATACATTTGATTAATGCATTATAAAAGATTGTCGCATTACAAAAGATTGTAGGATATGTCGCAAGATTTTGTTTGGCATTTCATTGGGATTGGTTTTGTGATAATTTTGGAATAGTTTATCATGGGTCTGACTCTTCTACTTCTGGCACTTAGAAATACCAGACTAACGTTATAATTCTGTTCCAATTTATATCTAGGCGTTGAAAAGATACTTGTTTAAGCATGACTGAGGGGCGATAGTTTTCGGCTGTCTATTGCGTTACCAATTTTCGACGTTGAAATTTCGTCGCGATGACTGAAGCAAGTATATATAGCTTATGCGGGCCTAAGCTGCAACAAGGTATTAATCCGACACGATCCTGGCTCCTTGGTGGAACGAACGTTAAGAACGTATTCAAATTCAAATATTCTTTCCTTATCCACCTTGGTGTTAAGGTAGCCTAGCACAACTTCAACAAAGCTCATCGGATTTCTCTTTGGTCTCATCGTCCTAACTTCCGTTAGCCTAATGTTGAATTTAGCTTAAATGTGAATCGTGGTCCTTCATTCACTAATTGAGTCAACTTGGAGACAATGTGTAGCGCACAAATTCCTCTCCAAAGTGCGCCATCTGATGGAAGCTGCATCACATGCTGCACACTCTTCACAGTCTCCCTCTCTTCTGCCGCGACCCAAGGCTCAACCGATGTCGATGTTTACAACAATATGAATCCCAGGAATGATTTTAAATGAGTAGTTTCGGAAATAAGGCAATTGAAATGTATCTATCATCCAGAAACGCATCGAGAAGGAGTAGTGTTCCATCACAATACGCGAGACCACACATGTCTTTGGCGATTATTAGAGTCGGGGTCGGATGGTTTGCAAACATTTGTTGCGGTTATCCGCAGGATACAACATTGTTAGAAAAGTCTGCGGAAACCAGCAAAAGCTCGGGCGAACTCTCAACAAAGGACATGGTTATACCAAAGTAGAAACGAGTATAACGCTTGTAAATTTAGGCTAATGCGTTTGAATGTATGTATGTGCACATATACCATATTTACATAGGTATAAAGTAATAGCAATTATAAACTCGCTTTGAAGCTACAACAGCCAAAACGATAATAGCTGCGAAAATAACTACAACGGAAGGAAACAAGCAACTACAAAAAAATGGCAACAAAAAATGGCTACACATGTATGCAAAAAAAAATACTACGCAGAAAATTGCACAATAAAAATGAAAACAACAAATTCCGCATAAGAATTCTGTGAGATTTGAGACCAAAACCCACGCCATTGCGTAGCTTCTGCGAATGGCCATTGTTATTGTTGTTTCAGCTCGGTTGACTGCTTTGTAGCTGCTACGGAAGTGTGCCACAAGTTGCACAGAAGTTGAAAATAATATCGCATTATTTTGCCTCCTTTCAACATTTTTATTTGCTGCGCGCATTGAATCATAAGAAATGTTACGTACACGCAGACAGACGCTGCCGCCGTGCCGTTTCAACTCTTCCACGCTCTCCACGCCCGCCCTAACAGCCTGAGCCGGATAGGAGCGAGCACAAGACAAAGTTTCTAGCGGCTGCAGCCAAGGGAAAATCAAACGACAGACGACAGCTGCCGCTTGAGCGCATCAACCATTCGGCTGTGTAAATGAGATGCAACAATGTTGCAGCGGCAGCAGCGCAGCACCGACCGAGGCAACAACTCATTTGTGCTGCGCGAAATACTCCTACATAGGAATGATGGCAGCACAATTGCGGCTTTTGTGGCACGCGTGCGGAACATGGTGAAGGAATGCGCTAACAATAAAGAATATAGTGCGGCTTATAAGACAAAAGCATGTGCGGCTGGATGGGCGAAGTGGCATCGGCGGGAAACGAGTGGTGTGGTGAAAACTGAAGAAAATATGAGAAAATTGCTTGGCGATTGTCTGTGTGCAATAAGGCGCACAACAACCACTAAGACGTGGTGGAAGGAAATGGCAGTAACATCATCATTAAAGGCAGTAAAAACAATAGAATTGCTGCCGGTTGAATTATGCGTCAGCAGGCAAAGAGATTTTGCTTTTGGTGGGAGGCTGACGAAAGGCTCAAGAAATCGCTGTTTGTAATTCGTTCGATGTCTAACAACCTTGGAAATGTAGTCAACAGAATATGTAGTTGGATGGATAGTTTAAAGAATAAATTTAATTATTTTGTACGTATAATCGCACTTGAACTGAAGGGAATGGTGAAAAATTAAATTCTGAGCTAGACTGCGTTAAAAGTATCATTAAAGATCATAAACAAATTTGTTGTCATGCTTCAGTCGACTTAAATCGGGCACAAAAGTGGCGTATCGCAATTTTGGTAACAATTTTTATTTACAACTAGCCAATGCCCGCTTACTTCGCGGCGCCTAATAAGAGCTTTTGGTTGGCCAATGCAAAAGAGCGTTTAAAAACAAAATTAGTCTGTAAACTCAAAATTTTTGATTTAAGTTGAAACCACTAAGGTGGAGTATCCTCCTCACACATAGGCCAATAATAGTAACGCTGTGATACCATATGGAATACCTATCCCTTTTGGTGTCATGAGCTTTACCAATGGTCTTATTTCCACCTGTGAGATCTCTGCCAAGCATCCGTAATCTTTTTGTATGATCTTGCAACCACAACATTGGTGCGATGCGTATGCCAATAAAAGTTCTTATAGGGAAACTCAAGAGCACAGAAGTGAGTTTTCTGTTATAGGAGGGCCAAGAATCCTCGCTGTCCTATAGGATGAAAAGTTTTCCGGTACATTGCTAAATGAGTCGTGTGATCTCTTAAGTATCTTTCAAATGGAGCAATTGATATACCTACGGTGATCTTTCCTTGTTAATTCACCACTTTTACAAACTTAACCCCATCCTTCATTTAGACATCTGAAAACTAAATTCGTATAACTTAAACATAGGGCCAAAGCAGACCAACCACGGGGTTTCTATACATTTCGGCTGCAGCGCCATCCATTGGGTTCATTTTCTGCAAAACCATTGCTTACCATAAAATGAATACGTGTTATGAATTTCAACCTTAACTCCAGCGGCACTAATCGGGTAAATTTTTATCAAAAGAATTTTCCATCATACAGGTGCATAGCTCACATTTAAAATTTGAACGAAATTGGTTAATAAATAGGATTTTTATAAATAGCTCTACTCCAGCACCACTTAGTGAGTTTTCTAGTAGCATGTAATATATGTATGTATGTCAGATAACCTCCGACAATCTGTCGGAACTCTATTCAGTGGTTTTTGAGTTTATTCCGAACAACGAAAACGGCTATCATTTTATGCAAATGGGTATGTAGATATAGGGCAGTCTATAACGAAACCCGAAAAATCAAAGCTCCATTCTTTGTGCAAAATTTAAAAAAATCTTCAAAATTTTCACATAAATTTTACCTTTTACTAAAAACTAAAAACAAAGTTACAATATTTCAATGGGATTTAGAAATCTAGAAGAAAATTGTTCCCAATCGAGTGATACTTGCGCGTTTACGTAAATGTATATCGATGCAGTCTTTCCAATAATTACCACTTTTCGGCATAAGTACGGTATTGATAAAAACTGTAGCTGTGTAGAATTTCAGGACGTTAGCGTTAGTAGTTCCAGAGATAAGCTATATGGGAAGTTCAGTTTGTATGGAAGGAAGGAGCCACGCCCCCTTTCCCAATGCATTTGCAATATATACATCAGTGCTAAGTTTCAGTTCCCAGCGTAATTGGTTTTAGAGATATATTGGTTTTTTACAGCCCGATTCTGTGTACTTGATAAATTTAAAATCTTTATAATTGGTATTCTAGCACAGAAATCAAAAGCCCTTTTCTTGATAAATTATCAAGATTGAAAATGCTATTGACAAATTGAAATTTCATGTGAAATGTATAAATTTTGTATCTTAATAAATTTGTTTCTAACAATTAAATACTCCATGTGCCGGCATTTGAACCTGCGACACACGGAATTATAGTCGACATCTCTACATACTCGGATACGGCAGTCAAAAACTTTTTCGCTTTTAAATTCATATTTTTCATATGTGACAATGAAATCAGTTGCACTCATGTGGAAATCAGTTCCACTAATGTGGAAATCGTAGAGCTTTTGTTTTATAAATATTGACACAGAATGGGAACGAAGCTTTTGCTTGATACAAATCTTGATGAAATTTCTTTACAAAAAATTTATCAAGAAAACATAGAATTGGGCGGTTAGTCTGTATAAGAATTTTAGGAATATCCCGAGCTACATACCGAGTAAATTTTTGGTCAGAATATTTATTTTCAAGATTTATTTTGCCAAATATGAACCAAGTCGGTGCAGCCGTTTAGTAGTTTAGTGAAATACATTGTAAAGAGAACTGTATGAAATTGTAAAACGCGACGTCTCAGATTTCTTAATTTTTTGGCAGCAACAACGAAAAGTTTTAATTTTTTTTAGCGAAAAACCTTCCACACAGAAAAAAAAAATTTGTGGTTATATCTAGGCGAAATTTTGAGAACGGTCCGTTGCTAACTCTAAATATAAACTACGACACACTGGAAAAAGTTAATACGTTCAAATACCTAGGAATAATGATCGACGACAAACTAAAACAAAAAAAAAAAAATGGATTCTATATTTTCAATTAGAGCTCTAGCAAGATGTACATCGGTGAAAACTGCATTTAACTCCATACATTAGCTTTTGCGTGATGCGCTTACAAACATACAGACAAACATACCAGAATTTTATATTTGGCTTCTGTTGATCTAATAAACCCCCTATTAATTTTTCTTTAACATATTCTCAAATACTCTCGTTTGATTCCCATATGGCAACACTTAGTTTATATTATAAATTTAACTGAATTAAAGTTTTCAAACCCGCTTCAAGAATATTTCATTTATTTTACAAATTTTAATGAATACAATTTTTCAATCAGTTGGCAAATCCCCTAAAAATATTTTAGCATTAAAATTTCCTAGCCTCTTTAGTTTGATGCCAATATTGCAATATTTCATTTATGCTATCAATTAAATTAAATTAAAGTTTTCAAATAGGTGGCAACCTTCCCCAAAAATTTTTCAGCTGTAAGCCTTTGTAAATTTCTTTCTTTTGACAGCCATATTGCAGTATTCACTTTACCGTATCAATTGACCTAAACTGAAATTTTAAACACAGGTGGCAACTCTATAATTTCTTCTTCTATATTGGAAGCTAGATCTCTGGCGATACATCGGTGAAAACTCTGCATTTAATTCCATGTTTTCGACTGATGTGCGTACAAATATACAGACAGACAGAGATTCAAAAATTGTTTATTTGGCTTCTGTAGCTTAAATAAAAACCCACCATATTAATTTTTCTTTAATATCTATAAGGTACAGACATCGACCTGTTACAATTTTATTATATGTATAGATGTAGATATAGATTTCATTTATTTTATCAATTTAATACAATAAAATTTTTCAAACAGGTGGCAGCCCTCCCTAAAAATATTTTGGGCAATATAATTTCCTAACCCCTTTCAGTTTTATACCCATATTGCAATATTCAATTTATCTTATAAATTGAATTAAATGTATATTTTCAAACAGTGGCAAATCTAAAAAAGTATTTTTGGCTGTAAGCCTTCTTTAGCCTCTTTCTTTTGACGCCCATATTGTAATATTCATTTTTTCTTATCAATTTACTTAAACTCCAATTTTCAAAAAGGTGGCATCTTTCTAATTTTTTATCCTATATTTTAAGTTAGACCTCGCAATACATCGGTGAAAACTGCATTGAAATCCATGCATTCGTTTTCGAGTGATGCGCGAACAAACATACAGACAGACAGACAGACAGACAAAAATTCTAAAAATGGTTGATTTGGCTTCTGGTGCTCTAATAAAGACCCCACACATTAATTTTTCTTTAATATCTATAATGTACAGACATCGACCTGTTACAATTTTATTATATGAATAAATATCTAGATGTAGATTTAGATTTCATTTATTTTATCATTTAATTCAATAAAATTTTTCAAACAGGTGGCAGCCCTCCCTAAAAATATTTTCGGCAATATAATTTCCTAAACCCTTTCAGTTTGATACCCATATTGCAATATTCAATTTATCTTATAAATTAAATTAAATGTAAATTTTCAAACAGGTGGAAACTCTAAAAAAATATTTCTGGCTGTAAGCCTTCTTCATTCTCTTTCTTTTGACGCCCATATTGCAATATTCATTTTTTCTTATCAATTTACTTAAACTCCAACTTTCAAACAGGTGGCAACTCTCTAATTTTTTTCTTCCTAAATTTTAATTTAGACCTCTAGCAATACATCGGTGAAAACTGCATTCAAATCCATGCATTCGTTTTCGAGTGATGCGCGAACAAACATACAGACAGACAGACAGACAGACAGACAGACAGACAAAAATTCTAAAAATGGTTGATTTGGGTTCTGGTGCTCTAAAAAAGACCCTCCACATTAATTTTTCCTTAATATCTATAATGTACAGACATCGACCTGTTACAATTTTATTATATGTATAGATATTTCGTTGGAATAATTGTATTTTCCCACAACTAATTTCTTTATAAGTTAATCCATTTACTTACATACATATATTATATATTCCACGATTTGATAGTAAAATAAGTAAGATCCATACCATCGGTCTTTTCGGAGTTAGAGGGGGCGTATATGATGACAAAACGAAGTCGCTTATTTAATCAAACATTGCATTATTACATAGCGGTGTTTTCGGTATTTTTAATATTTCTCGCATCGAGAGCGTTAAATAGAATACGGAATAAAAAGAGGGAACAAATTGGTTATGTGTATACCAATGCAGTCTTACACATATATAGGGGATTCACAAGACGTTTTAACCGTCGTAAAATCTTTAGCTTAACATTTTTTATGTAAAATAACGGTTAACATGGTTTTAGGGGTGGGCTAATTATATTTTTTTTATCAGTTTATAAACATTTCGGCGTAGTTAGAAAGACTCTAAAACCATTTTAATCATTATTTTACATAAACCAATTTTAAGCTTAAGATTTTACGACGGTTAATACGTTGTGAATCTCCTAATAAAGTCAGCAAATTTTTACCGAAAGATATCCTATTATCGTTTAAACAAAAGGAAATACAATTTCTGGCGAGCATATTAAAAGAAATTATGGAAAGAAAAACCGTATTATGGGTATTCATCTAATTGTGTAAACACCTGGTAACAGCGTAAATAAACCGGTTTTCCATACAGAATGAAGTAAGTTTACGAGGATTAAGTGGCTATGGGTAATTAACGCATTTAGATGAATACCACCAATAGATAATTTATTTCTCAAACATTAGTTGCATTTCCCACAATTTACTTCCGTTAAATAAAAAAAAACATATATTTTAAGCTTATAACAAAAACGAATAACAAAGTTAGCAGTTACTTGAATATTTTGTTTCGAGCTTAAAAATTTATAAGATCGAATTGGGCGACACCTAATGAAAAAAGTTTTGGGATACAACTACGATACCGAGAACATCGGACTCCACCACAGTGCCGAACCACTCTAAATTGAACATATTTGCCTTTTAAAGTAGAATTAAGAATATATAGATTTTTTTCTATAACGCATGCGACAAAATTTACCAATTTAGCATTGATGCTATTAAATAGTAGCTAGTTTTATTCTGAATACCCTGTTCTTTTCAAAGCAAGTCTAATCGAAAAAAAATTTCTTTGAAAATTTTGATTGAATCCAAAAAAATTTGCGTAAGTTAAAGACTTCTATCACAGCTGTCGTTCTTAAGTTCTTTCTTAAACATAACACTCACAAATAACGGAGTCAATAAATGTTAAGTCCGGGTAGTCATGCGAAGCGGTTTATCCTTCCTACTAATATTATAAATGCGAAGGTTTTTATGATTGAATGTTTGTGGCTCAATCAACTAATTCAGATGTTTGAAAATGTAATTTCCTGATCAGAACCAAATTGAGCACACTTGCTCAGTTATTTACACTGTACGAAACTTTCACTTTTTCCTGGGAAAATGATGAAACCAAAGTCTGGATTACATATTGAGAAGACATTTCTCAGCTTTCACAGGTTCGCGATTTTAAGCGTTTTTTTTTTAAATTGAAGTTGGTGGTCGCAAAGCAGCATTTAAAACAATTAAAAAGCGATTAAAATGCAAATATTTATAAATTAAAAAGACCTTTCTGGGGGCCTTGGGGTCGGAAGAATCTGAATTGGCAATTTATTTCTACTAAACACGGCCGCTAGGGTGCGCTTTAATATAAAAAAACATGGAAGGAACATGAAAGACAAGTGCAAACAATGTTTCTCAACAATATTTTTAAACAATGCCTCTTCGCGTTTATTTGCACCAAAGCTCTTTGAAAACAGCACCCACTCGCTGTGTTTTTGTTGAAAAAAAAAAAACACTTTTTGGTAAAAAAAACTGCAGATTCAGCATCCCCGTGCCTGAAAACCCCCAAAAAAGTCTTTTAGTGGTATAAATATTTGAATTCCTAACACTTTTAATTGTTTCAAATGCTTCCCAGCGACCACCAACTTCAAATTGAAATATGAAGCTCGTGAATCGTGAGCCTGAGAAAACTGACTTTACTACTACTACTTTTCTATATACAGAAAAATATTTCAGAAAAACTTGGTTTCATCAATCCCCCAGCCGGCTGCGAATTAGTGTTATAATAATAATAACGCCTTCACGACTTACTTGTAGGTATTCATCTTGTCACAAAACCTGATCAATGCCTTGAGCAGTGGGCCAATTTTGCTGCTGCAAATTACGTTGACATTACTTCAGAAGTTTTTTCCTAAGTCAGAGTTTCCACGTGGGAGGTCCCACTTAAATACGGAGCGTATGGGTTTTAACGGGGTTTCGACATAACTTCCACCGAACTATGGCATAAGCTCCATGAAAATTATGTCGTAAAGTAAAGTCTGACATTACTTCCACAGTTATGATTCATGGAAGTTATCTCAGATATAAGTCCCATGATAATTGTGCACAAATCGATGAAATCTAATTTTTAAAAAATCTTAAATTTTAGAGTTAAGGTATTTTCACTTAAAACTTTTAGAAAAATTGGTCAATGTTTAGAAATCCAAGACGATCTATGTGAGATATTT
The DNA here is from genome assembly GCF_013731165.1 of Rhagoletis pomonella. Taxonomy (NCBI): domain Eukaryota; kingdom Metazoa; phylum Arthropoda; class Insecta; order Diptera; family Tephritidae; genus Rhagoletis; species Rhagoletis pomonella. The sequence goes on from NW_023458564.1 coordinate 30,712,745, forward strand.
GTGTTTACCACTTCGTTTATGAGATAAAATAATGGATGGATATTAGATTTTGTGGACACAAGCGATGAATTCCAATTGCTTTACATTAATGCAGCCAGTTATTGAATATTTTCGAAGTTGTTGTTTAAAACCGGTGAGTGGAACTCTTATGACTTATCTAGCTCTTTTTTAAATTTTGTGCTTTATTTTCAGAAAATGTTGAATGAACTGTCGGTTTTCAGTTTAAAAATGTGCACAACTTCGGGTTCAGAAAGTGAATGCTGCATTGCGAAAACGTGCTCCTATTAACGGGAATTTCTTCCGTTTTCTTTCGCTTCTAATCTCAAAAGTGGATGCTATTTCCATCCAACTCTTGCGAGTTATAAATGATGGTTATCAGCCACCGGTCTAGAAAAAACTCTTCTTAGAGTACCAAATAAATATAGAACGTTTTTGTTTCGAAGGTGGCTTTAGAAAAGGTAATCAAGAAAACTTCATTAGAAAACGATGAAGAAGACGATTTGGACATTGAAATCGAGGACCAATGGGATGATAACTTGATTGAGTTTTATAAGGAAAACGAACGCAAACACTTCTGACAAGCTCAAGGAGTTTAAAATTCTGGAAATCTTAAAATCTATGCAAAATTGTATGTATTCCCTGTGGTCATGTAATATTATGCGAATTCTGTCGCAATCCTTCAAAGATGGAAGGTTGCCGTGAAAGTCAAGGAAATGCTCAAAGTGTTGTTTGAATGTTATTATAATTTATCCTTAGTATACTTATACACGTATGTAGCTAAAATCATATAAATGAAATGAATTAACAAATTTGCATTATTGAACTGAAACCGTAATTGTATTTTGTTCCTAAATAGTAATAACTAGTGAACCCGCACGGCGTTAAAACGCCCTAGATAGAATTTCAAGAACCTACAAACTATTCCAAATGCTAGTCAGGATATACGCGATTCGATTTCTTCTAAATCTGTGCAGCCGTTTCGCGTAATTTAGTTTCAAAAATAAAAGCTTATCGCACATCTACAGGCCAAGGGCTTTATTTTGACCTCTCATATTTCAGAAAGGCAGAATATACAATCCATTTCAGGGTGAACTTCTACAAAGCCCAAATTTAGTTCGAAGCAAATTTGTTTAAATTCACAAGGTAGTGAAGTGCAGAACCTATCTGCAAGCCTTTACGAACCCACTTCGATTGATATCCATCCTTTAAAAAATCATTTAGCTTATTAAATACGTGGCAACCCTACTAAATTTATTTCAGAAATAAAGCTTTTCCAAGCCCACCCATATTTTAATAGCTCATTTAACTTTTTAAATAATTTGAATATTTTAACAGGTGGCGACCCTCTGCTGACACCTAAAAAATATTTCTAGTGTCCCAACTAAATATTTCTTAACACTCTTTTGTTTGTTTGCCTTTCAAAATCATTTCGATGATACCCTTCCTTTAATAATTCATACAACTTCTTTAATAATTTGAATGTCACTTTATAAACACGTGAACAAGCCTCTTCAAACATTATAAATGTTGAAACTCAAGTTTTCTTAACAAACTTTCGGTTTATATTTCCAACAAATTGCGTGAAAGTTAATTAAATTCGACTTTTTAAACAGGTGGAAACCCTTTTCAAAAGTAGTTTCGCGCTAAGACATTCTTAAATATTCTCCGTCTAACATTGCGATACATATTTCAATTAACTGATGAATGAAGTTGAATTTTATTTTTTAAACACGTGGCAACCCCGCTAAATATAGTTCGGAAATAAAGATTTTTCAAGCCCCATACGATTTATACCCACATTTTAATAATTTATTTGACTTTTTTAATATTTTGAATTCAATTCTTAAACAGGTGGCAACCCTCTTCCAACACCACAAAAATATTCTTAGACTTTTAGCACTATTTTGTTCGACATGCATATATTGTATAAGTTAACTAAGTTGGAAATTTCAAGCAGGTGGCAACCCTATTTAAAATATTTTCAAACTACTACCTTCTGAAACCCATTTCGTGGGTAACCCATATGGTTACATATTTCTCCTAACTAATTCCTCTAATTCAAATTGAATTTGATTTTTTAAACAGGTGGCAACCCTGCTATAGTTCAGCTCAGAAACGAAACTTTTTAAAACCATTTCGATTGATACCCAGCTTGTAATAATTGATTTATTTTTTTAAATAATTTGATAATAATTTTTTAAAAGATGGCAACTCTTTTCAAATTGGATGAACGGTGCGGATTTGATGGCATTGATTATTAAATAATTTGAATTTAATTTTTCAAGAGGTGGCAACTCTTTTCGAAAAACTAAAACCAGTTTGCGCATCTAGAAGCGCTTTAATTTGACATCTCATTTTTTAAAATCGGGCGAACGGTAGAGATCTTTTATCCGGAACAAAAAATCCCTTCGCGTATAGACTAGATCGGAGCGCTGCGCCCGCTCACTGAATGGTGCCCCCCTCTCCGGAGATCTAATTATTTTGTTAAGTCATGACATAACTTCCGTGAGATTTGGATCATCTGGAAGTTATGTTATGGCATAATTTCCATGGAAGTTATGTAAGTACTGTTAAGTTTTGTATACATACATATGTGCTCCGTGCCTTCGCAGTTTATTGGCATGTAAAATCGTCGTAAAACACCAACACATTGCAAAACCAGCTGCAAAGCGTCAGTTGCCACCAACAAGTCGGCAAATTGTAGGTATATTACCATCGGTCATTACCAACAGCAACAACCACAACAACAGAACCATTATCAAACATCAGCGACAGCAATGTCACGCCGCATTTTTGATGGATCATCTCGATGCTTCGCTCAGTGAGTGCATAAAAGTCGAAGTGATGAAAATAGTACAATACTACAAAAAAATATTGCATTACCAGATGTGCCATGCGCTGTAAGCTGGAATGAAAGTTCACATACATATGCACACACATATGTACTTTCATATGCACGCTTGTGTACATAACGGGTGATTTTTTTGAGGTTAGGATTTTCATGCATTAGTATTTG